>NC_081559.1:77921221-78068425 GCF_022355385.1 Mustela nigripes
TGGTCCAGTAGCTGTTTGTCCCTCTTTTGCTCAGCTTCTTTATTCTCTGTCATTTGGTCTTCTATATCACTAATTCTTTCTTCTGCCTCATTTATCCTAGCAGTGAGAGCCTCCATTTTTGATTGCACCTCATTAATAGCTTTTTTGATTTCAACTTGGTTAGATTTTAGTTCTTTTATTTCTCCAGAAAGGGCTTTTATATCTCTCGAGAGGGTTTCTCTAATATCTTCCATGCCTTTTTCAAGCCCGGCTAGAACCTTAAGAATTGTCATTCTGAACTCTAGATCTGACATATTACCAATGTCTGTATTGATTAGGTCCCTAGCCTTCGGTACTGCCTCTTGTTCTTTTTTTTGTGTTGAATTTTTCCGTCTTGTCATTTTGTCCAGATAAGAGTATATGTAGGGGCAATTAAAATACTAAAAGGGTGGCAACAACCTCAGGAAAATATGCTTTAACCAAATTAGATGAGATCCAAAATCGTGAGTGGGGAGAAAGGGGATAAAAAAGGTTCAAATAGGAAGAAAGAAAAAAAAAGAAAGAATTTAAAAAAAAGAAAACACTTAAGAAAAATATAAAAAAGAAAAAATATATATATTAGATAAACTAGTAAAAAATCGTTAAAAAAGAAAAAGGTAACAGTTAAAAAAAAATTTTTACCTGAAGGCGAGAAAAAAAAACAAAAACTGAAAAAGAAAAAAATTAAATTAACTGCAAGACTAAAAAAAAATCACAGGGAAAAAGCCATGAGTTCCGTGCTTGGCTGTCTCCTCCTCTGGAATTCTGCTGCTCTCCTTGGTATTGAAACCGCACTCCTTGGTAGGTGAACTTGGTCTCGGCTGGATTTCTTGTTGATCTTCTGGGGGAGGGACCTGTTGTAGTGATTCTCAAGTGTCCGCCCCAGGCGGAATTACACCGCCCTTACCCGGGGCCGGGGTGAGTAATCCGCTGGGGTTTGCTTTCAGGTGCTTTTGTTCCCTGAGCGCTTTCCGTAGAGTTCCGGAGGACGGGAATACAAATGGCGGCCTCCTGGTCTCCGGCCCGGAGGAGCCGAGAGCCCAGGGCCGCACTCCTCTTGCGCCCTCAGAGAACCGCGCCCAGCCACTCTCGTCTGCCTGACCTCCGGCCACACCGAGCTCACCGAGCCTGTGACCGGTTCAAGGTCACCCTGAGCTGCGAGCTTACTGTCGTTGGCTCTGTCTCTGTAGCTGGCTTTCCCGTTCCAATACCCGCAAGCTCTGTGACACTCAGACACCCCCGATCCTTCTGTGACCCTGCGGGACCTGAGACCACGCTGACCCCGTGTGGGCTTTGCCCCGGGTAGCCTCTGGAGCGATGTCCTTCAGCGGAACAGACTTTTAAAAGTCCTGATTTTGTGCGCGGTTGCTTCTCCGCTTGCCGGGAGCCGGCCCCTCCCCCCGGGGTCTATCTTCCTGTCGCTTTGGATTCACTTCTCCGCCGGTCCTACCTTTCAGAAAGTGGTTGTTTTTCTGTTTCCAGAATTGCTGTTCTTCTTCTCTTCGATCTGCCGATGGATTTTTAGGTGTTTGCAATCTTTAGATAAGCTATCTAGCTGATCTCCGGCTAGCTGAAGTAGTCTCAGCTTGCTACTTCTCCGCCATCTTGACTCCTCCCCCTTAGTCTGGCTTTAAGGTAGTATTGGTGTCCTGGCCAGTGGAAGCAGAGTTCTGGATTAAGGAGCACTGAAGTGGCAAGGGAGTTAGACTGTAGGCTTGGGTGCCAAATTAACAATCAGTAAGAATTACTCATTATAGACACTTACATGAAATTCCCTTTGGCTTTTTCTACTAATGCTTGGAAGAGGGAGACTCCATGAAGAACTGGGCTTCCTATTTGAGTATGGGGTCTCAGGGTATTAAACTGAGGTCTCTGGTAACTAAATCTTTAGAATTACAAAAATAATTCTACTAGAAATATTATTGCATAGATTCAGGAAAAACTGTCAGTGTGACTTCATTTATATCTAACACTTGGTGAAATCTGTAGGGTCTTGGTTAAAGTGCCCCAAAATAAATCAACTTAAAAGTCAAATCCTGGGAAATGTCTCAGTTTCTCCCCAAATACTGGAAATGTCTCTATTTCTCAATCATGTAGGATTGTCTGATATGGAAAATTTAATATAAAAATGAAAGTAAATACCCTGGTTTAAAAAAAAAAACTTTAATCCAGTGAGAAAAGGAAAGGATATTTAATCAATGATATGGAAAAGCAACCCAGAAGAAATAAAAATGGACTCCCATTTCACAATGTCTACAAAAATAAATCCAAGTGAAATAAAGATGGAATATAAGAATTTTTTAAAAATTGTGCAATAAAATTATAGAACCCAGCAAATATAAAGGGGGAAAAATGTCTGAATCAACACTAACAATCTAGATGCTGTAAAAATAAAGTTAATAAAATAAAACTATGGTTTTATAAAAACAAAATATGACAATTTATTCTCTAAGGAAAGCTAAAGAATAGGAGAGATCTACAAAAGAGTTCTTTGTAATCCCAGAGGGAGACTTATTATTTAATATACAGAAAGCTCTTACAAATTGACAGTAAAGATATATATGTGGAAAAGTGTATGAATAAACAGTGCAAACAGCAGCTTATCCATATTTGGAGAGTCTCAAATTCTCTAATAGTAAAATATAGGTTAAATTCAAAATGAGCTATATATGTCCATCAAACCATAAAATTTCAAATATTATAGAGGTTGTATGGGAAATAGGTATCCTCTTATATTGCAGTTGGAAATGTGAAGTGTTTTATATTTTTAGAAGACAGTTGGGCAACATATTTAAAAATGCATATCATTAGGGGTGCCTGGATGGCTCAATCGGTTAAGTGTCTGACTCTTGCTTTCAGCTCAGGTCATGATTTCAGGGTTCTGAGATCAAACCACATGTCAGGTTCCATGTTCAGTACAGAATCTGCTTGGGATTGCTCTCTCCCTCTGCTCCTCTCCCTGTGTACACACACTCTCTCTAAAGTAAATAAAACAAATAAAAAATCTTAAAAAATGCATGTCATTCAAACCATTTCCACAGCTGGAAATCTAGCACGTAAAAATAAATGCATGACATTTCAAGGACATATGCAAAAGGGTGTTATTCCAGCATTGAACTGGAAACAAAGTGCAATCCACAGGGGAAAGGCTGAATGTATCTTTCAATAGCTATACAAGAGAATATTGAAAAGAACACATTTGAGTTGTACCAACCATTCTATGATTCATAGTCTACATAGGATTATGACTAGGGAGAAAAATACAGAAGAATTACATCTTTAGCATGATTCTCCTTGGAATGAGCAAGATCTGGGATGAGGTGTTCTTGTGGGTTGATAAAAACTGAAGACATGCAGTAATTTCTCTTACACAAAATATTAATATTCCTGTAAATGCATGTGCATATATATCTATCCAAACATGTATGGCAGAATGATCACCAACATGTGTAACTAACCAGCATCATTCAGATTAGTGGGAGACCAAGTGACTTTCGATTTTGTTTCTGTTTATATGTACTATTTGAATTATTTACAATAAGCCTGTATTATTCCTATAAACCCTATTTTCACTGTGTGAATAAAGGTAAGAATAGTCTGTTTAGTTTTGTGAGCAGTATTTATCATACTTAATTGGTCACAGAAACTCGACATATAATATTCATAGAAGTGGCTTTTTATTTTTACTTCTACAGCATTTTTCAATAATGGTGATCTTTATATTACAGGTGTCTTTGTGCACACTTGAGGAAATAAAATGGCAGTTTAAAGAGATACTGAGAAAAAGTGCTAATTTTAAGTAGATATTGCATTATTTCTTAAAGTAATTGGAACTTTAGCTTTCTCTATAATGATACTGCAAAAAATAAGAAATTTTGGACTTTGAGTTCTTTTTCTGACATTAGTCATAGAAATATAGATTACAGTTTTATTTAATAGAAAACAAAAAATCCAAAACACTAGGTTTACCACCACTTTGGTTAATAAGGATAAAAACATAAAGATTGGAAGACATTTGCATTCTGGTGATTATGGAAGTCTGATGTTCAGAGTTGGTGTCACATAGGCTTTTTAAGACTAAACCAGGTGTATTAATTAGACTGGGTTCTCCAGAGAAAGAGAATCAATGGGAGGTTATATTTATACATATGGATTCGTTTTAAGGCTCACACAGTTATGGAGTCTAAATCCCAAGAACTGCAGCCAGCAAGCTGGAGACTCAGCAATGCTAATGCTATAAGTTCCCATCTAAGTTCAAGGATAGGAAACTGAAGTACCAGCTTGGAGATGAGCTGAGCCAGCACATTCTTCCTAAATTAGCTATTTTTATTATATTTAGGCCTCCAACAGATTGGATAAGGCCCATCTACATTGGGGAGGCAATCTTCTTTAGTCTTTACTAATCCAAATGTTAATGTCATCCAGAAACACCCTCACAGACACATGCACAGTAATTCTTAATCAAATATCTGGGTACCTTGTGGTCCAGTCGAGATGAAACATAAAATTAGTCATCATACCAGGCTTACTCTAGGCTTTGGCTTTAGACTGCTTCTGTTTAAATCTTGATCCCACTAATTTACCGTGTGATAGGCATAAGTCACCTGATCTCTTTATTTTTCAACTTACTCATCTGCAAAATGTGGGAATTAGTTCATGTAGTTCTTAAAACATTGCTTGGCTTTTGCTAAGCACATAATATATGCTAGCTCTTATGGTTATTACTATTACTATGGTTGTTACCATTGTCATTTATAAAACGTTTACTGACAGGTAAGCAGAGGAAACAAGGCTTGGAAATGTTGTGGTTTAATCACTAATTTATAAACTCCCCCCTCCCAAGTGTTTATTTAAATTTTAGTTAACATACCATGTAATATTAATTTCAGGTGTAGAATTTAGTGGTTAAATACTTCCATATAGCACCAGATGCTTATCCCAAGTGAATCCTTAATCCCCATCACCTATTTAACCCATCCCCTCACTCGCCTCCCCTCTGGTAGCCATTACTTCTCTACAGTTAAGTTATTTTAGTTTTCCTCTCTTTTCTCACCCTCATGTTCTAAATTGCATTTTAAATAAGAACCTATGTTTCTATACCTACACGATGAAATGCACTTTATCAAATCAAACTTGCTTACTTATGTTGTGAAATGAGCCCATTATTTTTGTGTTGCTTAACCCTACCATCATAAATAGTATAAAAAAATCTTACTGGTTAGAAAAACTCAGTTTGACTGGGTTTAGTTTTCTTTCTGCAGAAGGGTAAAGTACAATTAAATAGAACACACATCCAAATTATTCAAATCCTAATTATGATAAGAAGGGAGTACAAGACAGCAGATGGAGTCAGAAAAAATTCAATTATTTGGCTGAATTATTGTCACTATAATAAAATACTCAAATACTGTTGACTTAATATGATATTCCATGTTGAGCGTATAAACATGCCCATAATTTCAATTACAGCTTTAAGATAGGTATCAGTAACAAAGGGAGGCTCTGAAGTCAGATCGTGTGGGTTCAAATTTTTGTTTCTCTCAACAGCCAGCTAAGTGATAGCAGGTAAATTATTAACTTCTCTAAGCCTTCCCTTTCTTATTTGTAAAGTGAAAATAATACTTTCCTTATATGCTGTAAGATTTAAGTACTGTAATCCATATAAGTACTTTGAACAGTGGCTGTGACATGGTAAAACACTCAAATGTCTTCTTTTATTTCTATTATAATGATGTTACTATTGTTATTCTTCTAGTCCCATATTCTTTCAGATTTGGGTATGCAACTGCCTCCTAAATATATTGACTTTAATGTACTGTAGGTTTTACAAATTCAGTGTAGTCTAAAGGTAAACATATTCTTTTCTAATGTTTTCCTCATTTTCACCCCTTACTTCAATAGAAGACCTATTCCTGATTTGTTGACAAACCAGAAACCGAGACATCATCCGGTATCCTCTTTCAAAATCACCAGCTAGTTCCCAAACAAGTACCCTTTTCTCCTCTTAGTCTTTTAAGATCTTTTTCCAATCCTTTCCCAAAGCCATCACCCTGATCTGGTCCCAAGGTCTAAAGTCCAGGCCTGGCTCTAGTCCAAACCTCTCTGAATCCTCTTCACAGCCTTTCCAAAGCATGGTCACACTAAATCTGAAATGGCTAAACATGGAGTTCAGGATTAGATTTAAACTCCGAATAGACACCTACCTAGTCTTTTATTTGGTATCTCTTCTCCTGCCACTGCCTATAGTGCAGCCACAGGGGAGGCCTGGAAGATCTTTGAACATGTGGGGTTAGGTTTCATTCTTCCCTGCCTAACTACCATCTATTTTCCTTTAAAGCTCACTTCAAGCCTTGATCTCTCTGGGAAGCCTTTTCAAATCTCCTACATGATTTTCAGTTTCTCTTCTCTGTCTATCCGTAGTGTCTTGTGAAAACTTTTATCCGAGAACTTGTGGTGCAGATTGTATTAGCCAGTTAGGAGACAGGGACTGTGACTTTTATGATCTTGTGTCTGAAACATGGTTAGTGCTAAAAAATCTTCTTGCCTCCGATGCAGAGAAAGCATCTGTGACCTTGGAGTTTTGATCTGAAAGGGGGGAGAATCAATATACTGTATCCCATTCCCAACTTCATACCTTACAGAGGCTGGCTCTATCTAACTTACTGGTACAAAAGAACTGACAGCTTGACCTTATTTTGACCCTGAACATTACTTGCAAATTTGCAAACTCATGAAGCTTAAAGAGAAAACTTAAACCTTAAAAAGAATCTTAAGAAGGAAAATTTCAAAGCATTTTTGTATTCTTAAAGGTGGGTATATTGGGGAGATGGCTCTTTGTATGTAAGATCCATTTATACCTTTTTGTTTATGAATTATAACTGCTATAAAAGGAATATAGATTGCTCTAGTAACACAACTCCAAAATAATAATTGTGGTATTTTTATAAAATGACCTCTTTAGACTAGATTTCAGCAATGTGCACATTATGAGAGAAAAAGAGGTAGGGTTTCGTCTGGAAACTGTACTCTACTCTAGATGTTATAATTTATAGAAACTAAAAGATAAATCCAAACCTTAATTGGTACCCAAGTTTACTGTCCTCATTATTGATTTGGGAATGCATATAATCAGACTTGACATCTATAACTGTGGACTCCTACATTTTTAAAAATATTACTTACCTTTACAAAGATAGTTTCATTCCCCAAATGCTGGTTTCTTTGCTTGGAATAAAGGTCTTCTTAACCTAAAGAGCTATGAGCTCTTTAACCAAATGTTAATATATTTTTGTACAGGAATCCTAGGATAGGAACCTAGGGCAAGGGAAGTCATGATGATTGAGGCATAAAACAACCCAAGTGCTATTTTCTCCATTCCTCTTTGGGTTAGAAATCTCTCTGGCTATTTATCAGGGTCCTTTAGCAGTTCATAGTCTTTTTTTCTCTGAAAGTGATTTTCTTTACCACCCCTCACCCCCTTCTCATGTCATTAATCTTGAAATCTGCCGTGGGATTAGATTAAAACTAGGTTTTCCTTCCGGCACGGAGAACAAAGTATGTTGGTAAATTCTGCTTTCCATTATTGCACGAAAGTGGAATAATATTCACACCATTTGTTGAGTTTCTTACAAATTTAGGTCTTATTTGTTAGGTACAGAATATTTCCATGGTAATCTTTGTGGAAAAGCTATTGGAAGATGCTTTTTACCATTTCAGTGTGTAGTCAAAGTCTGACAATAAAACTGCGTTCAGGATTTAAATGATGTTCTTTCTAAGTAGAGTGGGAGTGTATGGAGTTATTTGGCAGGAAAACCAAAAGAGAACTAAACAAAGCTGCTGCTGAAAATGAAAATGATAATAATAATAAACCCTTAGTTGGAGCTTAAAAACTGAACTACAAATTATAGGTAAAATTCTGCCATGAAAAAGAATGGGGGGTTGGGGGAAAAGCCAAATATCTACCGAGTGATTATTAGAGGTGGTTCTAAAGGACAAAACACAAGGACATCAAACACTTGGAGCTCTTAACTTCACAAGGAAGAAACAAAGTAATTGTTTTGCTACTGTTAACTATGGCTCAAATATTTTATAGGGATAATCAGTTATTAAAATATGATATTTTGGGGTGCCTGGGTGGCTCAGTGGTTTAAGCCTCTGCCTTCGGCTCAGGTCATGATCTCAGGGTCCTGGAATAGAGCCCCACATTGGGCTCTCTGCTCAGCGGGGAGCCTGCTTCTCCCTCTCTCTCTGCCTGCTTCTCTGCCTACTTGTGATCTCTCTCTATCAAATAAATAAAAATCTTTAAAAAAATATGATATTTTGATTTATTATTAAAAAGTTTTTTTCCCTCCTGACCAATATTTAAAAATTATTTTCATTTGTTTTGATTTTGGTTTTCTATGAAAATTCAGTCAACAGTTTAGCAACCTAATGGTAACTTTTCTTCACCTTGCCAAAGCAGATGCTTATTCTTTATTCCTACTTAGTGTTTTGTGCGTTAAGGAATAAGGCTTATGTTCATTTGGTATCTCCTTCCATGGAGGTAGCTCTATTGATGTAGCACTCCTAGCCATACTCTTCTCCCTCGGTGATTCACCCTATCCTGGGAAGGGAGAGGGGCTTGCTTACCTGACTGGTGAAGTAGAGAATAAACTGGGCATGCATAGTCTAGTTCTCCTATTCTTTGCCTGAGGATCAAGGTCCTTAGAGGATTCAGGTTTTCTTCTCCAGCAGAGGTACTGCTAGCATGACCAATGGCCAGCAAGGCAGTGATGGCAGAGGGAGTGTAAATCTTCCCATATCTGGGGATGACAGTACTGATGTCTCATTCTCTATCAGTAATATAAAAGATACGGAGTCTAGATTGAGGCCAAGTTTTTGTTTTTGTTCCCTGCCTCCTCAATTTGTTCAGAACCTGTATGGAATGCTCTGTGTTAGATCTCCTACTGGATGCTAATATTTCATGTGTGGGCCAGGAGTATAGAGAAAAAAAAAAAAACCCAAAAGAGTCACATTTCTTGAGCCAAATATGCAAATAAAAACTCTTGGCTTGAGATTTGAGACTTTTGGGGCTTCAGCGTGGGGCAGGGCATTTTTACATTGGTGGTTTGTAGAAGCTTCTATTGGGTCCTTGGATAGAAATTGTCCATTGGCCTTTATCTGCTGTAGCCTGCACAAAGGTTTGATCCAGGTGCAATGACAGCTTGTCCTGTGTGGGGTTAGCTGCACCTTCTGGTGGCATGATTGGTCTGTGGAGGGTGGACTATTTTTTTTTTTTCAAGATTTTATTTATTTATTTGAGAGAGAGAGACAGTGAGAGAGAGCATGAGCGAGGAGAAGGTCAGAGGGAGAAGCAGACTCCCCATGGAGCTGGGAGCCCGATGTGGGATTTGATCCTGCGATTCCGGGATCATAACCTGAGCCGAAGGCAGTCGTCCAACCAACTGAGCCACCCAGGCATCCCGAACTATTTTTATTTTGTTAGGCAGGCACTGTGAAGGCAGTGAGGGAGCCAATGAATGACCTCATCGTGGAAAAATGAGAGGCTGTGAAAGTAACTCGGAGAGGTACGGAGGCCTAAGAAAGAAGATAGTGAGGCAAGGATTACATAACAGGCAGCGGACACCCTCAGGGTGGGCGCTATGAAGACTAACTGCACTGTAGCAGCTTTTCCAGAGTAGTAATGTGATTATAAGAAAAGGTGATTTTTATACGCCTTTGAGGCATTAATGAACTAGAAATCATTTTTCTTTTTAAACAGTAAAAATTTTAGATTGGTAGCCTGATACAGAATATTGAAAAGATTATTGGTTGAAATTGTCAGCGTCAGGCCTATACACAACACTTGGCTCCACAGTCCTAAATTCTGTTCTGCATTCAGAGCTTAGGAGGTGTCTGTATAGCTGGGGCTAAACTTGGACTCATGTGGTTTGTACATAAGTATAAGTGTTTTTCCCTCACTGTATTGTCTCAAGTTGGCATTAGATTAATTAATTACATATGTGGAGAAAATTTTCCCTACAAGGCAAAAATAATTCTTATACCTGAGCCATTGTGTAGCAAGAAGCGGTGAAAATAGCTGTTGTGGCTCAGAACTGCAGGTCAGCTCAGGAGAGAGTATGAGTCACTGTCTAGAGCTTACAGTCATGTCCTACTCAATAGCAGGAAACACAGGACTCAAAGGAAAAGGGGGCATGAAGAGGTTAGGCAGAAACTGTAAATGCTTGATGCCCACATCAGTTTCTTCCAGGGAAATTTAACTCAATTGACTTTAGTAGTTTTAGATTTAAATCAAAGAATGTTTTTTTGAGTTTCTGTTACTGTTTTCAGCAACATTAAAAATTCTGGAAACTGACTTTGCCTTCTCCTTTCTTGATATTGAGAAAGCACAGGGCTTCATAAGAACAGTATTATCTATGGATGCAGAATGTCTCTTTTTCAAGATTTATTTATTTGAGATAGTGAGAGCATGCGAGAGAGAGAGAGCATGAGTAGGGGAGAAGGAGTAGAGGGAGAGGGAGAAGAAGGCTCTCCACTTAGCAGAGACCCTGATATGGGACTGGATCTCAGGACCCTGGAGTCATGACTTGAGCTGAAGGCAGAGGCTTAACCAACTGAGCCACACAGATGCCACGCCTAGATTGTCTTTATACAGTTGGGGAAATTCCTTTTTTCCAAGTTTTCAGAGATTTCTTTTTTTAAAAACTCATGAATGAATGCTAAATTTTGTCAGAGATTTTTTTCTGTACTATTCATAGTTTTTCTTCATGTGTGGCCAGGAGTATAGAGTGGGCCAGGTTCATGTGTTGAATTACTAATGGATGTTTCAATGCTGAATCAACCTTCCATTCCTGGGATTAACTGCACTCAGCATATGCATTATCCTTTTAATATACTGATGATTTCAATCTGCTATTTTGATAGGGATTTTTTGTGTGTTCTTGTTCATGGCATTATTCATGAGCAATTTTTTTTGGTAATGTCTGTTTTTGAACATTTAAATAGAATGATTTGGGAAGCAGTCACTTTCTAATTTTCTGGAAGAGTTTTTATAGAATTAGTATCATTTCTTTTTTTTTTAATTTAGTTTCTTTTCAGTGTAACAGAATTCGTTGTTTATGCACCACATTATTTCTTCATTAAAAGTTCATAGACACTATAAACTAAGGCATCTTACTCTGGAGTATTTGTTGAAGGAAACTTTTTTAACTACAAATTCAATTTCCTTAATAATGTTGGGCTGGCTATTTAACATAACTATTTCTTTATGGGTGTTAGTAGTTTTTGCCCTTTATTGATTTTTGTCGTTTTATAAAGTTTGTCAAATTTATTGGCATAAAATTGTGAAAATATTCTCATTCTTTTAATATTTGTGGAGTGCCTAGTGATGTCGTATCTTCTTCATTCCTGATATTGGTATTGTGTGTGTGTGTGTTTTTTTAATCCTTTATCATTATGGTGATAGGGCTGTCAATAATACTGATCTTACCAAAGAACTAGCTTTTTGGCTTCTTGATTTTCTCTATTGTTTTTCTGTTCTTATTTCAATGAATTTCCAGTCTTTATTTCCTTCCTTCTGTATGTTAAACTCAATTTGCTATTTTCTAGTTCATTAAGGTAGAAACAGGTTATTGATGTGAAACTTCTGTTTTACCAGTACCATCATTTGACACTTTAAATTGTCTGATACTCTTTACTGCATTCTTCAAACATTGATATATTGTTTCATTTTAATTCAGGTCAAAACTTTCTAATTTCTCTTATAGTTTCCTATTAGATCTATGGGTTATTTCAAATTGAACTGCTTAATTTTCACAAGTTGGGGCATTTCCCAGTCATCTTTCTGTTACAATTTCTAGGTTAAATCTATTATGATCTGAGAACATATTTTATATAATTTAAATTATTTTAAAATTTTCAAAAACTTTTCATGACATAGAACATAGTCTATCATGGTGAAAGTACACTTAAAAAATGTGTTGACTCAGGTGTTCTATAATCTTCAATTAGACCAAGTTGGTTGACTGTGTTGCTTAGGTCTTCTATAATTTTAGTGATTTTCTATCAATAAATAGAACATTTATGTATGGTTTGTTGTTTGTTTAATAACTGAAAGGAGTGAGGTGTCTAAATGTAACTCTAAATTTGTTCATTTCTCCATTTAGCTTTACCCATTTTTATTGAATGCATTTGGAAGCACTGTTGTTAGATATATATACATTTAGGATGGTTATGTCTCTTTGATAATTGGTCCTTTCGCTGTTATAGAATATTCCTCTTTATCCTTCATTGTATTGCTTATTCAGAACTCTAGGTTTTCTGATATTAATGTTAACTACTCCAGCTCATGGTTTGTGTTTTCATGTCTCCCATCTTATTTCTTGCATGTTTTTCATTCTTTTACTTTTAATCTATCTATATATTTATGATTAAGGTCGATTTCCTTTCCTCTCGTTTTTGGTTTTCACTGGTTTGAAAATGATACATCTAGGGGCACCTGGGTGCTCACTTGGTTAAGCATCTGCCTTTGGCTCAAGTCGTGATCCCAGGGTCCTGGAATTGAGCCCTGTTTCGGGCTCCTTGCTTAGTGAGGCTTCTGCTTCTCCCTCTCCCTCATCTGCTTCCCACTTGTGCTCTCTCTTGCTTTCAAATAAATGCATTTTTAAAAAAGGAAATGATACATCTTGATGTGTTCTACTCTTTGTTTCTAAACTTCTTAGATCTGTGGTTTGGTTTCTGTTATCAATTTTGGGAAATTATTGACCATGATTTATTCAAGTATTTCTTTTGTTTCACTTTCTCCTTCTAAGATTCCAATTACATGTGTGTTGGGTCATGTGATTTTGTCTCACAGCTTTTGGATGCTCAGTCTGTTTGTTCTTTCCTTCTGATCTTATATGTGTTTCATCCTTTCCACTTGTAGAATTCAAGTAGTGCCTGAGGTAAATGCTTTTTATTCCTGGAAATGGTCATTTTTCTTTCTGCTTGCCTTTATTGTGGATGTTGAGTCAATGTAGTGAAAAATTGAACTAGGTTTGGCTTTAATTGCTGCTATTGATATCCTTAGATCACCTTAATCTTAAATCCTTCTAGTGTTAGTTTTTGTTTAGGATAGGACTGTTTGCCTGTGGGTATATTCTGTGTCTGCTTATATTTCGTTTTAGGTTGTCCTTTTGTGCTGTGCTTGAGAGAGGGTCTCTAAATCTTTTCTCAATGTAAGCAGTAGCCTGTCATTTGACTCTTGTTAGTATAGTGTTGGGAGCAAGATAAATTTTCCATTGTTTGGATTAATTCGCAATCTTAGGTAGGCAATGTTTTCCTGGGTCTTGAAGGAGAACCCTTCTAGTGATCCTGATCCTCACTTAAGACAGTTCTAAAAACAAAAACAAAACAAAACAAAAAAAACAAAAAAAACTTTTCATTTCTACCAACTTCGACTGGTCTTTGCTAAGTTTCTTTCCCTGCTTACACAAGTTGTTTAAGACTTTTGATTGTCGGGTAGCTATTAGGAAGATCGAAGTGGAGATTAATGCCTCTCTGACAGTGCCTGCTGTACATTTACCTCAGGCTTGTGTACTATATGTGGCATAGTTTCTCTTAGGACTCTGATCAGTCTTTTTGTGAGTACCTAGAAAGTCCAGGAAGAAGAACTTGCAAGTAGATGTGCATTTTCCTGGTGCCTCTGGCTGTAAAGAGATCTATAGTCTTATTACTTGCCACTCAACATTTAGCAATTCATTAACAGCTTTAATTGAATTCTTATTGGTGTCTGGAGAACATATGCCTAAGTAAAGTATTACTCCCACCCCACTTCTCCAAGGAGACACCTGTCTTACCTTAGATTTATGGTTTGGCTATTTACCTAACCAATAATTTCTGAGTTGTCAGCTCTCTGATGGGTTCAAGAAAACTGTGAATCTTCAGCTTGTCTGGCAGGTTTGCTGTGGTTGCTATCATTGTAAGTGTGGGAGCAATGCACTTTTCAGCATTCTACATCCTGAGTAGAATCTGGAAGTCCTAGCTGTGTTTCATGCTATGAGATCCTGAAGTATATTAACAAAGGAGATTGTTTATTCATTAATTCATCCCTGCCTTAACCTGTCCATCTATTCACATATTTCCAGAGTACCTATTGTATACAAGCCTGTGGAGGACACAAAGCTCAAACAAATAGACTCTCTGACATTTTCAAACCAGCTACTCATTATTTCTATAGTGACTTCAGGTTGACTATGACCAGAAAGTGCAATGATTGTTTTAAGAAATTTAGGTAATTGCTAGACCTTTTTAAGAGTAATTTTTATGTATCTTAAAGTATCATTATTTGAGATCTACATTACAAACTGTTGTATAAAAAATGCCTTTTGGTTGCAAATTATAAGTCTAGATGTGAAGTGTATCCTTTATACAGGTAACATAATTTTTAAAGGTTATCATTAGATTGAAAACACACACAAAAAAACCCCAAAGACTTCGTTGACCTTTAATAATATGCCTGCATCACCAGTTTGAAAAATAGCAGACTGGGTTAATTTCAAGAACAACTTTCTGGCTTTGTAATTCTCTAATGGTATAGTGAAAGAATGGATGGGCAGGGAGTGAAGAATAAATGCATTTTAAACGTCAAAGGTCTTCCAGATAATAAATTTCTTTAATCATAAAGTGGCATTTAAAATTTTTTGATATTTTATTTATTTATTTGAGAAAGAGAGAATGAGTGGGAGGGAATGGTAAGGAGAGAGGTAGAAGAAGGCTCTTCACCTGGGATCTCAGGGCTCGATCCCAGGACCCTGAGATCACGACCTAAGCTGAAGACAGACGCTTACCGACTGAGCCACACTGGTGTCCCTAAAGTGGCATTTTTAGTTAGACTAGCTGAACCGTGTTTGAGAATTTATTAAGACTCGACTACCTATCAAATGTTAGCAACTGGTGTAGAAACAAGGCAAGAAAATAGTGGTGCTATTAAGTCTTTATTAATTCTGTTAGCAAAATAGTAGTGTCATCAATGGTACTAGGAGAATTGAAGTTTAAGTAAATGCTATCAGTAGCACAATCACAATTACACAGTAGTGATCTTAGGAACATTGTAAGTAGTGCACTTGAATGGCAGTGTCTGAGAATGTTATTAGTCATGCTTTTGAATGACCATTTTCTCCATGGTATTATAAATAGTAGAGTTGAATGACAGAGCCATTAAGGTTACTCTTAACAGAAATAGATGAGCATGAAACAGTTTGGAATTCAGGTTGGTTTACATGAATTCTTGAGTAGAAGTCTTTAGAGAATTGCTTCAAGTCTTTTTAAATTCACTTTAAAAATAAATGGACATTTTCACCATTGCAAAAGATCACATAACTGATGAGCATTTATCCTTGTCTCATAATGTTCTCTGAGACACTTCAGTTTGTTGTAAAAGCATTGTATAAAATCTACATCCTTTGCAACCAGGATGTAAAAATTCTCACACTAGCTCATTCATGTTATTGTAGGGCTAGATAGAGAAGGTAGGAATGTCCTTACAGAATAATATGAAGCAATGTGAACTTTGTTGAAAAGTTTTGTCCAAATAAATATGTTCTAATAAGAAGAGAGGTTCTTTATATTGATCTCTTTAAAGGATTCATTGTTATGAAATCCAACTTTCTGTTACATTTAACTTTTAAATAATGAGGAGGACAGCTGGAGAGTTAGGACAGGACTTAAAGGGCCCCTTAGAGACAGAAACACATAGGAAAAAAGAAAGTGAGGGTGTGGAGTAGAACTGCGGATTCCTAAAATATAGAGAACAGTAGACTTTAGGAGTGCAGTGGAATATTTGTCAGAATTAAAGGGAACATTAACTATGGTAGAATAATATACAGAATCTATCAAGGACTATGTATATGTGTGAGATAATTAAAAGTCACATTGATTCAGGAAAAATATGCTATAGATAATAAATACTATAAAATAAAATTAGATACTTCCTTGTTCAAACACAATAATATTTAAATTTATTTATGTGATTTGTTTACCCAAGTATTCAGTTACAATATTTGGAATGAAAGAAGCATTTAGAATGAAGGGAAGGAAGGAGGACAGTGCTTTTGTGTTATTACAATGAGGAAGGGGGTGCTACATGGTTTCTGTATCAAGAATACTAAATGTCTTCCATGTGTAGGACAGTGCACTTAACAAAGACTGTCTTGCTTCAGATAAAAAACACTGAGACCAGAATAACTATTGTACCCGTTTAAAATAAACATAAACTGTATGTTCAACAGTAGACACTTTTTGCTCAGTTCTTTTTGTTTGCTTCTTAGGCACATGGTCATCTACAGAAAAGGATGCCAATCTCTTTAAAATTTGACAAAATTGGAAGGAAAGCAGATTTTCTGTTTATAGTGAGTTTGAATCTAAAGACAGTCCAATTCATCATACTCTAAAACATTTTCCATTCTATATTGCATCATTGGATAAGTACACATTGTTGAATTCTTCTTGGAAATAACATGAGCAGCTATAAATTTTAAGGATAAAGAATTTAAAGATGAACTTTTCAGCAACCACTGTAATTTGGTCCCTATGTATATGGGGTTGAATGGAACAAATGTTAAGCCTGTCTTGTTGGGGATCAGAACAATAACTAGAAATTAGTAACTAAAACTTGAATTAAACAGTTATCAGGGATGTACAGGATTTGTCTTAGGCCTTGATGAAGAATGGAGTATGAAGAAAATTAAACTGTTGCCTTAGAACCATACTCATGTCGTATCCCAGAGCTGAGATGTATATTATAGTGATGGAAAAAGAACCTGCAGAGGGTGGAATTCTCACCCCTTATAAAATCAGAAAGACTTGAGCATTTAGGCAAAGCATGAGTGCCTATTAATTATACCCGTTACTTATAGCAGTGTGGTATGATTGTATAAGCTGATGGTTCCTGAATTTTGGAGCAAAGGAGCATATTGTTATGTTTTCCATGAGAAATTATGCTAAAGAAATTAAGCGAGTATTCACTTTATTGTTTACTTAAAATAATCAACAAGAGTCTTATATGGTCAGCAGTTACTTTATTCAGTTTGTTTCAGTGAATGTAAAAATACAAGATGTAGGATTTTTCCAATCCTTAGTATCTTTAACCTGTCTTAAGGGCTTATATTCATTAGATTTATTTTTCTTTCTTTCTTTCTTTTTTTCTTAAGACTTTATTTATTTATTTGACAGAGAGAGATCACAAGTAGGCAGAGAGGCAGGCAGGGAGTGGGGGGAGCGGGCTCCCTGCTGAGCAGAGAGCCTGATGTGGGACTCAATCCCAGGACCCTGAGACCATGACTTGAGCTGAAGGTAGAGACTTAATCCACCCAGCCACCCAGACGCCCTAGCTTGATTTTTCTATTATAGAGTTTTTGTAGAACCTAAATTGAGTATTTCAATATTTTACTTCTTAGTTTTCACTAACCATATTTATGATAAATATTTTAATAAACATTTAACTTTTTATTCATCCACCCCTGACATGCTGTTTTAGGTGCTGACTCAAAAATTGTGTAAAATTTTTGTAATAACAATAATAATTACCATTTATTTGGAACTTATGTGCAGGAACTTTATTCATTATTTCAAATTCTTTTAACATTTTAGGATAGTCTTATTTGTAGTTTAGAAGCAACTCTGTAGTTTATAAGCAAAATGAGTATAAGAGCTGGGTCTCAGTGGCCCAGAGTTTTTAATACTCTACTCTTTGCACTGTACCGTTAGTTACAGAACCGAAACTGTTGAATTTGAACAGAAAATCAAAACTTTATGCATGATATAGAAAAAGGAATTTATTATAGGGGCTATTTGTTACATAACTGTGGGAGCTGGTCATACATTCGGTGTAAGGCTATCACTTCTGTGTCTGGTGTTGGAGCTGAAGTGAGCAGTTAGGCAGTTGGGAAAGGAAGATGGGTGTGAAGTAAGGTTGAATGAGAATTAACTGGAACATATGACGGTAAGCTGAATTGTACTATGGTAAACTGGTACCTGCATATATCTCTTACCACTTCCAAGACCCCCGTTTCTGTGAGGCCAGTGATCTGTAGAAGCTTGCACACTTGATTCTGAAGTTGTAAATTCATGTGGGCCAGGACTGGGTGAAGCTGAAAGAGGAGTTCTCAAGGCGGATGGAGGAGCTGTTGGCGCAGCTGTACCTCCAAACCAGCAAAGTGCGCAATTAGGTCAGTGTTGACTCGTGAGCTGCCCCTAAGCGAGACTGCCTGGATCTCTCTGTGAAAACATAGCTGTTCTGTTTCACCTTCTGCCTTTCAGGCCTAATGAAAAATTTTCCTATAGCCACAGGCTAGTCCTGACCCAGAACCATGGAAGGACAGGAAATCTGAGAAAAAAACTTCCAGCTTAGCTAAGTTGACACAGTACAAAGTCACCACATTTAGTTGTAGATGTGGCTGATTTTCTAGCAAGGAAATTAATGCAAAAATGAGTTAAAAAGATGATATCTTGAATTTTCACACATTTTTATCCTTATGAAATATACTCATAGTTATGTCTAGTCTACAAGGCAAACAGGTGTATACAGTAATATTTGCCCAAACAGGAAAAAAGGTGCAATTTTATTTACTACTTATATTATTATTTATTCTACATAAGGGAAGCCAAGATGATGAAATCCATTGACTACAGTTGTGAAAAGCATTGAAAATTCTATCTGAAACATTTTAGAACTCAAACTAGAAGTTTCTATAATTCTAATGAGTTCTGTGTGAATGGAGAAAATGATAATGAATATCATTAGAGAAGAGAGATCGAGCAGTTGTTTTTGTTCTACTCAGTGGTTGCAGTCTCCAAATATAAGCGGGAAGTTTCCTAAAGAGTCAGAGTGCCCTAATGAAAACATTTTAGAAGTGACACTTTAGTACAAAGAAATGAATGTAGTCAGTTCTAAAGAAAGAGATCTAATTTGTCTATAAACAGGCATATCATTTTGTGGTATAGATAATGGAGTTAAGAGTGCAAGTATAAATACAAAATTTCCATATGCCAAATGTTCACATGGAAATGGAAAAAGTCAGCTAAGTGTATGTATAGCATTTATATGGATCACAATCCAGACATGGCAAAAAACCCTGTGTGCCTCTTATGTGCTTATGACTGTACCATATTACCAGGATATCATTTTACAAGGATGTCCTCAGGAGTTTTAGGGCATAGCTACTCTAAAAGGGGAGATTTGGCTCATTTGGTTGAGCAGCTGCCTTCAGCTCGGGTCATGATCCTGGAGTCCTGGGATCGAGTCCCGCATCGGGCTCCTTGCTCGGCGGGGAGCCTGCTTCTCCCTCTGCCTCTGCCTGCTATTCTGTCTGCCTGTGCTCCCTCTCTCTTCTTCTCTCTCTGATAAATAAATAAAATCTTAAAAAAAAATAATAATTATGAAAGTCATCCTTAATGATTAAGGATTAGAAAGCACAAATACGCCAAAACAAAACTGAATAATTCAAATGATAGGAGTGAAAAGAGACTTTATTAGTTATCTATTTGGGGTATACAATTACCTTAAAAGTTAGCTTGAGAACAACACATGAATTATCTCAGTGTTTCTGTGGGTCAGTAATTTGTGCATGGCTTAGCTGTGTTCTCTGCTTTGTTTATCACAAGATTGCCGTTCAGGTGTCCATCCAGGACTTTGTTCTTAACTGAAGGCTTAGGAGAAGTTCCTAAATGAATATTAGGCTGTAAGATGGAGGCCACCCTCATTTCCTGGACACATCATTCTTCTCCACATGGCAGAGCTTCATCAAAAAGTAGAAGTTAAGAAATCAGTAGAAGTTGCTGACAAAATGGAAGAGCCGAACTTTTGTAACCTAAGTTACATCCCCTCAACAATGATGTATTCTAGTTGAAGGAATTGATTATATTATACATTTAATATCAGAAGGCAGGGATCATGGGGCCATCTTGGAGGTTCCCTTTGGCCACCAATTCTGTATTAGCATCCAGCTAGAGACAGAACCACTGGGAGATGTAGCTAGCTTAGACAAACTGATGCATTACAAAGCTGTAACAGGCTCATGTTTTTCAAAAAGTTCTGACCTCAGTGCCTTAACACAGTAAACACTCATTTTTTGCTCTCTTATCAGATAACTCAGTCACTGTAACAGGGGGCTGTGGTCACGGGATCCTTCCCAGTGGCTCCGGCTGTGGACCTTCACAACTACTCAAAGATAATAGCTTTGGTCTTCTGGAAGAGATCTTTGCTCTATTCTCATTTTCTCCCCAGCCCCCCAGTTCCTCCTTCCTTTTCAATATGCACAAACATATACTCATGGGCACATGAGTGGCTCAGTCAGTTAAGCATCTGACTTTGGCATAGGTCATGATTTTGGCGTCTTAGAATTGAGCCCCATGTTGGGCTTTGTGCTCATCAGGGAGTCTGCCTGTCCCTCTCTCTTTACCTCTACCCCTGCTTGTGCTCTCTCTTTCTCTCTCAAGTAATAACATATTTCAAAAAAACTTACACAAACAAGTATTTTTATATCAGTATTATGATTTTTAGCCTACTTTAACAGCATTATTAAAATTGTACTGAAATTTATATATGTATATACACACACATAGAATGGGAATGATCTGTAGAATAATCTTAAATGTTTAAATATTTACTTCTATGGATTTCAATGTAGTTTTCAATTGTACTTCTGTCATTGCATATTTAGGCTGTTTCCAGTTTTTAAGTAACTGAGACCTCATTTTTTCAGTTTAACTGCTACAACAGAATTAGAGAGTCCAGGGTTTGAACGTTTTTAAACTTTCAGTAAGAATTAGTAAAATAAATTGTATCAATATAAATTCATATCAGTAATACAGGTATGTATCTCCTTATGCCAATGTTGGGAATTAAGTTATTATAAATACTTGGAAATTTGTATTGAAAAGCATTTATTTTCAGTTTTCTATATCTTCATGACCTGAGCTGAAAGCAAGAATCAGATGTTTAACTGACTTAGCCACCCAGGAGCCCCATACATAAAAATATTTTAAAGTAATTCATAGTATCTTGATTATAAGAACTTCTAGTTGGTCCCATAAGGGGGCTAATACTATCACTTGTTTTGAAACTTGTAGATCCTCCTGGAGGAACATATATTTTTGTGTCATGTGTTAATGGTTCCAATAATAATACCCACCAAATCTCTCTGTGGAGTCTAGTGATCTTATGTCCAGTTTGGATAATTAACTGTTTGAAAGTATTGTTTAATAGCACTTGCCACTAACCCCAATCTAGAACTGATACATAGTCATTAAAGTAAAGTACTTTTTGCCATGCTAAATTTACCTGTCCTCTCCTTTTTAAAACTTTTTATCTTAAAAATAAATCTTTTTTTACAGAAGAGTTGCAAAGATTGTTCAGAGATCTCCTGTGTGTGTATCACACAACTGTTTCTAATTTTAACATCTAGTATAGCCAATGTTGTTACTAAAACTAAGATATTAACTTTGGTACAGTTCTATTAATTATAAATTTTAATTCCCCCAGGTTTCTCATTATGTTCTTTTTCTCTTCCAAGATCAAAATCGGGATACCCATATTACATTTATTTCTCCTCTATTTTTTGTGTTCTACAGTCTTTGACAATTCCTTGGTATTCCCTTATCTTTCAGTATCTTAACACTACTACATGTACTGGCCAGGTATTTTATTGAATGTCCTTCAGTTTATAGAATGTCCCTCGAGTCTTGCTCAGGATCTGTCTTAGGTTATGAATTTGGAGAAAGAATATCACAAGGTGACGTGCCCTTCTCATTGCGTAACCTCCGGGTATATGATGTCAGTGTGATTTATCTTTGGTGATATTGACCTTGATCACTTGGTGGAATGGGTCGCATTGTGCCCCTCCAAATTCATGTTGAGATCCTAAACCCCAGTATCTCAAAATCAGACCTTCTTTGGAAATAGAGGTGTTGTAGAAATTAGTTAAGATGAGGTCATACTGGATTGGTAGACCCTCCATCTGATGTGACTAATGACCTTATAAAATGGGAAATTTGGACATAGACATGCATGCAGGTAGAATGCCATATGAAGATGTAGGTAGCAATCAGGGTGATGTTTCTCTAAGCCAAGCGAGCCAAAGATTGCCAACAAGCCACCAGAAACTTGCAGAGGGCCGTGAAACGGACTCCTAATCAGAGCCCTCAGAAGAACCAAACCAAATGACTCTTTAATTTTGGAATTCTGGCCCCCAGAGCTGTAAGGCAACACATTTCTATTGCTGAAGTTACTTGTTTGTGGTATTTTGTTAAAGCAGTACTACAGAGCTAATACATTTAAACTTTGTCTACTGTTATTGTTTTCTTTCTTTCCATACTCTGTTAGAAGTAAAATACTACTGGGTGCCTGGGTGGCTCAGTCGGTAAAGCATCTGCCTTCAGTTCAACTCATGATCTCAGGGTCCTGGGATAAAGGCCCGCATTCTCCCTTTCCTTCTGCGTGCCACTCCCCCTGCTTCTCCTGCTTTCCCCTTCCCCCATGCTTCCCCAAAGTCCTCCTGCTTGTGTGCAAGACTACACTCTCTCTCTCTGTCAAATCAATCAATCAATCAATCAATCAATCAATCTAAAGAAACGAAGAAAAGTACTACATTGATCTCGTTCTTCAGGTGAGAAGAATTAATATCCACCTGATGGAGGGGGAGGAGTTTCTAAGTATTTGTGGACATTTATAACCATCACAGTGATGAATAAATTTTTTGCTAGATACTTTATAATTATGCAAGTATTTTGTTTCTCTATAAGTTTTCAGTAAGTATAGCATTGCTTGGGGGGTTATTCCTACAGAGATTATTGTGATCTTCCAGTGGTGATTTTCTATTTTCCTTATTCATTCTGTGTGCATTAATTAGAAGTCTTCTTTAAGAAATGGTTGTTCCTTCTCTCCTATTTATCCATGTAGTCAGTCATTTATTTCAATATGAAATTATTTTTTTTTTAAATAATTAATACTATTTTATTGCTCACATTGCCCCAGCATTGACCATTGAGTGCTATGTTCAGTTTGGCTTCTGTGTTTTTTTGACATGCCTTCAACCTTTAAAAAATTTTTTTCACTATGTTTTTATTTATTTACTTTTATTTTCAGGCACCCCAGAATGCTGCAGACTCCTTTTACATTTTATCTGTCCCAGACCTGGAATAAGGTGACTATCACTTTTACTGGTGAGTGGTATTTAATGATTATTATAGATTGTGTGCTGCTTGTGCTTGTGGCTACTAGGGTTTCACTTCTAGGTCCTCTCAGCACAAGCAGACAAGATGTGCATGCTTGTATGCATGTCAATCCACATTTACACAGTAGTTATTTAGGCACGTTATCCATCTGCATGGGTTTATACATTTAATTAAATTTGAGTTAATGCTGATACTTCTGACTCCAGTTGAGGACCACAAGTTCATGTGTAGAATTCTCTTTTGCTTGTTTGTTACTTGTTTCTGACCTGCTGTAATGGCCTTTCAACCATTGCACTCAAGTAGTTTCAGAATTGCTTACTTGTACTCCTGCATATGAGTTTTCTAGGGCTTCTGTAACCAAGTATAAACTGGAAGGCTTAAGACATCAGAAATTTCTTCTCTCCCAGTTTGGAAAGTTAAAAGTTCAAAAGCAAGGTTGGTGTCTTCTGGAGGCTCTAAGGGAGAATCTGTTCCATATTTTTGGTGGTTGCTGACGTTCCTTGGTGTCTCTGGACTTAGATCCATCATTCTGATCTGTGCCTTCACCTCCCATGGTATTCTCCCTGAATGTCCCTGTCTAAGTATCCTTCTTATGAAGGGCATCAGTCACTGAATTTAGGGCCCACACTAACCCATTTCTACCTCACCTTTGTTTGATTACATCTGTGAAGATCCTATTTCTAAATAGAGTTACATTTACAGGTTCTGAATGGACATGAATTTTGGGAGGAAGCTGTTCAACCTAGTGAGAAACCAATTAACCTATTAGTATATAGTGTTGATGTATCATTCTTCTTGTCATTAACCTTAGCAAATCTATAAAAATACCCTTAGGAGTTTACTTAAATCAATTATTTTCCTCCTTACCCCTTTTAATGTGATTATCACATTTATATTATAGATACATTTGTGACAGCTTGCATTTCATCTAGGGTTCACCAGATACCTTATTTATTATTTTCTTATAATAAAAGTCAGTCTTTGTGGTGTATAGTTCTATGGACAAATGTGTAGTCATATATTCAGCACCACAGAACCAATCAGAGCAAGTCCATAGTCCCCAGATTTCTTTTCCTGCTTCTTTGTACTCAATGCCTCCCTCCAACTTTCTGATCACTGCTTACCTATCTGCTCTCTTTATAATTTGGTCTTATTCAAAATGTGTTATATAAGAATGACAAACTATGTAGTTTGGGGGTATGACTTCTTTTATTTTTTTATTTTTTAAATTAAATTTATTTATTTTCAGCATAACAGTATTCATTGTTTTTTCACCACACTTAGTGCTCCATGCAATCCGTGCCCTCTATAATACCCACCACCTGGTACCCCAACCTCCTAGCCCCCACCCTTTCAAAACCCTCAGATTATTTTTCAGAGTCCATAGTTTCTCATGATTCACCTCCCCTTCCAATTTCCCCCAACTCCGTTCTCCTCTCTAACTCCCCATGTCCTCCATGCTATTTGTTATGCTCCACAAATAAGTGAAACCATATGATAAATTGACTCTCTATGCTTGACTTATTTCACTCAGCATAATCTCTTCCAGTCCCGTCCATATTGCTACAAAAGTTGGGTATTCATCTTTTCTGATGGAGGCATAATACTCCATAGTGTATATGGACCACATCTTCCTTATCCATTCATCTGTTGAAGGGCATCTTGCTTCTTTCCATAGTTTGGCGACTGTGGCCATTGCTGCTATAAACATTGGGGTACAGATGGCCCTTCTTTTCACTACATCTGTATCTTTGGGGTAAATACCCAGGAGTGCAATTTCAGGGTCATAGGGAAGTTCTATTTTTAATTTCTTGAGGAATCTCCACACTGTTCTCCAAAGAGGCTGCATCAACTTGCATTCCCACCAACAGTGTAAGAGGGTACCCCTTTCTCCACATCCCCTCCAACCACATGTTGTTTCCTGTCTTGTTAATTTTGGGCATTCTAACTGGTGTGAGGTGATATCTCAATGTGGTTTTAATTTGAATCTCCCTGAGGTCTAGTGATGATGAACATTTTTTCATGTGTCTGATAGCCATTTGTATGTCTTGATAGGAGAAGTGTCTGTTCATATCTTCTGCCCATTTTTTTATGTGATTACCTGTTTTGTGACTTCTTTTAATAAGAAATTTAAGGTTTCTCTGTTTCATCCATGAATCATATAGTTTGTTCATTTTTATTTCTGTGCATAATTCAACTATATTGGTAGATTAGTTTATTCATTTTCCTGTTCAGCATATGGGTTATTGTGAATCTTTGGCATTTATGAGTAGAGCTGTTATAAATATCCATGTACAGAATTTTATTTTATTTTATTTTATTTTTCATGTACAGAATTTTAAATAAATGTTTTCAATACATTTTGGCAAATACCTAGGAGTGAGTTGCTGGTCATCTCCTTGTTTATAAAAATCCTATCTAGCTAACCTTCATTCCCAGGAATTTTCTCCATGTTGCATAGTACTAAGAAAGGACACTACTTTTGTGTAGCAGGAAACTGTACTGAAATTTATTCTTCTTCTTCTTCTTTTTTTTTTTTTTGTTTTAGAATGATAGAAGTTGGAAAAAGTAGTTTTTCCAACCAAAATCCATCCCAAATCACAACTACTATGAACCTGTTTTTCCCTTATTGATCGTAAGTAACAGTAAAGACAGAGTTTGAGTTTGGCATTATTAAAAAAAATTGGTGTAAGTGAGAATTTCTTATAGGTAATATGTTTTTCTGTTTTATGAGAAAAATACATATGTGCATATTATATTCACTTCTATAGATTAAAGCTAACTTAGTAAAAACCAAGTATTACTAATTAATAAAATATATTTGGTTAAAAATAAATATTGAACCTCAGTATAATTGGGTAATTTATTTTGAGAATTTATTAGGTGACTTTTTAAAAAAGATTTTATTTATTTATTTGACAGAGAGACAGTGGAAGAGGGAACACAAGCAGGGGGAGGGGGAGAGGGAGAAGCAGGCTTCCCACTGAGCAGGGAGCCCAACACTGGGCTTGATCCCAGGACTCTGGGATCATGACATGAGCTGAAGGCAGACACTTAGTGATTGAGCCACCCAGGTGCCCCATTAGGTCACATTCTATAATTTATTAACTTAATCATTTTTTCATAGAGTACTTCTGTGGAACGTTTCAAGTCCGTGTTGATCTGGTTGACTTGTAATGTGTGCTTTGTGTGAGAAACCAGAATTCAGTGTTAGACCTCCTAAGTCTTGTTCCTCTTCACTCCCTCCTCTCTCCTCTCCTTCTCCTGCTGCCCTCCTTCTTCTCTTTTGCCTTTTCTCTCTTTCTCTTACACTTCCTGTCTCTCTTCCTCTCCTTGTCCCCTCATCACTCTTCTCTTGGCTTTCTTTTGAGCACGAATGCTCTTGTGCTTTCTTTCTCACTCTCTCTGTCTCTCTGCTCTCCACCCAACTATATATAGCATTTACTTTGTCCTGGAAACTCTTCTAATCTTTTCACAGTCCTAACTTATTTAATCCATATAATGACCTTATTGAATAGGTACTAATATTAGTTTCGTTTTATAGGTAAGGAATTTGACCCAAGGGATGGTTAAGTAACTTCTCTGGGGTCCTGAATTTACCATATTTACTCATCTTAGTTCATTTCAAGTGTATGTCTTTTTCCTTTTTTGATGGCAGAAATGATGTTTTATTTTCCTTTGTACTTCTTTCTCCCCCCTTTATACTTCTAATAGTCCTAGCACGTTACCTTATGAAAGTCAGAGCTCTTAACTATCTGGAATTTGACATAACTAGAGAAGTAGAGTAGTAAGTAGGGATGATCTTTCTTGAAGCATCAGTGCTTTACTACTTTGTCAGATTTCACCTTCTATGTAAGAAAAACTATTGTCAATATGTACTAGTAGACGTGTGATACAAAAGGTAGCATGACAGGCATCTCAGTTAAAAAGCTATGGAATAATTCTCTCCGAACATTTGTTGGAAACTCTGGTTGTGGCCACTATTCTTAATTTTCTGATCCCTAGTTAAAGGCTACAGATGTGTGTGATGGCAGCAAATGTAACATCACAAGTACTGCTGGTATTTTCACTTTGAACTCTGTTTTTAGTCCCGTGCCATGCCAGTATGATTGTTCTCAACACAGGAATTTTCTTTGTAAATCATACTTTTTTCTAAATAAACTGACCTTACAGGCAGGAAATTCAGATATTCATCCACATGAGTCTTTTATCCATCCCAAGAAGTTATGTTTAATGGAGAACACACTCTCTTTGAGCCCCTTTTCTACCATCATGCATTTTGCTCCTGTTTTCTTTTTTGATTCTTTGAACTCCCCACTTTTACCTTTAAACTCCTACTTATGGAATTACTATTTCTCCATACTTAAACCTGTATTACCTGAAGGATAGCCCCATATTAAAGGCACTGGCTTGATTTCAACAAGGAACTATCAATAAAGAGATATTATAGAATAGTTCTCCTTTAATATATAGAAGCCCACCAGAAACAATTTTCCTTATTATCATAAGAAAAAAGCTACTTCTTATCCAAAGAGTCATTCACTACAGTTGTGGTTATTCTTTTTTTTTTTAATATTTCATTTATTTATTTGACACAGAGAGAGAGAGATCACAAGCAGGCAGAGAGGCAGGCAGAAGAGAGAGGGAGAAGACTCCCCACTTAGCAGAGAGCCTGATGCGGGCTTGATCCCAGGACCTTAAGATCATGACCTCAGCCAAAGGCAGAGGCTTAACCCACTGAGCCACCCAGGTGCCCCCAGTTGTGGTCATTTTAATACATAGGTGCAACTCTGTTCAGTGGTTTTTGCACTATACATTTGTGGGCCAGAATTTATGGTAAGGTCTGCACCAAAACTCCAGAAAGGAGATTTTCTGTTGTGGAAACCTCATTAATTCATTATATAATTTTATTGAGAGGCTAGTTTTGTAGTCCCCAGATGTAAATATTAAATGGAGATCTTTATATTCTTTTCCAAAATTTTTGATTTAACTAGAACCTTTTCATCTGGTTGTGTTCTTAGAATCCATATGTTTCTAACTTTAGATTCATCTTCTTAAGATATTATGAAAAAATCTAGCTAAGAAATTTCTCTGAGATGGGTTACCCTGCACATCAGTTCATTTTATTCTGAAACCTATTGGCATGATCTTTTATTGAACCTGCTAGAAACCCTGTCAAATATTTGAATAACATATGAAAATATATGGTGTTTAAATACTCAAAGGCAAAAAAAAATCACTCAGAAAGAAATACTGTATGAATAATTGAAATAAACTCAGGACCTGACCACAGCATTGCAAATTACTATCTAAAAGTCTCTGTGGATGGGTAATTCTTTAAAAATAGAAAGCTGTTTTTGATCAAACCCAGATATTTCTATTTTTAAATTCTTGGCACATTACTTCAGTAGAAGATTTTCATCTTCAAAAAGAAAAAGGCAGACATTGCTTTCAGCCTACAGCTCTTGAGTCCCAAGGATAGAATGCTGGTTTCATACAGGCAGAAATGCTTATTCCTTATATTTTGCTTTGGATAACTGCTAAAAAAGAACCAGAGTGTGAAGAAAGCTTGGCCTTTTGATTGTTTTTTTTTTTTTTTTTTTTTTTTGAGCTGTGGCTATGTGGTTGATGGTTTGTAGTATGGAGTAAAGATGAGTTGTACATGGTGTTTGTGGGTCTTACAAATAAAATGATTCAGTACCTTACATAATTCATAGTGATTCACCTTTAAGACTTGTAATGGCTGATAAAAACAGAATAGGAAATAAAGCTTCCCAGCTTTAGAAGGCTGATGGTGATTAGTATAGAACAGTAGTTTAAGAATTGTTGAGGAATTTTTGCAGATAAGTACTTATACATGTTACAGATTACAGTAAGCCAATTTAATTTTCTCTGTCGTTCAGATTTCTGGTGAGGATATTTAATGATGTCGATAGATTTCTGACCGAGCTAATGCTATCACTTATAATAATTCCTCTGACTTGTAATATTTGTAAGCACCTTATAAAGAGAAAATAATAGGCTTTCCTTTGGATTTTCTACTATAAAAAATCTGTTTTCAAGTATTTAAGATAGAAGACTCTGTAAAATAATACAAATAATACTCATAGTAATCTTGAAGAATCAGATCAGTATACTCTGAGAGTCTGGCACAACTGGGACTCTCTTCATTAACTCTGTTATACATCAGTAATTTTTCTCCCTTTTTATGATAAATTCAACATAGAATCTTTTTCAGCTGGTTAATGAAAGTACATCTTGAGTAAATAATGCAATTTTAGAATGGTTTAATTATCAGTTATTTATATTTTATAAATATTTTTATTTCAATTTTTATATAAATTCTAATACTTAGTTAACATATATGGTTAAACTAGTTTCGGGAGTAGAATTTAGTTATTTGTCACTTACATATATCACCCATTGTTCATCACAAATACCTTCCTTAATGCCCACCACCCATTTAGCCCATCCTCTCCCACCTCCTTCCATTAACCCTCAGTTTGTTCTCTGTGGTTAAGAGTCTATTCTGCTTTGCTTCCCTTTCTTTCTCCTTTTCCCCCTTTCCTTATGTTCCTATTTTGTTTCTTAAATTCCACATGAGTGAAGCCATATAGTATTTTTCAATCTCTGACTTAGTTCAATAACCATAATACCCTCTCACTCCATGCACATTGTTGCAAATGGCAAGCTTTCATTCTTTTTGAAGGCTGAGTAATATTCCTGTGTGTGTATGTGTGTGTGTGTACACACATCTTCTTTGTTTGTAACTTGGTGTTATTTATATTTTAAAGCTTGTTTTAAGATTTTTTTTTCCCTTTGTATTCATAATTCATCAAAATGGAAAGAGAGTTAGCCAGTTTCCAGGTGCAGAATATAGAAACTAAGCCAAGAGTATTTAATATAGGAATTATGTGCTTGCAAAATTACTGGAAGGGCTGGAGATCAGGTAGGGTGAACCTTCAAGAAGAATTCTAATAGCAATAACTTAGAGCTAAAACTACTAGAAAACTGCTCCTTTTCCAACCAGGAAGCTTCTGTCTGAACTGTCAGATCCAGGATCCCAGTACCCTAACTGTAATTTGTGAATTGGAAAGCCTCCACTAGAATGGATTTCTAAGCAGACCATTCTCTTGAATCTGGCAGAAGATACAATCTGAGTGTTGGTTAGGCTTTGACAACCTGTGATTGTATTTTATATTACATTAAAATGAATAACCTAGGTATCTGTGCCTCACGTTCACTCATCAGACCCTTAGTTCTCTTCCATTTTCTGACATTATGTTTCTGGTAGTTTCCGAAGTGTCTCAGAATACTTGGGAGTAACTCTTTTTCCATAGCATCCATGCTCTTTTGTCCTGCCCTGTGCAGAGCAGGTGCTTTCCCTGCTCTTTGGTTGCATGATAGCCTCTGATCTGCAGAGCCATTTTCTCTGCAGATGCCACCTTGAACTGCTGCAGCCTGAGCTCTAGGCTTTCTCTTAGTCATCTCAGGCATAGCAGCTCTTTGCCAAAGCCTTCTCGAGTCAGACTACTGCTAAATGTACATATCTAATGACACATGGGACCCAGCTAATGTTAGCTCACAGTGCCAATTAATTTTTTGGAAAATTGCTGGTTTTTTTGCTAAACACAGTCATTATTAAAAATTACGTAAACTTACAAATAAAGTACCAATCTGTTTTCACTAAGCAGAATTGGGAAGAAATTCACAGCCGCATCTCATTATATAGTCTATCTGCATATGGATATGGTAGATGTAAATAGCCTTAAAGGCATAGATAATGGTAAAAGATAAAAAAATAATAATTAGAAATTACTGAGTTTTAATTATGTTAGAGTGATCCCCATAAGCTGATGAGATTCTGGAGATTTTGTTTACCTGTGCCCTCACTAGCAGCCTTGCCTCTTCAAATTCCAACCTATCTTCCATGTGCCACATAGTTTGTTCCCACCATCTTACCAAAACATGATAAACATGTCTGTATCTTAGCTCCTTGCTTTTCGAATAAAATGTTTGGGGAAAGTAATTTGGGAATAGCTTTGAAGCAGGACAGTGAGGTTCTCGTCTCTTGGAGTCAAAGACTGAATCTTGTGGACAAAGAATGAGTAAAATGATAGAGTTTTATTAAGCAAGGATATAGGAAAAGCTCTCACGAATGAGAGGGGTCCTGACGGGATTGCCAACGTGGGCCACCACTGAGAGATCTTACTCAGAACTGACCTAGCATTTTGTGCCCTTATCATTCTTGTGATGTCTTGGTTTGAGGAAGGACTGGTGATAACATCTTTAAGGGTTTATTTCTTCTTTGAGGTCTGTCTGGTTATGGTGTGACTGTCATTAAAAGACTCTACCTCTGGTACCCAGGACAGGATGGTCAGGTTTTGTTCCCTTTCCTGTGGTTTCCTTATGCCTTAGCATTTCTGGGATTTCTGTGAGCCTGATCAATAGCCCCTTACCCTTCTCTCCCTACTTAGCTCTGCCTGTCCTTATTAAGTAAGACCCTTCTGATGTGTATTGGTGGGTTATATACTTGGGGGATGATTTCCAGCATGAATCCTGGAAGGGAGGGAGATAAAGGAAATTTCCAAAGGGATATTTAGATGTTAAAGTAGACTTATAGGATTTTGGAGGTCAGGCTAAGATTGCCTTTTGCCCTTAGCAAAGTTTCAACCTTCAGGCAGTTCAATCCCTATGGGAATGTTACTCTGGCTGTTTCAAGGACTTGTCAGTGGGCTATAAGTAGCAAGGAAATTTAATATTTTTTCTTCTGCTTTTGCTTTCCCACATCAATTTTTTATTTTTCTAAGTAAGAGTACACAAGTTTGACTCCCTCTAAAGGGTTTTGTATATAACAGTTTTAGCTTTTTTTTTTTTTTTTTTGAAATGTTTTTCTTGGGGCGCCTGGGTATTTCAGTCATTAAACGTCTACCTTCGGCTCAGGTCATGATGCCAGGGTCCTGGGATCAAACCCTGCATTGGGCTCCCTGCTGAGTGGGAAGCCTGCTTTTCCCTCTCCCCCTGCTTTGTGTTCCTTTTCAAGCTGTGTCTCTCTGTCAAATAAATAAATAAAAAATCTTAGAAAAAATGTTTTTCTTTTAAAACAAAAAACATTTAATTTATTTGTCAGAGATAGAGGGAGCACAAGCAGAGGGAGTGGCAGGCAGAGGGAGAAGGAGAAACAGGCTCCCTGCTGAGCAAGGACCCTGACAAGGGACTGGATTCCAGGACTCTGGGATCATGACCTGAGCTGAAGGCAGATGCTTAACCAACCGAGTTGATCAGGTATCTCTGTATATACAGTTTTATGCACATATGTGTTGGGGATCTTGAGTACTTTAAGTATATAAACAATAACCAGGTGAGACCATTTGCTCATTTCCCCACCAAGAGGGATGGGAATTTTGATTTCAAGGCTACCATAACCTCCAAACTGTCTCTCCCATGACCCCATGGAAATACCTCCAGGACATTCATTTGTGATTCCTCCCTTTCTCTACAGTGCTGTCTTCTGTGATTGGTGTTGACTCTGTCTGATTCCTGGACACCAAGGTCTCTGAGTTATGCACATGGTAGTAAGTGAGTCTGGTCGTCTCTGATTTCTTTAATACAGATGGAGCCATGCAATGCAAGAGTAATGATAGGTCCCCACATTCTCAAGCCTTTTCAGTGCAGTCTACTTTTTAATATACAAATAAGTGACTACAAGCTCCATTCTTTGTGGACTAATAGTCCATCCAGGGCTGCTTCCAATGATTCTGAAGTGTCTCAAGGGAGTGTCTACATTTTTAGAGTAAACATTTTAAATCTTGCTCTGAATGACTGCTCTTGGCTTCAACTCATTAGGCATCACTCTGTTGTCTCTTCTCTGAGGGCAGAAATTGTCTTCCTACCTCTTTCTACACCATGGGTGAACAGATTCCTTTTCTGCCCTTCCCTTAAGGCACCAGGTGATTGTATGTAAGAGGCTTGCTGTAATTTAGGGTAATGTGGAGTCATCACGACTCTGAAAAAGACAGTTTAACCCTAGGCTTCAGACATCCCCAGTGCCATTCATCGGCATTCCAGTGCTTCTCTTTTCTTTGGCTTCTTTCCACTTTTTAATTTGATCTCCTTTTTCTCCTCAGACCCAGGGCCCAGATCTCTTGCCTTTCCTGCATGCCTTCCCTTGTTAAGGGAACCAACACTTGGAAAATCAAACAAATCATGAGAACATTCACTAAAGACACCCTCTTAAATTATTTAGAGTAATTTGGCACTGTTTGCTTTAACCTCCCACTTTAAAACTAAGTGTGTGTAAGGGCAGCTGGGTGGCTCAGTCATTAAGCCTTCAGTTCAAATCATGATCCCAGGGTCCTGGAATCGAGCCCCATATCAGGCTCCCTGTTTAGCAGGAAGCCTGCTTCTCCCTCTCCCACTGCTTGTGTTCCCTCTCACTGTGTCTGTCAAAGAAATAATAAAATCTTTTAAAAAAAGTGTTTAAGTGTGTGTGCATGTGTGTGAGTTGAGAAAGAGAGCTGGTGTGTTTATTTATTTCTTATCCTTGTATTACCAGAGACCCTTTGATATACATTAATCAAAATAGCAGTCCTCTTCTTTCTACATCTAAACTCAAAAATGTCAGTGACTATAGCTTTTAAAAACACTTTTTTCTTTATTACTAGGTACATCCAAGCCTCCTTCTCATTTGTTTTATAACCACCAAGAAACCTGGGCCTGGAAATAAGAGATATTTTAAGCATTCAGACATGACCTTGCTGCTTTTGTGGTTCATTCCACATTTGTAAAAATCCTAATGTATCTTTGTTAGTGGAGGCTTCTGTTATCTTAGTGAATAATACCACACAGTACTGAACACTGGGAAAGTCTAAAATATCTGGCCCATTAGCTGCCAAACTAAAAACACTCAGGCAGTTTGGCAGTATATTTTTTCAGTCACTACTTAATTACTTTTGTGGTTTGGAGAATGCAACAAGACACCATGGATATCAAATATTTTTGTCTCTTTTCAGATTTCTTTGAGGGACAGATGCATCTCAAGCATGGCCGGAAAGTTGGAATATAAGGAAATGTAATTTTGAAAATGTCCGGTATGGCTAAGGGTCACCTTTAATGAAAGACTAATTACATTATAATAGACCTTCAGGAAGTATAATCTATTCTTAATTTTCTTTCACACCCCCACCGATTTCTTTCAGAGTGAATAGTGTCTCAAGTATCTCCTTGATACAGGAGAAAAAAAAAAGGTATAATATTACATTATTCATGTCCTTTACCATACTTGTTTGTATGAAATAATCATGGTCTTAAAATTTCTTAACCAGTATCTGGGAATATTAAATAACCCTAATTTGAGGTTAGTGAGTTTATTTCATGAGTTAGTTTTAGTTAATTAGCACTTAGTGATTTCTCAACATTCACATATTATAGTCTAAAGATTAATCATGTGAATTTAAAAATTGGAGTATATTTTCTGAAATGAAAATATGTGATAGAAATCTGTCTGCAAAAGACAATTTAATGATATAATTGATATGCTGTATATTTGCAGGGATTATTGTGGAAAATCTGAGGAGACCTAGGAAACTCAAACGCCACAGGGGAGGGCAGGGAAAATTTAGCTTTAGTAACACCAGCGGGCTCAGCGGGATTCCTTCCCAAAGGCTGAGCACCAGACAGGGTTAGGAGTGAGTTTTTATGGTTATGGGCAATGGGGGATGGTAACGGGGTGTTTTACACGGTCTCTTAAGGTCCAGAGGCTTTCCCAGTCTCTCAAGGCCAAATGGCCCTTTCATGTAGAAGTATAATCTATGTGGAGGTGTCTCGGGAGAGTGCTAAATCACCTGGGGGGACTGTTTCTTTTTCTTTTCTTATTCAAACAGAACTGTGCCTCTGGTCTTTTTCTTCTGTCTCAGCAGGAGTAATGACTTGTTATCTTATCTTAGTTAAATGGGATAGCTCTTTGGTCTTTTCTTGGGCTTAGCAGGAGCAAAGAGGAGCCAGGGACCAGAAAGGGGCTGGAGCCCAGAGTCTCTAACCGCCTCAGGATAAATAGAATAATGCTGATCTGGTACTTAATATTAAGCATTTCTAATCAAATATTGTATATATTCATTGAGAATATTGATATATAACATATGCTCACTGGCGAATATGGTTAGACTCTGAAGGGATTTGGGTACCATTAAGCACATAGGTAGCTGATGGAATTGATGATGAATTTTATTTATTTTAATTTTTTAAAAGATTTTATTTATTTGACAGAGAGGCCATAAGTAGGCAGAGTGACAGGGAAAAGGAGAAGAGGCTCCCCGCTAAGCAGAAAACCCAATGGGGTGCTCCATCCCAGGACCTGAGCCAAAGGCAGACACTTAACGGACTGAGCCACCCAGGTAGCCCTTGAAGATGATTTTAATCAAGTGTACCTTCATCTCAGTATTGGTATGTATACCAAGGATACACTTAGTCTTCTTGCCTAGTGGTTTATTTTTTCTTTATTGGGTGGGTAATGTTCTCTTTGGTAAAGCTAGGTGACTGTTCCAGAGATCAGAAAGAACTGGGGTTGAAAAGGAAAATGTATTGTACATATGGTGCATCTTGTGTACTGATAGGAGAGCCTAGAGAGGATGTGGTTGTGAGTGACAGCGTCAGATTTTGGTCAGTAGGTGACTCCATCAACATGCCATTTGATAGCTACCTCGTGGGTAAAGGAAAGTTTTAGGTCAAACACATGCCTAAGGTAAAAACTCACCACCTCACTTCTTTGACTTTTCTACCTTATCATAATTCCCCAGTGAACTTACTTAATTACAAAATGCTTTTCAGTTTTGCCTTCAGAGCAGTTTTGAAATTTGTCCTTTCCTTTTTACACTTTTCCCAACAGTAGTACTCTAGATATGTACCAGCCTCTACTATTTCAATAGTTTCACAATTAGTTGTCAGGACTCCACTTTCTCCTTACACGAACACATTCTTTATAATTCCAATTAGCAGAGCTGCCCTAAAATACATACCACTTCCCTGATTAGCAGGGTAGTTTACTTCGCACTTTAGCTTTAATCAGTTCCTTGTATGGTCTCAGGCCCAGTTGTGGGCTGTGTCCTATTAAAGATGTTTAACAAATAGTCGTTTATTTACCAAGCACATATGAATTGACAGGGTAATGGATTACTTTTTACCCATTTGCCACTACATAAAATTGATTTCATTCAGTCATCATCATGGTGGGCTTGAATTGATTAGTAACTAAAAGTGAAGCTAAATATAGTTAATAAATTCCAGGCTTTAAGAATCACTGAAAATTATATTGAGTATTATGAATTATTAACTGAAGAAAAGGCACATGAGAATATAATGTTTTTAAAGAGTCTTTGATTTAATTTTTTACCAAAATGAACTGCCTTCACACACTATTAATAGAATGCATGGGAAGATAGAGATTTCTGTCATAGGAATCAGTGCTAGAAAATAAAAATAGCAAGGTTTGATGCTTCCTTCTTAAATTATTTTCTATTGTCCAGAAGGAAACAGTGACATCCTTAGCATGGTATTTGAAGTTCTTCCTATTCTGATCTCTGACATTTCCATTCTGACTTTCTGCCACTTCTTCCATGTACTCTGACAGTATATGGAGTACTCCACATGTGACCACCTTCACAATAGCTGATTATTTTGCAGGCAAAATTCAGTCTCCTTCAGAGGCCACCTCAGCTTCCTCCACAGTCTCTGATAATCATTGGCTACTCCCTGTGCTCCCCAAGCACTGCACTCATACTTCTTTCAGAGCAGCCATCACGTTTAGTTTAGGGAATTCCTCCACACATACTCTCCGCTACCTAGGGTAAGGATAGTGCTGTGTTCTGTGTATCACAACCAAGCAGAGCACTTGGTCCAGAGGAAGCACTGGACACATTTAATTGCTTGGTATGGGAGACACATTATACATCAAATACTTTTTGCTCCTGTATGTATATGGAATCATCAGCAGAGCTTTGTGAACATACAAGTATCTGGGCTCCAGGCCAGATTTGCTAAATTAGTATCACATAGGAGTGGTTCTAGGTTTATGCATTTAGAACAGAACCTCCACAGATGATTTTAATGTGGAAGTAATTAAGATTGTAAGTTGATAGGTCTGTACAGAGCTAGAACTACCAAGGAAAGTTTCCAGAAGGGCCACTGGATACTAAGCTTTGAAGTTTGGGGGAAAGAGATCAAGTCAAATAAAAAAAAAATTGCAAAGGTATGAATGTATATGTCAGGGGGACAATAAGGTGAATAGTATTTTGAATAGAACATTTATGTGATAGTAATGTTTGTTCATTGTGCATAAGTAGGGGAGCCCTAGATTGTGGGGGACCTTGAAAATCTGTACAAACTTGAGCAGTTCAGCAAGGCTGAGTATCTTATGGGGGGCTTCTCACTGAATTTTGTCATAGCAGCATAGTCAGGAAGAGGGCAGCTTGTTTGTGAAAAAGAATGAAAAGCATCTCATTCTTAAAAAAAAATTCTTTGAAATCTTCAGAAATCTACAAATTAAAGAACCACAAAATTATAGAGCTAAAAATACCTATTTATCTTTTGCCTTTAAGTAGATTTCCACAGAACACTAATTCCTCATAGAAAAAAGAAATTGTTCTATGGTTAAGTAAGTTTGGGACATTGGATCAAATGGTCTGTTTCCTCTCCAGAATTTGTTTAGCAAATATATTTTTTAAACTCTAGGACTTCTCAAAGCTTGCAATCTAGTGATTTAGTTATAAATCTCTAAAAGGGAAATATAGTAAGGAAGTTTTTTCAAGCTCTTTGCTATGAACAACTTGTCAGTATGTCACTGGATATGTAAAACTTTTCAGTGAAGTTCAGAAGGCACACAATGACATACTGGTTTAAGGAAATGACCTTTGGAATTAGGTAATGAGTTCAAAACCTAACTTGATGCTTTGAACTGATTTAGGTCAACTTCATTCCCAATTATTAGGTTATTTTGGTGAAATCTACAGACTATCCCCATGCACTTCTCCACATATAAGATGTCCTATGTTACAATAAGAGAGACTGGATCCTTGCATAGATACAAACATTTCTTAGTACACAAAGCAAGCATGAGTCATAAACTCTATGTAATGTGTGACATTGATGGAAAGATTTGTAATAGCAATCAATTGGTTTCCCTCTGGATAAGATGTGTATCATTGTGAGACTGGAAATTTTGATTGGGGAACAGAAAGAGGAAACATATTCTTGTACTGTTAGATTCTAATTCAAAGATTTTGAATGTCCATGTGGGAATAAATGCATAGATAATAAGCTATCTGGAGATGGGAAAGGAGTTAGGAAAGGACATAGAAAGGTATTAAAGAAAACAATGGCTTACAACTTTACCTCAGAACTTGCATGCTATGCTACTGTGCTACTGATAACCATCCTTCAGCTAATTTTGCAATACTACTCTTTCTATAATTTCTATGAAATGAAAATCATACAAGGAAGTCCATTTAGCTTGGCCCCTTGGAGAATGAATTACTCCTTTGAATCTAGATTGAAACATTTTTCAGACTTCTAAACTCAGTGGTTCATTTATTAATAAATAGCAGAATGCATTGAATTAATGTACTGTTTTAAGATAGCGATGGGTTATTGATTTCTGCAGATATGTGTATTATCTACATATAGGATCAATGTATTTCATTACCATACTAGTATATCTTGTGTCTGGAATTGTACTTTGAAAATGGTTTTATTCTAGAACTGACAGAGTCTCTTAATGGCTGTCGAATTAAAGAAGACCTCTATTTGTGTTTATATATTATTTTCTTAAGTCACATTGTCAGCATCATTTTGATTATCTGTTTTCATGGACTTGTTCCTTACTCTCACAATCCACTTTCCATATATTGCATTATTTGGGGATAATATCTCAATTGCAATAACTTCGATATTCCCTAAATGTAGCTCTGCATAAAGTATTATCATCATCATTATTTGATTACTTATTTCAAGCCTTTTAAAATAGTTTGTGTCAGAAGTATCTCTGATTTTAGATTCCCATTATAATTATATTTTGACAACCTGTGCTATATCCATACTAAAGCATTTCATTTGTCTGATTGTCTAAGTTTTATTTTGATTATACTTGATTGATTTCTAATCATAAGAATAATGGTTAATGTCAGTAATGTTTTTTTTTTTAAGTAGAGAATTAATATTTTGGTATTTGACAGTTTGAGAGAAAATTTTCCTGTTAGCAAACACTGCTTCCTTGCTTAGATGTGAGAAAATTAAGATGATAAAGTGTTGATGGTACCAAGTATTTGCATATTGTAAGTAAATATATACCTATAGGTAAATGCATGTAGTACATTTCTATGGCATAGATAGGTAAATATTCATTTACCTATCTCTCACTTAAAAACTTTTAAATTTATTTTTGAATTATCCTCCTACTAAAGTGAAAAGCCATGAAATGAACAAAAAATTTTCCATTAATTTTAATGGAAAATATTATATATTTTATCCCAACATGAGATAGCAGCAAAATTTTCACAACTAGAAAAATATGTCAACTGAAAAATAAAAACAAGTTTATGTGAGAAAAATGGGAAACAGTTTGTAAGTAAATAGCTCACTGAGAAAATTAATGTAATGAAAATTTATTCATTTTTTTCCTTTATTTTTCACTAGTTTCTTAGCAGATCTTACATCTTTTTGTGGTCATGGGTATCTTTTTTTTTAAGATTTTATTTATTTATCTGACAGGCAGAGATCACAAGTAGGCAGAGAGGCAGGCAGAGGGGTGGGGGGGGAAGCTGAGCGGAGAGCCCAATGCAGGGCTTGATTCCAGGACACTGGGATCATAACCTGAGCCGAAGGCAGAAGCTTTAACCCATTGAGCCACCCAGGAACCCCTGCTTATGGATATATTACACTTTTAAATGTTTACCTATAGAAACAGAGGATAGGAAAACATGGGTACAAAACAGGAATCTATGTTGAACTATGTTGAACATGAAAATAACATGTGACACATGCACAATACCGACGGGAAGAAATATCATAGGAGATAACTAGGTGAACATATATGAAATATTTATTTTCATTCAAACATGAAGCATAATGCAAAAATGTTCCATTTGATATTCTCTGAACAAACACTGTGATAGGCTAATTGCTATTTGTCTTTGCCTGCAACTATAACTAGAAATTTTACTTCATATGTATTTATTTAGAGTGTTCTTAATAATAATATATCTAAAACCAGAGAAATTGATGTGGAAAAAGTCTTTTAAAATGTGAAGTAGTTCTGTTATATATTTTATACTCCAATATGAAACACTTTTATCTATTTAAAACACCTTTCATTCATTTGAAACAACTACTATTCATGGGCTTGGGAGAATGTTAGATATATGTGGAGAGTAATTTGTCTATGAATTGATGGAAATGAAAGTCATGCAATTTTAACAATAATTCAGGGCCAAATCCATGTGAAATTGCTCTCAGTAGGGTGAAACCATGTCATTTTCCATTTCTGGACTGAATTTGGACTTAGTGGGATCTTCCCTAGTTTATGGTAATTGCTCTCATTAGTTAAGGTTAGGAGTAAATTTCAAGCTAAATAACTCAGCTTCATTCAGTGTCCATCCAATAACCAAGGGAATAAACCAGGAAAGGGAATTCATGAATTAACTGGCCACCACAATTTCAGCCTCCCCAAAACAAAAGAATTTAACACTTTTACCTATTACGTGTTAGACATCGAAAAATTCTGATCTAATATCTCTCCTTTATTGTTGAAAGTATTTGGCACTTTACATGCTTTCTTTTTTCTACATTAAGGCACACTTAACTATTTCCTTAGGGGAGATGGGAAGGTTGAACAGTTTTCTAAAAGTTAATTTTTTACTGTTATTTACACTATCAGTGTTAGTTTCTGTTGGTGAGCATGAACATGTCCTAGCTATTCTAACCATGGTCTGAGTACCAGCAGTATTACCATCACCTAGGAGCTTGTTAGAAATGCAGAACATTAGTCTTCACTACAGACCTACTGAAAGAGAATTGGCATTTTAGCAAGATCCCCAGATTGAGAAGCACTGTCTAGGTTACACACCAAGTTTGTTGGAACAGGACATAGATGTTTGGAATGAGTCAATTACAAAGGGTACTGGAGATAAAAAAAAGTTTGTGCAGAATTCAAGGGATTAGTTGGTGTGACCAACATGGGTCAACTTGATGCCAAAGTATTGTTCAGTATGGTAAAATATAAAGCAATATAAAACAAACTAAAAAAAATTAGAGCAATTCACTTGTGTCATATAATAGCTTAATCATAAGTATGAACTGGGGGGGAGGTGTGGGAAGGAGTCAAGAAATAATGCTGAAGAAATAACATAGCTTTTTTTTTTTCCTTATTTTGAATGTGTATTAGCCAAAATGAGATTCTGGCCCTATATATCCTTCTTAGTTCTGTGGCATTTATTTTCAGGATCTACACAAATTGCATGACATATAAATCAAGTCCCATGAGTTTATAGGGTTTTGCTGAATAGGATGTCCCCTCTCAAATTCCTTGATCTTTAAACCACTTTCAACTTTTCTGATTATACCAAAAACAAAGATTTGAGTAAGTGCCATTGAGTAAATACCTGACATTATAGGTTATTGTTTCTGATAATTTCCAGATAAGGAAGGCTTATGAGGCTGCTCTAACTGGGAAGCTGTGACCTCACCCATAGTAAACCTGAAGGGGGAGGAAGGGGCAAGACACCATTTCTGAGAAGTTAGCAGGGCCAACTACCAATATTCAAAGCAACCCAGAATCCACACATTCAGATTTGATATCTGTCAAATCTCTGTGCTTCATTTTTATTTTCAGAAGTTTCATGTATTGATGTAGCTATAATATGTAGTCTGATTTTCTACTTATTTATAATTGCATAATGATGCTATGCATATCATCTTTACTGTAATGGTTATTTTATATTCAATTACATTTATAAAATATTTGATTTATCTTAGTGATGATTCAGTTTTACAATTAAATGAATTGCAATTGATTTTTTTTACTTCTAGAATCAATTTTTAATGCCTGGAATTTGTTGTTTTGGCAATAGTAAAAAAAAAGTCAAATTTGACCTTTTTCAAATATTTGCTTTGAAATACTGTTTTTTTTTCTTTTTATAATAACTCTTGAAGTTTATTTTCATTTAAAGTCTGAGTCTATATTAAATTCTTTAAGTCTGTAATAAAGAGAAGCTTACATTGATTGACTTACTGCTTTATCTCTCTTCTATTTGTTCAAATAACTACAGTGAATACTGAAGCAAAGGTGTATAAAAGTGAATTTGATATTTATTTGCAAATCTAGAGATAAGATGTAACATGAATAGTTTATGACTCTTGAACTTGTGTTTTATGATGACTGTTTGATCTGAATTTTGATCAGCTAAACAAAAATCCCTTGTACAGTGGCACCACTTGTTAATTTTAAATAAAAATTTTATAGTCACCTTGTTATAACATAGGTTGGGGGAGACTAAAGAGGAAAGGAGAGTGTGTAGTCCATTGTGGCAATATCTACTAGGTAAACCCTAAATCCTGTGTCCTCTCTTGCTGGTGTGGTCCTGTGTCCCAAGTGTCACCTATGGTATGTGGGAGGAGTGATGTATCCAACTTCTGGTTCAACTAATTAAGATGCCGACCCTGGACTTGCTCTACATTTCCCATGTTGATGATTGAAAGTGGCATGTTAAGCATAGAAGAACTGTCCTACTAGCTTGGGTTCTACGATGAGTTTGCTAATCTGGGCGCATCTATCTACCCTGGACTATTATGTAAGGAAGAAAAATATGCTTCTATGTTTTTTGACCAGTGTCTTGCTTATAGTAGCTTAGGCTTCAGTCTAATGTAATCCTGAAGTTTTTCTGGTGGTGACAGGATGACCATATGATTGTCCGTAATGGAAACTTTGAAGATAAAAGGGTATTCGGTTAGTAATGAGTGTAGGAAAAGTGGTATAAATTGAGAGTATTAAAATTCATGGGAGGGTGCACTGGTCCCAGGCTGCTCTGGTTGTAAAGCTATTTTTCTTTCCATATAATGGCAATTTATCATGTCACTCATCTAAGCATGTTATTAGGCTCCCTCACAGATTAAAGCCTTTCTCCATCTAGTTTTTAATAGGTACTCTTATTTTATGAGTTCAACATTTTGGATGATGGACACATTTTTTTCCTCCCTAAAATATTTAAGGAGTAAAATAAATGGCTGAGTAAAATTGTCACCCCAGGGTCCATCCTTCTGGATCTCTTATCACAGAGTTAATGTAGGTCTGTTTCTAGAAGACTTGCCTTCTCTAATTAGCCTCTGTGAGTTTGGAATCCTTATTTATATAAGACTAAGACCTTTCAATTCCCATTGCAATTGTGAAGATTAAAAGAAAACAAGCACATAAAACATTTATCATAGTGCCTGGCCTGTGAAAAACAATGTGTGGTGGTGATAAATAAAAGTTGGCCCTGAAATAATGAAAACTAGACACATCAAAAGCAGAATTCATGATGACTTTGTAACCTGTATAACTTTCTTTAGTAACTTTTTGTATTAGTAATATCACCAGGGATTCTGAGGCCCACACCTGAATGTCTCCAGTTTCTCTTTCATTCCTCAAATCTACTTGGTCACCAGATTTTATTATTTCTGTCTTTGAGGTCCTGTCCTCTCTCTTCTCACCACTGCTATAGTTGTTCCAGGCCCTCTTGGAATTGCATAAGTGAAATAAGTCAGAGAAGACAAATACTGTTTGATCTTGCTTACATGCCAAATGTAAAAACATTAAATTCAGGGAAATGAAAGGATGGTGGTTGCCAGCGGTTGTGGTAGGGGAAATGGGGAAACATTGATCAAGCAGTATAACTTTCAGTTATAAGATGACTTAAGTTCTGTGATCTTATGTACTGTATAGTGACTACAGTTAACAATACTATAGTGTGTTGTCAACACATGCTATGAGAGTAGAGCTTTAATGTTCTCACCATCACAAGAATAACAACAAAGTGGTATTGTGTGAGGTGAAGGTTGTGTTAGCTACACTTACTGTGGTAAACTTTTCATAGTATATACTTGTATTGAGTTATCACATTTTACCTCTTAGACTTACATAATATTTTATGTCAAAGAAATATTTTGGATCTCTTTTCTTTTTCCTTTCCTGCAACCTATCATTTCTCTAGGAACAGAGAACTTTTACATACAATGATTTCCATGATTTCCTGGATTTCTTATTTTCACCAAAATGTAACCATGAGGCCATACAGGATGTTCTAGGTTATTTATCTTGGGTTTCACTGTCTAGATGAATGTATTTGGAAAAATCAGAAGACTCATAGCAGTAGTGCTACTGACTTGGCTTACCATCACAGCTTGTTGCTTTTGATGCTTCTTTACCTGGTACCAGAGAGAGCAAAACTTTGAGGTCTGTCAATCTATAAATTCTGGTTCTCTTAAATAGAAAGTACATACTATCTTGGAGACCTTTCTGTCTTTCATGCTTCACTAGAAAATGTTTCAAATGTACTTTAAAGCCCTCATGTTCTGTCTGCACCGGTTTCTTTTCACCAAACAACCTGAAGTATGAATATACAACCATTAGTTAACAGTGACTGTTAACTTTTAAATATAAGATGTTTCACAATTTCAAATAATATTTTTAAAAAACCTACTGTAGGACATTAATTTAGAGGGGAGCATTTATTTGGATAATTTCATAAGATGAATTGGATTGCATGGTAACCCCCCAGAAAGATATGTGCACGTCCTAATTACTGAAACCTGTCCATGTTACCTACTTAGAAAAAAGATGTTGCAGATGTAATTAAAGGATTTTTGAGATAATAAGATAATCCTGGATTATCCATATGGATCCTAAATCCAGCAACAAGCATCTTTACAGAAGACATAGACACTCAGAGGAGGTTATGTGAAGGGCTCTCTTACAAACTAACCACTTGTTGGCAAAATTAGTTTTCTTGCTACTCTAGAAGTACCTGTTTTCTTTCTGGCTGTGGGTTGGGAATAGTCCTCAACTCCTAAACACCTTGCTTTATGCCCCCCTTTATCTTTAAAGTCAGTAATGGTATGAATCCTTCTCATGCTTTGACTTTCTCCGAATTCCTCTTCTGCAACTAACTGGAGAAAATTTTTCTCTTAAAGGATTTATGTGATAATCACCCAGACAATTTCCATAACAACGGATTTGGGACTTTAATTATATTTACAAAATTTCTTCATAGTAGTACTTAGATTAGTGTGGATTACATAACTGGGAAAAACCATACATACCCCAGGGCCAAGAATCTTCTAGGGGTTATGTCAGAATTCTGCCCCTATAATGTCTTGCTTAAAAGAATAAAAAAAAAAATAGACAAAATGTATGAAACAATAGTTTTCATGTCATTGGATGTGAGGTATAGACTGGTAATTGCTAAGAGCTGGGGAGAAAAGAGGTAAATTCTACTATTGCTTACTACAAGGAGTGGGTTTCTAGACTATCACATAGGGAGAAGAAGCCCATTAAGAGCCCAGCAGTTTTCTTTAAATTGAGGAGCTGGAACTGAGAGTCTGTGAGGTCAAGGGCAGAGTTCAGGAAAAGAGAGAGAGAGAGAGAGAGAGAACCCCAGAAATCTAAAAAGATTTCCTTCATGTCTTTAATTGAGCACTGATTAGCATGTGTGTGTGTGAGAATAAGCCATGGTTGGAGAGAAAACCACTCAAAAGGATTGATGAAATTGAAGGAATGGTCTCCAGGGCAAAGCTGGAAATAGTTTCTGTTTCATCCAGAGAGAGTGGGAAATGTCATAACTGATGAGCTATTGGGTAGAATACTCTGAACTGTATTGCCTCAGGTGTGGGTTAATATTAGCTCTAGACTACATTCTGTTCTGGTCTCTATGTAATAAAGCTTAAAAACATGTAAGGATCAAACTCTTCCAAGCAACTTAACTGTAGCTCAGAAAAAAATTCAAGAATATTTGAGTATAAAAATATCCAGTACTCAACAAGGTAAAAATTCATAATGCCTTAAAAATTTTCAGGCATGGAATAGGAAAATAAAACATAATGACAAAATAAATCAATACAAACATGTCCTAGAAATGGCAAAGATGATAGAATTAATAGATGAGGACCTGAAAACAGTTATTGTACCTATATGCCGTATATTAAAAAATGTAGATAAAGGTTATGCAGAGACATGGAAGATACTAAAAACAAAAGCAAAAACAAAAACAAAAAAGACCAAAATTGAACTTCTAGAGGTAAAAATGACAATGTCTAAGATGAAAAATATGCTGAATGGGATTAATAATAGGATATGCCGCAAAAGAAAAGATAAGTGAATTTATAGACATAGTAATAGAAACTATCCTAAAATGAAAAGGCAGAGAAGAAAGACTAAAACCAAAATGAACAGCACATCAATGACCATGGGATACAACTTCATTTCTATATATTAACAGATAAGCAGAAATTGAAAATCTTAAAAATGACATTTTACCATTGTATATAGATTACAATGTTTAGGAATAAATCTCTTAAAAGATGCATAAAATTTGTACATTGAAAAGTTCAAAACAGAACTGAGAGAAATTAAGATCTAAGTAACAGAGAGACCTGAATTCAAATACCTAATATTGTTAAGGTGTCCTTTTACCCATAAATTGATGTGTATATATATGTATTCAGTGTAATCCCAATTAAAATCCTATCAAAACTTTTCTTCAGATGGACAAATTGCTTCATCAAAATATGTATGGTAGCCAAACTTTAGCAAAGAAAAATAAATTTGAAGGGTTTATGCTACTTGATTTCAAGACTTATTTAAAACTACAGTAATCAAAATAGTGTGATATTTATCTAAGGATAGACAAATAGATGAGTCAGAGGAGAGAGCAGAGAAAAGAATTATACATTTAATTTTGACAAAGAAGCAAAGGTAACTAGTAGGTAAAGGATGGTCCTTTCAATAACTTAAGTCAAAACAATTACATATTTATATGCAGAAACATGAATTTCAATGAATATTTCTCACCATATACAAAAGTAACTCGAATGATTTATGGAACTAAATGTGAAGCCTAAAACTACAGATCTTTTAGAAGAAAACCTAAGAGAAACTTTTGTGATATTGAGTTAAGCAAATATTTCTTAGATATAACACTAAAATATTTATCCATGAAAGAGCAAATGGAGGGGTGCTTGGGGGGGCTCAGTGGGTTAAAGTCTCTGCCTTCAGCTCAGGTCATGATCCCAGGGTCATGGGATTGAGCCCCAAGTGTGGCTCTCTGCTCGGCAGGAGCCTGCTTCCCTTCCTCTCTCTCTGCCTGCCTCTCTGCCTACTTGTGATCTCTGTCAAATAAATAAAATCTTTAAAAAAAAAAGAGCAAATAAATAAATTAAGCTTCATCAATACTTAAAATTTTGCTCTTTGAAACACATAAGAGAATGAAAAGACAAGCCACAGACTATCAAATTTTTGATAGGAACTTGTACTCAAAACCTACAAAATAACTCAACACACTCATAATGAAACAAGTAAAAAATGGGCAAAATAGTTGAGCTAATTCTTTATCACAGATGATAAATGAAATGTGTAGTGGGCAGAATAATGGCTTTCCATTATATATCCCAATCCCCAGAACATACGAACAGGTTACATTATGGCAAAGGCGAATTAAGGTGACAGCTGTAATTAAGGTTACTAGCCATTTGAAGTTATAATAGGGAGATTACCCTAGATTAACCAGGTGGGCCCAATATAATCAGAGTTCTTAAATGTGCAGCAGATGCTGAAGTGTCTGGGTCAGAAATACACAAAGATTCATTACTAGCCATGGAGGAAGGGGCATGAGCCATGGCAATGTGTGGGCAGTCCTAAATATTGGAAAAGTCAAGAAAACACTCTTCAGAGCATCCAGGAAGGAAAGCCGACTGGCCAGTGCCTTGATTTTAGCACAGCCAGAACTGTTTCAGCTTCAGACCTCCAGAACTATAATAAATTTGTGTTATTTAGAGCCACAAAATAATTTGTGATAGTTTATTTTTCTTGTTTCTTTTAAGATTTATTTATTTTAGAGAGAGCTTATGTGAGTTGGGGGTTGCAGAGGGAGAGACTCTTTAAGAAGACTCCCTGCTGAGCACAAAACCCTATGAGGGTCTTAATCCCAAAACGCATGAGATCATGACCTGAGCCAAAACCAAGAGTCAGATGCTCAACTGACTTAGCCACCCTTAGCGATTGGTGTCCCTCCAATTGCTTTCGTTAGCAAATTAATATGGACAGCAAATAAGTGCATGGGTAGTTGTTTAACATCATTAATCATTAGGCAAATGCAAACTAAAACCACAATGAAATACCATTACTAGATATTAGAATGGCTAAAATTAAAAATACTGATCATATTTTGTTTTGGTGAGCATGTGGAGGAACTCAAACTCTTAGACAGTACTAGTGGAGATGTACAATGCTACAACCACTAGAAAACATTTTGGCAGTTTAACTGTTGAGTGATCTATCTTCCATATGATTTATCCATTCAGCTCATAGGTTTTTACATAAGAGAAATGGCAACATTTCTATACAAAGATTTGTGTATGGATGTTTATGCTAGCTTTTTTCATATTCAAAACTGGAAACATTTCAATTATCCATCCACTGGTGAATATTCATGCAAAATGTGGTATATTATTTTTACCATGAACTTATTCTGCAATGAAAAGGAATGAACTATTATTAATACATGGCGTACATAGATAGACCACAAAAACGTTATGGTAAGTGAAAGAAGATGCAGTAAAATTAGTAGATACAGTATGATTCCATCTGTATTAAGTTCTAGGTGATTAGCTCTAGAATGACAAAGCAGATCAGTAGTTGTCTGAAGAGAGGAACAGGGCTTGGCAGTACAGGAGAAGGAGGATTACCAAGGGGACCAAGGAGCTTTGGAGATGTTATTCATGTTTGTGACCTTAATTGTGGTGATGGTTCCACTCTGTATACATGTTAGCTCTTAGTCCTATACTTTCATTGTGTGCAATTTGTTTTACCTCATAAATGCTGTTAAGAAATTTTAATGGGAATTCTGCCATTATTTTTGTATTAGTTGAGCACAAAAGATTAAAATTTAAGAAATTAATTTACTTCACATTTACAAAAGTGGTGTCAGACCATTTACACCAAATTGCTTTAGATAAGACCTAAAGTTGACTGGATACAACATTAGCCACTTTGAGAGTGTGCTGGGAAATCTTGAAGATTGATCACAAGAGGTTGATGAGTGAGCGAGTCTTTAGAAAGAGAGAGCTCTTAGCTCTGCTGTTATTTTTTTCTCCCATCCCATATAGTGGGGAAATACTTCAGAGTCACCATAAATGAGTGAGCTAATAAGGGGCCTTAAAGACTTGTTGGTGCAGACAGAGACCAGTGCCTGATTTATCACAAAAGGCTGAAGCTGAGAGTCCAGCCAGTTGTCTGATAGAGTAAGGGAGAAAGGCCATAGTGTTTGTGAGCTGGGTACCAAAAATGGCAGAAACGGTGCCTATTTTGTTGTCCAGATGTGGGCCACACAGAAGAAAGCTGTAGTGAGTTGTGCTGGAAGGAATTCTGATTACACAGATTATCTTCAGGTTGATGTGATCCCAAAAGATAAGTTTTCTGGCGGGTGGATTGCCACAAGTTCAAAAATGAAGGAACATTGTTCACAGCCAGATGGAGAAGGCAATACCCATTTTAGCAAACTGAAATCTGAGACTCATCATGGGAATCAGTGTGGAACCCACAAAAGCACTCTGAAGAGGAAAAGTCAACACTAGACATTTGCCTCATCCAGGTACCAAAGTGAGATTACAGGTGAATCAGTTGACTGTGCATTTTATGCCTCTTGCTTCTTTTTCTTTACTTACCATAACCTAGAAGAAATAGTGTCAGTGTAGTGAGTGAGGAAATAGAAATAGAAAAGTATAGTGGAAACAGATAAATATACCAGCTTTGTGCCCCTGTGTCCAATGATGCTAGCTGTTTTTCCAAAATCTACTCTGCCCTTTCTTAGCGATAAATTAGATCATTTTCAAGGAAGCATAGGGATACCCCTCCGATATTTCTTGGTCTTCCTAAAACAAAAAGTTTCAAGTTTTGGCAATAGGATTCGAGCAGTAAAGTAATCTGTGACTTCTGAGAATGGCATAAATAGAAGGGGCAGATCTTTCTCCATCTTTTTCTTCCTGCTAGGGAGAATATGGACTTGATCTAAATCTTTTCAGGTGTCCTGAAGTTGAAGTTGAAATCACATGCTGAGAATGAGGGACAAGGTAGGAGAAGGAGCCTGAATCCCTGGCTACGTGGTACACTCTACCAGATCCAGACCACCCACCTCTGGACTTCTTTCCATGGGAAAGAAGGAAACTTCTGTTCCTTTTAATGTTCTGGGATTTGCTTAAGCACGTTTGAACTGAATAATACTGGATAGGCTTGCCTTCCCCAGTGCAGATTTTCCACTGGGCTGGGAAAGGAGTAGCTCTGAACTGGATCATTTCACTGCTTTATATTAAACTTGAATGGACTTGTTTGTACCGACAACGAGATAGTTTGCTAATATCTGACTGTGGTGAAATCACTTGTGATCTGTTGGGGTACAGAGAGGAGTCTCACTGGAGCACAAGGAAAATTGGAAACATGAAAAAATAAAGTTACATTTACTTCATTCCCTACCTACTGGAGCTAACTCATTCAGTGAATTGGTTACACATTTGTTTTGATTGATTAACTAATACTTTATTATATGGATGAACTCAATATAATATATTAATGAGATCTACTACCTTGAATTGCTCAGAGGAATTTTTAGCATTTGTTAGATGTTGTTTAATAGATATAATAAAGATACTAACATTAGAATTTTAGTTCACTATAATTTCGATAACTAATACAAAGCTATAATTATTTTCAAAGTTGTCACAAAGAATCTTTGTACCGTATTTGTTCTTCTACTCTTTAGGGTGTTATCTAATAATTGGTTCTAATATGATGTTATATTGTACTGGCTCTTCTTAGAATTCACTTTTCCTTTGAACTTATGTTTGATTTTGTTGTTGTTGTTTTTTTCTTTTTCTTTCTTTTTTGGGGGGAGCATAACCTTACTGAACACACTGAAAGACAGTACCCTCTTCCCACACAAAACATCTATGTTTGGATCTTGCATAATTATAAGACAGATATCCCTAGAGAGACACTATGGCTCTCAACTGCTCATGAAAAAGCATACCTCTCCCTATAAGCAATCGGAGGGGTCTTTTCATTACACCTCCATTTCAGACATTCTGGAGGATGAATTCCTCTTTCTTCTGGTGCTCGGATGTTCACCTTGGTTGCCCTTGAGAGGGTATGCTCTCTCCAATCAGTGGTTACAGCATCCTGCTTCACTTTTTTTTTTTTTAAAGATTTTTTTATCTATTCATTTGACAGAGATAGATCACAAGTAGGCAGAGAGGCAGGCAGAGAGAGAGAGAGAGGGAAGCAGGCTCCCTGCTGAGCAGAGAGCCTGATGTGGGACTCGATCCCAGGACCCTGAGATCATGACCTGAGCCGAAGGCAGCGGCTTAACCCACTGAGCCACCCAGGTGCCCCAACCTGCTTCACTTTTTAAAGGGAATTTATGTATTCTATGTAGACTGTATTTTGATAGACCATTCTAAATATTCTAAATATACTTTCCTAATTTGACAGGTATTTTTGTGTTTTGAAAACAAATGGATTAAAATGTAAAACATATACCTATTGTTTTCCTCCCCTTCTCTTTAAGTTATAAGTGGTACTGCCACAGCCTTCTTCACTTACAAGGGAATTATACATAATTCTCTTTCCATAATATTTACTTGGAATAAGTATTGACAAATAGAATAACAGTGTACAGCAACTAACATTTATTGATTCTTGCTATGTACAAAGCTGTGTGGTAAGGGCTTAAAATACATTATCTGTTTTAATCCTTGTACTTGAGTTAAGTGCTTTTAATGTTTCTATTAAGCATGTGAGAGAACTGAGGTTCAGAGGTATTAAATAAATTATCTATGGTCATATAGAAAGTGGCATAGGCAGAATTTATACCTAGACTATCTTATTTCACTGCCCTTGAGACAATCCATTGTGAGGAGTTATCATTCTAAAATGCAAAACTAAGCATGTTATTCACCACTGATGTCTCATTAGTCAGTGATGTCAGTCTAAATCAGATTTAAAAACCTGTTTACAACTTGGCCATAATCTACGTTTCCAGTCCTTACTCACCCTGCTTCTGATGCAAGTGCATACACATTTATCTCATACCAGAGAGGTGTGAAGCCATTTTTCCGGGACAGTCTTTGTTCTGTTATACCTCTTATTTTGGCATGTTGGCTTCCTTCTATATTTAATCCCCTTCCCTACCTTGGCCACCTGGAAACTTTTTGCTCATTCTTCAAAACTTATTCATGAAGACTTGTCCAACCTCCATCCTTAGACAGAATGAATTCTATCTTCTAGAGTGCTAAGACAACTACTATAGAACAATGTATTGAAAAATTATTATGAAGGGAAAAGAGTGTTTGGGTGGTATCTGGAGTAAAAAGTGAGGATAAGAAAAATAATTTTAGGTGGGAGATATTTTAACATATTTAAATGTTTATGGGAAAGTTCTGTTAAAATGGAGAAGCTAAGATGTTGATAAACCCTAAGGAGATGTATGGTGATGGGATCTAGGGTGGAGAGAAGGATTGTTCATACAGAGAGAATCTTGGGAAAAAAGATATTATTTTAATACCAGAAGAGGGAAGAAGTCCAAGTAAACCTACAGAGAGTGTGTCTATTTGGGACCTAAGACTTGAAAGAACTACTAAGGAGTGAAGGACAATTCTAGGCCACTGAGATTCAGGTAGGGTTTGTGGAGTCAGAGAGGAAGGGAGAAAGAGAATAAGGAATTTGAATCTCAATTCAGATTTTGCATTAAAAAAAAAGAAAGCCGATATTTACAAAGGAAGTGTATTATGTGTAAAACATTAAGAAAAAAGTTGAAATAAAGCTAAAATGTTTAAGAGGCTGCAGAGATGATGCTTCCTTATCACTTGACAACATCTCCCAAACATAATCTAATGAATCTATTGTACAGAGCAGGGAGAAGTAAGGAGCCTGCTCAGTTGTCCTCTATGGAGTTGTATCAGATTCCTAGAATCTACTTTTTGTTCCCTTAAATGTGCAGATCTTAATCAGATTGCCCATTTTTTCCCCCCACATCTGTAGTTTTCACACAATGGGAAAGTCTAAGGTATTTGTAATTTTTACATAATCAAATGTGTGATCAGGTTTCCTTTGAAAATAAACTCCTGCAAGAGATCAGACAATGACAGGAACTGTTTCTTCTTTCTCTTTATTCTTTATAACTCCCAGTTCTCTGGTTCTCTGCATATGATCAATACATTCTTGTTGAAATCCTTTTTGTGAAAGTAACAGTTCTTACCATTTTCTAGTTCTCCTCTTTTCTCTGTAACAGATTGATTAACATTGAAATTTCAGTGACTCTGATGAGCAATTCTTTGATTTTCATTTTGGTGTGCTAGGGTCACTAGAATGCAACACAGTCTAGAGTGTTGTTTTCCTTCATGCTTGAGGTCGGTCTGGTCTCTTACTTTAGCGATTTAGGGAATTGCTCAGTTGTTTAAATTCATTCAAATAACAGCCAATTCTTATAGGAAAGCATTTCTTTTTGTTATTCTTTGCTTGAAATAAGAAATTCAAAGCTCTGAAACTGTTACACACAGAGCAACATTTCCCAGAGAGATTAACATAGCAATAGGTTCCTCAGAACTGCAATCTACTACCTTTCAAATGAATGTCAAGTTATGCTGGCCAATGCATTCAAATGCTCTAATCACCTCATCTATTCTGTTTGCTGCTTTCAGAAACTAAAATACAATTCTTAATGTTTGTTTCATTGCCACACTGTCACCAAGGATACCTGATGCAAAGATTCTCAGCACTGTGGGATTACAACAAAAGGTTATAGATCTTCATTACTTGACTGCAGTACAATCATTACAGAACTCTAGAGCACTGACTGTTTTGGCGCATCAGATTTTTCTAAGGTGATAGTCTTAGATGTTTACCTTATATGAGAGTACTTATAATACATTGTGAAGACTTTCACACATGACTGTAAACCAGTTAAATTATCAGATTCTGTAGTCTGCCTAGCAAGTAGATTTTAATTAATATTTGGAATTTATGGATATTTTATTTTTTAAATAGAAGGTTTCTGGAGCTCCTGCATGGCTCAGTCAGTCAGATATCAGAATATTGGTTTGGGCTCAGGTCATGATCTCAGGGTCCTGATATTCAGTGCCATGTGGAGTCTGCTTGAGATTGTCTCTCCTTCTCCCTATCCCTGTGCACCCCTAGCCCATGCTCGCTTGCCCTTTAAAATAAATAAAATCTTTCTTAAAAAAATTGAAAGTTTCTATTTAACCTTCTTAATTTTTCCCTACTTTGATTTTCTAGCTATAATTGGATTCAGAGAATTTGAGTTTCCCGTATCTATTCACATAGTGTACATTAGTTTGGCTGATACGAAGACAAACTGCAGCACAGATTTAAGAAACAAATGAATTGTTCACTAACCTGACCCAGAAATTAGCACTGTTTGATTTTGGCATGTGAGAGATTATGACATTGACCAAAGTAATCAAACTCAGCTGTTATAAAGCTCACTAAAACAAGATGACAGAAGTTCAGATGGGACATATAATAAAAATGTATATTCAAATTAAAATCAGAGTTTGATATTACTTACTGTTTGTTTTCTTCATTATCTGTCATAATTACTATAATCCTTTGTTATTGCTTTTCATGTTTCTATAATTTGTGCCTAATAATTAGTGGTATAATATGTAGTAACTATCAAGAACATGACTAATATGCTCTGAGACTAAAAATTATATGAAATATAATTCTACAATTAATAGTTTTAAGTTAAGGATTTTTTTCAGATAACTCCTTCATGGCATATATCCATTACATTTTATATGGCCTGCTGATTTTCATATTCTATTTAATACTTCATATTTTAAAAACATACTTGTAAAGGATAGCATTTATTCATTTAATAAAAATTGAGTATGTATTATATAACCATACTGTGCAAGAAGCTAGGGAAACAAAAATGAGGAAGGCATAATATTTTCAGAAGCTCATTGTCCAGCAACGGAGACAGAGTTAAGTAATAGGTCAAATATATGATGAAAATAGTGCAGGAACACAGGATAAAACAATGAATCTACCTTGGGAAACTGGGAATATGGTAACAGAGAAGTGATTATTGAAATGAAAAGTTCCCAGATTGGAAAAAAAAAAGCAGCATAAAAATTAATATATTCTAGAAAGAGAATAGTATCTAGAGAAATAAAGATGGTTGAAAAATCTCTGGCCAGGAGAAAGCAATTTACTTCAATGTCAGGATATAGTGTCAGTTAATGGGCAATGGTGAGACTGAGAATTGATTCCATATCCAGAAGGCTGAAATAAACCCACAGGTCTTACTAGCAACAGTGTTTTTTCGTTGGAATTTCTTTTCCCTGGAAACAAATTTCCTTCCTCTGTCTGCATGGTCTGTGTTTGAAGCTTGGCAAAGGTAAGCATTCTAACACATAAATCTTAGAAAAATGACATTTTACTGTGATACGTGTAAGGGATACTTTTATCAAAAATGCTCTCGAAAACAGGGGTTGGGGTATGTTAAGTGGGAGTAGCTTCTCAAATTTCTGTGTTTTTTCACAGGAGATAGGCTCAGAATTATTGCAGTGGTATTCTACCTAGGTATGCTGTGTTCTTGCTAGGTTGTAAGAAAGAAGTCCTAAGTGGTAACTTATCAACCTCTTACTGATAAAAAACAGCATTCTAAAATTTCCAGAGTAGAGATCCTGTGTACTGGCAATATTCACTTTCATAATCCATGCCACCTGTATTTAGGAATTGTGCTCCTTTGATATCAGGAAACCAAGCCCGTTTTTTTTTCCCTCTGGTTGGTGATAAGATGACCATCAACAGTTTATATGCACATTCTACCAGCCTAGAAATTTCCATAGAAAGAATACACTTTTCCGTATAGTTCTGGAAGAAAAATCCTACAGAGATCTCTTGTTGATTAGGATCAGTATGATTAGCAGGTCTTGTTCCTTCTTTCTTCACTAGCCTGGATGGGAAGAGCAAACTCAGTTTATGCTGGTCTCATCACATGACATGGGTTCCCTAGAGAAGGGGAATTTGAGAATAAGGTTGGTGAATGTTTGATGAGCTGGAGTGGCTCAGGTTGTGACTGTGAAAAGGCAGATGTCCGCAATATTTTTCAATGCTATTTACTCTTGCTAATGTTGTTTTATTGCTTCATTATTGATAGATTTTATTTTTAACTTTTCTAAATGCACTTAAGTTGGTTTAAGAACAAAAACTAGGTAATGCAGCAGATAAAGATACATCTGTCTTTTCATTATTTATTTTTCCCACTGGAAAAATGGAATAATACCTGCCTATTCTAAGACAAGTTTTTTTTTTGAAATTCTTTTTTTCTTTAAATATAGCACTAATTGTGTGGAGCAAAATAAATTTGTTCCTTTAATCTGGCAGCCACTCTTCACAATTCTATGAGTAAGTCTGACTAATTACCTAAGGCTTTTAAAACTCTTGCTGAATTATGGAGACCTTTGTTTCAGTTTTTTTTCCTTACCTGTCCTCAGCTGTCTGATGATGTTAATTAGATTGTAACCACTAAATTAATATACAATAAAGGAAAATAAACCACATGAATAAGAGGTAGAAATGACATTGCTTTCCTACTTATTTTATGTTATTATTTTTTTAATTTCAGGCAATGACTTATAATATTCTCAGGAAAATTATTGTACAGTGACGGAGGCTTCTACTCAAAAATTTTGAAGATTTAATCATTTCAGTAAATCATCATACTGTTACTAATGAAATATCTACACTTTAAATGGCAATTGAAAATTTTTTTAGCTTCATAATATTTTCATAATTTACCTGTTTTTAACCTTCCCTTCATTTTTTATGCTACAAACTAGAATATACTATTTATACAAATTATTTTTTCAATTTAGTTAGAGTATTAAGGTCACCTGTACTTTCTGAGTGGAATATGTAAAATGTATGCAGGTTGCATTTTAGTATTTTAACAATGCTCGTTTTTATATCTTTTCCATAACTCATAAATCCTAATCGGGAAACATTTGTCAAGGGGAAATTAAAATCTGATTTTTACATGTGAATTAATAGACAATGAATAATTGATTAATTACATTGTTATTTTTGTTTACATACTTAGATCTTTTTCTCTTGGTCAGTGGCATTCCCTGTTTTCCACTTAAAGTGGGAACAATTATAACCAAACTAGTCCTATTCCCTCTGATATATATATAGGACATTCTTTAAGGAATAGTTATTTGTTTTATTCTTTTGTTTGTTGTTGATGCAGGCAGCACATGCCATAAGTATTGGCTCTTCTGTGAAGTTGTAAATTTTGTCCTTTGTCAAACATAATGGTTGTTGTTTATAATACATTAAGTAGGTAGGGTTTTTCCCCCAACACAGCGCCCCTCTCCCTGAAAAAATCTATTTCCCCTGAAATATCTTTTTTTTAAAAGATTTTATTTATTTATTTGACAGAGAGAGAGAGTGAGTGAGCACAAGCTGGGGGAGCAGGAGGCAGAGGAAGAGGCAGGCAGAGAGAGAGAAGGAGAAGTAGGGTCCCCGCTGAGCAGGAAGCCCAGTGTGGGGCTCATCCCAGGTTTCTGAGATCAGGACCTGAGCTAAAGGCAGACGCTTAACTAACTGAGCCACTAGATGCCCCTCCCCTGAAATATTTTTAGCAGAAGTGTTTATAGAATAGATTTCAATGTCAATTAGCTGTTCTTGTTTTAAAAAGAATTACATACTTAAAGTTGAACAGCATGGATTTTTATAACTCCACTTAGACCTACTTGTTATTAAATGTTCTCTCATTCATTGGAACATAATCATTCTGCAAGTTTAGTGAAGTCTGGCTGACATTCATCGTAAGTAAAAAGGTGGACAAGACAAAAGGTATCTTGTCTTAAAAACCACTTATCATTAATAAAAATCATCTTTTCCAGGCCCCAGTTAAAACATATGAAGGATTCTCAAGTCCATTTTTCTTGGAGTTTCAGAGTAAGATGTTGTTAGTATTTAGAGTACTGTGAAACAGAATTGGGATTTTTCCCTGGTAAGTGACAAAATGGATACTGCTGACATTAACAACAGATCACATTGCTGTGACCTGGGAATTCTTGATATCCTGTCTGCTCTCCTGGAGAGATCTTGTCAGTCAGGAAGTATTCTATATAATACTTTGGTGGGAAGAATCATTAGCTACTTATATCTTAAAAATAGAGGACTAAAGCATTCTTAATATTGCTGCATAGACAAAGCAGCTTAGAAAAGATTTTATGGGATGCCTTTGTGCAGCACGGGCAAGATGAAGTACTTCTCTGGATTCTGAATGTTTTAGCTAAACACATGATCTGAGTTGGTAAATTAACCTTAGTGCTTTACTTTTTAACAGTTTCGAAATTTCTATCTTTGATATTCAGCCAGGTGGCCAGTCATTTTGTCACTTTGAGTTCACAGAACCTTTAGCTGGATGGGCTCATGGAAGAAACTTGCTTTATAGGACATTAGTTTTAATAGAGGTCATTAACTTGAATGCATAGGTACACTCTAGAGATTGAAAAGTGCTGACATAGTATTTTCAAATACCTCTTTCACAAGCAGCAATTAAAGCCATTGTTAGATCTTGTGTTGTCTTTCTATTGCCATTGTCTCTTACCTGGCTTCCACATTTGATCCTGTCCAGTCTATTCATAAAGGAAATACAATGCTCTTTAAAAAAACTTAAGCTATATTCTGGCAGATCTTGTTACAACTTTAACATCTTGGAGGGCTTCCCATTATATTTAGAATAAAATTCATTCAGCCTCCTGGTCTTGGTTCTGCATGGTGTGGTTCACAGCAGACTGGCTCTTAAGTGTTACCTGATGCCATTCACTCGCTCACTATTCATGAGGCTCCAGCTATCTTTCCGTTTGTCTAACCTCCTTGTTCTCTCCCATTCTGGGTTCCGTACCTGTATGTTCTCTGTCACTGGGATTTTTCCTTTCTTTTCTTTTTTTTTTTAGTGTTCACATGACTGGTTTCTCATTCTTAGGTTTCATTTTCATTGTCACCTCAGAGGTGCCTTGGATTTGATTATATGCCTGACCACCCAATCAATAATATGCTGTTTTCTCCTTCCCATTACCTTCTACCATGGTAGTCTGGGATTTTCCTTCATAGCATCTGTCACAAATTAGAATTATAGTTGTTGATATGTTTCATGACTGTCTTCCTCACTTTGAGCATCTTTAGAGCAGGGACCATGCACATCTATTTTGTTCATCGCTGTGGTAGAGCAATTAATGGTTACTAATCATCTCAGCCCAGCCATCTTCTTAGGAAAATCTGATACCTAAGCATACTTTCAACGTTCTGCATATGAAGGGCAGTAGGTAGTTAAAAAAAAAACCTCTAAATTTTGATTTACTTTGATATATATAGGAAAGTGTATATAGTTGACCCTTCAACAAAATAGGTTTAAATTCCATGGGGTTAACTTATATGGGGATTTTTTTTTTTTTTTATCATTTACAGTACCTTAAATGTATTTTCTCTTCCATATAATTCTCCAGCATTTTCTTTTCTGTGGCTTTATTTAAGAATACAGTATAGAAGGATGCTAGGGTGGCTAGTCAGTTAAGTGTCTGTCTCTTGATTTCAGCTCAGGTCATGATCTTAAGGATCATGAGAGTGAACTTCACATGGGGCTCCATGCTCAGGGTGGCAGGGAGAGTGTGCTTGGGATTCTCTCTCTCTCTCTCTCTACTCTTACCCACCCCATGCATGTTTGCATGCTTGCTCTCTCAAATAAATAAATAAATAAATCTTTTAAAAAATATTTTTATTTCTTTTCAGTGTGACAGTATTCATTGTTTTTGCACCACACCCAGTGCTCCATGCAATCCATGCCCTCTATAATACCCACCACCTGGTTCCCCCAACCTCCCACCCCCTGCCCCTTCAAAACCCTCAGATTGTTTTTCAGAGTCCATAGGCTCTCATGGTTCACCTCCCCTTCCAATTTCTCTCAACTCCCTTCTCCTTTCCATCTCCCCTTGTCCTCCATGTTATTTGTTATGCTCCACAAATAAGTGAAACCATATGATAAATTGACTCTCTCTGCTTGACTTATTTCACTCAGCATAATCTCTTCCAGTCCTGTCCATGTTGCTACAAAAGTTGGGTATTCAGCCTTTCTGATGGAGGCATAATACTCCATAGTGTATACGGACCATATCTTCCTTATCCATTCGTCCCTTGAAGGGCATCTTGGTTCTTTCCACAGTTTGGCGACCGTGGCCATTGCTGCTATAAACATTGGGGTACAGATGGCCCTTCTTTCACTATATCTGTATCTTCAGGGTAAATACGCAGTAGTGCAATTACAGGGTCGTAGTGAAGCTCTATTTTTAATTTCTTGAGGAATCTCCACACTGTTTTCCCAAGTGGCTGCACCAACTTGCATTCCCACCAGCAGTGTAAGAGGGCTCCCCTTTCTCCACATCCTCTCCAACACATGTTGTTTCCTGTCTTGCTAATTTTGGCCATTCTAACTGGTGTAAGGTGGTAGCTTTAAAAAATATTTAAAAAAGAATACAGTATATAATACATCTAATATACAAAATATGTGCTAATCAACTGATTGTTATCAGTGATGCTCTGGTCAACAGTAGACAATTAGTAGTTAAGTTTTGGGAAGTCAAAGTTATATGTATATTTTCTGCTGAGTGAGGGATCAGCAATCCTGACCCTGCATTGTTCAAGGGTCAATTATATATATATATATATATATATATATATATATATATATATATATATTTAAAATAATAATAGAATGAAAAAAATGTATTCCCACCACCCAGCTTAAGCAGTAGGACATGAACAGTGTTATAGGTCAGTGGTTCTCCCACATTTTAGTATCAGAACTCCTTATACTCTTAAAAATTGCTAAAAAGCATGAAACACTTCTGTTTAGATGGGTTATATCTATTTATGCTCACCATGTGAGAAATTAAAATTGAGAAATTTAGAAAATATGTATTAATTCACTTAAGTATATAAAGCCATGCATGTCAGTATAAAATAACACATTTTGGGGACACCTAGGTGGCTCAGTTGGTAAAGCACTGCCTTCGGCTCAGGTCATGATCCCAGAGTTCTGCGATTGAGTCCTGCATCAGGCTCCTTGCTTGGAGGGGAGTATGCTTCTCTCTCTCCCTCTGCCTGCCACTCTGCCTGCTTATGCTCTCTCTCTTTCTGTCAAATAAATAAATAAAATCTTTAAAAATTTTTTACAATAAAAAATACATTTTATAAAAAATATCTATCTTTTCCAAAAATAAGACAAATTAGTGGAGAGTGGCATTGTTTTATATTTTTTCACATCTTTTTAATGTGAAAAGAAACAGGTAAATTTTTATATTTGCTTCAACTCTGTATGTTGCAATTAGTAATACTTTGGTTGAAATCTATGAAGAATGAAAAGAAATATTTAAGTAACATCTTACCATGAATAAAGCTTTACTTCACAGAGCACACCCTGAGAACAGCTATTTTAGGCCCCTTTTGTGCCACTCATCTCAATCATCCATTGTTTCCTATTGCCCAGAAGTAATGTCATGAATTTTATGTCCTTAATTTTCTTTGTGATGTTTTTATTGATGTATTACACCAAAAGGCCCCATATTGTATAGTTTCCCCATTTCTGACTATATATACAAATATTCATTGATCACTACTTTTTTATAATATTAAATTTTGAGATATATCCATCATGGGACATATTGCTATGGTTTATTTGTTTTGTTTTATTTTATTTTATTTATTTTTATTTTATTTTGTCTTATTTGGTTTTCTTTTGTACAAATATACAATAATCTGTATAAGCATTTTTTTTTAAATCATATGGGTTAGTTAGTTGTGAGCTTGTGTAGTTATAAACAATACTTCTACAAATGTGTGTATTCATGCCTGCTGGTACACATTTCTTAAGAATTTATACCTAACTGAAATTAGTGAATTACTGAATATGTATTGTTTTCCAAGGAAATGTCAAGCTGTTATCCAAATTGGTTTTATCAGTTTATACTTATTCTATAAAGCTATGGATACTCCTATTGTACATTCTAATCAATAAATTGTGTTGATTCTAATATCAAAATCTAATCAATTAAATTTTACTGTCATAGTGGATATAAAATGTTATTGTCATAATCATGTGTAGTCTTCTGATTATTACCAGAGTTGTTCATTTTTTCCATAAGTTTATATGGGTTATTTGTACTTCCTCTTCTCTGAGATGTTTATTAAATCCAGTTGAATTCTTGTTCTATTTTGGGTACTATAATTTCATAGGTACATGTGTTACAAATACATGTCTCAAGTTTGTGACTTATCTTTGTGGTATCTATGGATGAACAGACATCTCTAGTTTTACTTTAGTAAGTTATTAATATTTTTAAAAAGGTTTATACCTTTTCTTGTTTAAGAATGCCATTTTTACCCCAAAGTCTCAAAGATATTCTCCAATTTTTTTTTCCTAAAGATTTTTGGTTTAATATTTTATACTTAGGTTTTCAGTATGCCTGGGATTGATTTTGATGTGCAGTAGGAAGGAAGGGGCCTAATTTTAGTAGTCGACCTCTATCATATGGCAGGTCCATCATATATCCAGTGTTTACATGTCTGAATTTGTTTCTGAGCACACCATTTTTTTTCCATCACTCAATTCTGCAGTAGTACTAATATTATACTATTTTAAATTACTTTAGATTTATAACAAATCTTGATATATGCTCTTAACAGAATAGAATTTTTTTCACAGAAGGTGGTCTGATACCAAATTTTACATTGTTAGGTCTAGTATAGATTTTTAAAAATTGTTGGAGTGGATGGGGGTGGGAAGGATGGGGGTGGCTGGGTGATGGTAAAAAATAATAAAAGAAAAAATTGGTGACAATGTATATTCTTAAATTTTGAGTATAATATTCTTTATATGTCTATATGTCTATTGGATCAAACTTTATATTTCGTGGACTCAAATTTCTTTTATTTTTCAGATTTGTGTTGACTTAGTTACTGAGACGTTTAACTAGACTTTTCTACCAGAGGGTGAATTTGTCTGGTGTTTCCTTTTTTGTTATTCTTTGCTTTATGTATTTTCTGTGGTTCTGTCATTAAGTACATACAAATATATGAATTTATATTCAGTATTTAAATATGGGGCTTCTGTTTGTCCTTTTTATTCTTCTATTTTTATCTTCCAGTTTTAGCAAAATGACTACCAGTAATGGATTTTTTTTTTATTTAAAAAAACTGTGATGAGAGTTGAAGCCAAACTGAAATGATTGGGAAGTAAGTGATAGAGAGATAGGTAAAACAAGAACAAAAACCAAATAAAAAGGACATGAGTCTAGAAAGTGTTTCCTGAATTAATTATTATGTAAGGAAGATGAAAATAACTGGAGGAAGATGTGGGAATCAAGGGAATACTTTTAAATTCCGAGATGTGAGAAACTCTTAAGCATGTATAAATACCATGAGTAATATGACAGAGATTCAGGAGTAGAATATATGCAAGGAAGACAGATTATTTGATAGTGTAAAGCTCCTGATTTGGTAGACTGGTGGAGGATTCTGAAGAAGGATGAAGTAATTGCTCTGTCTTTTTTTCCATTTACTGGGTTCTCCACAAATTGAGAACAGAAGTCTACCGGAGGCAGGAAATGTAATAAGGGCTGTAGATTTGTGGTGGACTGTTAAGCGAGATCTCACTTCATGGCATCTACTTCATCCTGTAAGAGACAGTTGGCTTAGAATGACAGTGTTGGTGATGTGATGGGCTGGAGATTTGGGAGCATTTGGCAGTTATTATCACAATGTTATTGGCAGGACTTTGGTGATAAGAACTGATTTCCAATTTAATTTTCTAGCTTTGTGTGTGTTTATGAACACACACTACATAAGTCTCTCTATCTGAACTTATGCTTTTCAAGAAATATTTCAAATAACTATAATATTTTGGTCTTTTTCTAGGCACTGGTTATATAACTTTGATATTCTCAAAGGGAGCAAGGTGGTTCTAGGTTATAAAACCATCACTGAGAAAGGTATTGCATCTTCCATTTCTCTGGCATCTCCTCCTGGGGTTTATTTTCATGTTCACTGTGACATAGAAACTATAAATATTGAGTAACTGGGTCATGAAAGCATAACATGCACTCATTTTCTTTACTCTCTCCCTTTTATTTTTCTTCCTAACTTTTGTAATCAAAACTCATGAACTCAAAATGCACATATTTAGTTTCAAGGACTGTAAACTGCTTTGTGTTTAAAATGATAGGTGATTGATTGCCCTTGTGTAGAAGGTAGTTACTGGAATAGGGAGAAAGGTTGAGAATTATGGGTGACTAGCAATATTCCTTTACTTAACCTGAATGCTAGTTACATGGGTGTGTTCACTTTGTGAAAATTCAATGAACAGTAAGCCCATGTTTTGTGCATTTTTTAAGTTATATACACACAAAAATACAGACAAGAGACAGCTAGCAGTACATAGTATACACTGTGTATGTGGCTATATAGGGGATATACAAGTAATATATAAATAAATAAAGTCAATGTTATAGTAGAGATGTATAGGATATCATTAGATTACTCTATTGAAACTGTTACCTTAAATGTCTACAATAATCTCCTGTTAATCAAATGCAGTGGCATACTTTAAAGACATACTGTCCATAAGCTTTCTGACCATCATTAGCTTCAAATGCTGTGTTCTCTTGGATCTTGAACTCTGCTCTTCTGTGTTCATATCCTGCCCATTCTATCTTCTTTTTTTAGTTTGTAATTCATAAAGTACCCATTATTTCTTACATTTTTAGCTGTCATTGCTGTCTGGTTGACTCCTAGTGTCATCTTTCTTGTCTTATTCTCTTCAGCCTGCTTCAGATCAAAATTTAAAGCTTTCAGCTGACCATATCTATTCTTTTTTTAAAAAATTAACATATAATGTATTATTTGCTTCAGGAGTACAGGTCTGTGAATCATCAGTCTTACACAATTCACAGCACTCACCGTAGCACATACACTCCCCAATGTCCATAACCCAGCCACCCTATCCTCTCCCCTGCCCAGCAACCTTCAGTTTGTTTACTGAGATTAAGAGTCTCTTACAGTTTGTCTCCCTCCCTAGTCCCATCTTGTTTCAGTTTTTCCCTCCCTACCCCTCACTTCCCCCCGGGCCTCTCAAATTCCTCATATCAGGGAGATCATATGATAATTATCTTTCTCTGATTGACTTATTTCACTTAGCATAATACCCTCTAGTTCCATCCACGTCATCACAAATGGCAAGATTTTGGGGTTTTTTGATGACTGCATAGTAGCATAGTATTCCATTGTGTGTGTGTGTGTGTGTGTGTGTGTAATTACATAGTATTACATAATACTATGTATATAAATTATGTAAATACATAGTATTATATAAATTATGTAAATGCATATGTATTATATAAATACATAGTATTCCATTGTGTGTGTGTCTATTATTTATATATATGTGTGTCTATATATATATATGTGTGTGTGTATATATATATATTACATCTTCTTTATCCATTCATCTGTTGATGGACATCTAGGTTTTTTCCATAGTGTGGCTATAGTGGACATTGCTGCTATAAATGTTTGGGTGCACAAGCCCCTTCAGGTCACTATATTTGTACTTTTAGGGCAAATACCTAGATTGCTGGGTCATACAATAACTCTGTTTCTAACTTTTTGAGGATTCTACAAAAAAAAAAATCTACAAAATGACAAAATGACTGTTTTCCAGAGTGGCTGCACCAGCTTGCATTCCCAACATCAGTGTAGGAGGGTTCCCCTTTCTCTGCATCCTTGCCAACATCTGTCATTTCCTGACTTGTTAATTTTAGCCATTTTGACTGGTGTGAGCTGATATCCCATTGTGGTTTTGATTTGTATTTCCCTGATGCCAAGTGATGTTGAACACTTTTTCATGTATCTGTTGGCCATTTGGATGTGTTCTTTGCAGAACTGTCTGTTCATGTCTACTGCCCATTTCTTGATTGGATTATTTGTTCTTTGGGTGTTGAGTTTGATAAGTTCTTTATAGATTTTGGATAATAGCCCTTTATCTGATATGTCATTTGCAAATATCTTCTCCCATTCTGTCAGTTGTCTTTTGGTTTTGTTGACTGTTTTCCTCTGCTGTGCAAAAGCTTTATCTTGATGAAGTCCCAATAGCTCATTTTTGCCCTTGCTTCCCTTGCCTTTTTTGATGTTTCTAGGAAGAAGTTGCTGCGGCTGAGGTCAAAGAGGTTGCTGCCAGTGTTGTCCTCAAGGGTTTTGATGGATTCCTGTCTCACATTGAAGTCTTTCACCCATTTTGAGTCTATTTTGTGTGTGTGGCATAAGGAAATGATCCAGTTTCTGCCACTTCTGCACGTGGCTGTCCAATTTTCCCAACACCATTTGTTGAAGAGACTGTCTTTTTTTCATTGAACATTTGTTCCTGCTTTGTTGAAGATTAATAGAACCATAGATTTGAGGGTCTTTTTCTGGGCTCTCTATTCTGTTCCATATATCTATTCTTAATGAAAATACATCTCATTGTCTTACTCTTCCTTCTTCTTGTACCTTTGTGTAAAAACCCTTGTCAGTCTATCAGTTTCTGCTATCATGTGAAGTTTGTGCCTTTCTTTTGCAGAGAGTGATATATGTTAGTAAGCGCTCAGAAAATGTTAATTTTTCATGAAAGTTTTGCCATCAGCAAACTCTCACTGCATTGTTTAATAGCTAATTTCAGGACTCCAAACGTTAGTGACAGTAAATGATTATAAGTGGTAATAAGTACCATTATGAAACTTTTAGACTTGAAGACAGTAAAAAGGTTGGAAACTTTGGATTTTTTTTTTTTTTTACAAAGTGACACCATATTTGTTTTGCCATTTGAGGTCTATAGGTATTTGAATTTAATGTTTTTCTATTTATAGCTTTTAATAACCTTGTTCATAGACATTCTATTTTTTATTCTGAGTATGTCTTGACTTCTCAGAAAATTATAAACTGGTATATGAATATTGCAGCTATCTCTAGCTTTCAAGGTGAGAAGTTAGCATTTGTTGAAAATGTTGATTACTTTTGATGATTTTATGAAAAAATAAGATTCTACGGCAATATCTGATAGTTGCTTATTATAGTTCCTTATGCATTTGAACCAAAATGAAGATTTTTTATGGAGGGAACATAAAAACAAGAGAACACCTTTATTGTTGGGAACAAGAATAAAGGACATTACAGAGAAAATATATTCATGTTTTCAAGGTCTCTATCATTGCTTTTTAAAATAATGTAAATCTTAAATACAGAGACAATTATTTCTTAGGATCACAAGGAGAAAATCGTGTTAAAGTTTATTTTATATTTGGTCATCACAATATAGTTATCATTACCTGGGCTTTTTACACAATACTATACAATTATGATGAAACGAAAGCTTAAACATTTTACCAGAAATATAAATTAAACAATTTTTAGAAAAATATCTACAAATAGACAATAAAAATGATATCAAGTTTATGAAATATTTATTGGTATTCATGATATTTGAATAAGAGGTCTTACATTACAGTTAAAATATCCTACTTTGGGGAAGTCTGGGTGGCTCAGTTGCTTAAGTGTCCAACTCTTGATTTCAGCTGAGGTCATGATCTCAGGATCATAGGATTGAGTCCCACATCAGCTCCACACTCATTGCAGACTCTGCTTAAGGTTCTCTCTCTTCCCTTCTCTTTCTTCCCTTTCTTCCCTTTCCTCCATGGTCTCTGTCTCTCAAATAATTAAATAAATAAATAAAATCCTTTAAAAGTACCCTATTTTTATATGCCATAAATAGATCAAATATACCTCTGATCTTCAGAAAAGAAATAAAGCTTTAAAAAAAGAGAGAAAAGTAAGTATAAGTAACAATGGCCTATACAAAAGATCCATAACATTTCACAGACGACAGTTCAGGTTAAATCTGAAAGTAGCCAGAAATATCTTCATTAGAGTGGGGCTGGTAATTAGAAGTAGGAAGTGTTAGCCAATGGCATATATAGGAACAGAGAGGAATTCTAAAGTTTTGGTTGAAGATTCATTCCTGGAGTGTGTGTTCCCAGTCCAGGTATTTGTTCAGTATCAGGAATGATACAGAAATGCTAAGAGATAGCTGGGCAGAAAGGCAGGTGATGAAACACATTCCAGAAGTAGTCAGTATTAAGTGATATAGATGGATTGTTGCTTGCCTGCAGACTATTCTTTTTGCTGCTGAACTTGAATTTAGGAGTTGTACTTAGTTTTGAAAATTTTTGCAAATGGCAAGACAAGATCCTAGGATGGGAAAAGTAGAAAACTGGACAGATATTTAAGATAAGGGCTTTGGGGCAATAATATGAGAACTGAATTATTAGAGCTCAGATGTATTCCTATACTGGGAGACTAAAATATAACTGGAAACATCAGTTGATTTAATGATGAATCATCTACTAAATTTTCTCTTTTAAAGACAGACTAAATCCACAACCTGGGGAATGGCTGAGTGGAGATCCAAGTGTCTCCAGCTGTGGATAGAGGAAAAGTGTAGTTCAGGGTAACTGAAAGGGTTCTCATAAAACTTTTTTTAATATACTTTCCATGTTTAAACTTTACATGGAAACACTAGAAGAGAAAAATAAACCAAACCAACATCATGGAATAAACTTAATCTCACTATGTACTTTGAAAGAGATCTGAGACCGTTACACAATTTTATTCTCACCTGATTAACTTAAATGATTTGCTTAATAGAAATGATTTATTTCCTTTAAAAATGACCAGCTCTCTGCTAGGTCATTTTTGATGCTTTAGAATATCTGTTTATTATGTAATGAGGACTAAAATGATGCAGGGAACAATAGTGGAATGAAATAACATGATCAGGTAATTTTTCTGTCATATATCTATGTATAGGGCACTAGTACCTGAACTGGTTTTGGTATTGAGATGATTGTATTTATAAGGTAGCATGTATACACAGTCATACATACACCCACACAACCATACACACACCCACACACACCACTCACTCACACACACAGGCAATAGTGGCTTATGAAATGAAATAATAGCTTTTTCCTTAAAAGTAGCAGCTCCATTTATTCTGCTTGAGGGGGTGGTGAATTCAGTATTCTGGGAAATAAGTTCATTAGGTTGGTGCTGTTTAATTATTTTTAAATGACAAATACGTTCTATGAGTCTAGGAAACAAAAGTAGAAAGTTATATCAAGTGCAACAGAAGAAAGTAACAGAAAAGTATTTCAGAGGTCAACAGATATTAAGAATATAATTTTCATTAGGAAATGATTAGGATGAATGTGTAATAAATTTTTAAGGCCCCCTTTTCAACAGTCGGCACCCTAAAAATACCTATGGAGCCTCATTCTAATGAGTCAAAAGTAAGTGTTTGGCAGTGAGAGAAAATGTCTTGTGCTGGGAGACTTTCCTTTCTGATAAACTCCCTTTCCAAGATTTGTTATTGAATCTCCTGATTCAGCCTGTACGGCACAAATGAAGAGAAGCAGCTATATTAGTGCTGTCACCCTGAAACGTGAATGGTCTGCCATTTCTAATATTGTTGCCACTAACTTATGTAGTTGGGTGCCAAGATCCATGGGCATTGTCACTCAATGATATGATTATGTACTGCCATAGAGAGACTCATAATAATGGCGCAGGGTAATCTCTTCAAGATTAGGTTTCTGTCAAGACCATAATTCTTATAAAATTGTTCTGAAGAATTATAGTCCACTAAGTTCTAGATAAAGTAATAATTAATTATAGTCAGTAGAGTAGAAAAGTGACAGCATTATTGCTGAATACACTCAAAAGCAGAAGTTGTTTAATTAGGTGACAGTAGAAAAAAATCATGTTTGGAATTTTAATGAGAACCACAATTGAAAACTTTTGGCCTTTGGCCAAACCAGGTAAAGGCAAAACTTGGAGTGATTTTTAGAGATGAATGCCGAAGAATTTAGTAATGAGGTAGAAGAAATTGAAAGGGGAAAAAAATGACTCTTGTATTTTTAAATGAGGTTGTCTGTGTTCTTTTTTCTTTCCTTTTTCTTTATTTGGGGTCAGCAACATAAAAGGCACCTCAATAATTGTATTGATTCTGTAAGTACAGGACAAGCTAGGAGTTATGCCTAGAGCTAGATTCCTTGATCATTTCACCAGACACTAGAGAGGTATAAATATCTTAGGTTATGGTGTTGAGAAATTACCCTCCCCTCGATCAGTGGCTTTAATAGAACATCTTTTTCCCCTTATTTGTGCATGACCACCATACAGTTAGGTAATTTTTCAAGCATGCTTTCCTCCATACTCAGTGACTGAGGCTACTTCCTTGTTTTGGTTCCACTATCTCATGTAAGGCCAGGTGGGTATATCACTTGGAAATGACATGTGTCATGTATCCACACCTCATGTCTTGTGGGAAGAGAAAGACTACTTTTGTTATCTGAAAGTAGAGATGGGAACTGGGTATTATGGTTTTAGAGCTTACAAGAGGCATTCATTTAAGGCAACAGTTTATTCCTAAGATACATAGCTAGAAAAAATTAAAGATATACAATTTGGGATAGAAAAAAAGTAAACATTTTTGAAACATAAGATTTGTGGTGTTGTGACTTTATTAATATTTGTTAAGTAGAGCTCTTGGGTGTCAGATGATTTAACAAAGGACCACGAGGGAATTGGAATAGAGAAGTTCATTACCTGAATTCTTAGAGGAGCCACATGGCAGGTGTTGAGGGGACACATGAGGTTGTCAGGCAAGCTGCAGACAGAACTAAAGGACTTGGGGACCATGCTTAGTAGGGTCTATTGGGGAGTGCTTTGGTGTTTCTGCTGAGACTGGATTGATACCTTCATATCAGGGTTTGGGTAAGCTCCATGGGGGGATATATCTAAAGTAACCATAACAGAAGATGCTGAGAGGCAGGGACACTGTTTATCACAAGGGCTGTTGGGAAAGCCCCATCAAGACTCTGTGGGTTGCTATCTAGGCCTGCACTGGTATGAGGGGCTAATGTTAGTAAGGCGCCCGCAGGCCACTTGGCCAAACAAGTGGAAGCTGAGGCAGCAATACCATGGAGCAGCCTAGCTGAACCCTTGACACATGCTTCATTTTTGCCTTTCTCATTTTAGTTACTGACCATAACATTTTTTTGTTTTCCTTGGTAAAAATAATTTGTAAATCCAAAATCTAGGTATAAAAGTTTAAGCATCTTAGATTCGTTTAGAATTAGTTATTTGTATACTCAACAAATTCTAAAGCTTTATTGCCAATTAACATTTTTTATTCATGTGTTCTTTCCTTTTAATAAGCATTAGGCTTTAAATGGTGATCATTGAAGCATGAATAGAAGTAGTTATTTTCTGAGAAAATGGTTATGATGCAGATATTGACTTTTGTTGCAGTGAACAGTGAGATTTATTGACCTGGAAGATAAGGTCAATATTTGCCTTGAGGGACAATAAATCTAGATGTTCAACCAAATATAAAGTCAATATTTGTATTAATACCTATATTTTGAATACCTATCCAAAAATCTCTAGAAATTTCTCTCTAGTTGAACTTCTTGATCTTTGAAAAATGTAAGTCTGAATAGTCTCTGTAAAGCTATCTTGGTTTGAAACTAAGACCAAAATAAATATCAGTGAAGACTTCAGAAGTAGATTGCAGGAATTTTGCAGCATTTTGTAGCAGTTCTTTTTCAAAAGAGTGGCATTTTCTTTGAAATGTGTAAACTTAAAATATATATATGTATGTGTATATATATATACACACATACATATATATAAGTGATTCGTTAAAATGTGTAATTTGCTTAGTTAACAGCATTGCACTAAAGTACCTTTTAATAGTTAAAAGACATGCATAACAGACCTAAAAGTGTCAAGTGCATACATGTGCATACCTGATCTCCTAGATCCTAAGTGCCACATTATTTTGTCCCTTTAGACTTTTCAGGTATTTCTTTGCAAATAGATCACTGGCTTTTTTAAAGTACAGTGCTCGTAATGTTATTACATTTTTCCCCCTTAGGCACAGCCGTTTTATTAGGACAGTTGCTTGATTGATCAGAGTGCTCCTTCCATTAAGAGATACCTGATATATATAGACTGTATAGTATTGATTTCAGAGACAAACTTATAGAAAGGACTTGCAGTCATCAAAACAAAGCTAAGTACCTTCCACCAAATATTCCTCCCTGTCAACTTTCTGACAGTGGTTTGTCTGCCTTCCGAATCACCTGGCTAATCATTACAGAGTTCATTGACTTTTCTGTCTTTAATCTTGTAATTCATAATGAATGTCCTCCTCCTCAGTCATTGAAATAGCTGTTATTTTAATAGAAAAAAAATTTTAAAGTTCTAGAATTGGAAACTAGTGTCAGAAACTAGGCAAGAAACTCGAACGAGAACTGATGATGAAAGCTATGGACAGTTAATATGAGCAAATGTACATGGTGCAAATACTTTTGAAAAAAAAAAAAAAAAAACCCTGGTGTCATATTCCATAAGGAATGAAATATGTATGAGAGTAGCACTCTGAGTTTATCTTTTTCCTAGAGAATATGCTAAGTACAGTGAAGACCCTCCAAAAGGCTTTTTGAGGTAAGTGGGTGTTCTGGTTCAGAAAAGTTTATCCCAGCTAGCTTTTAGAAAAGTTATTTAGCATAGTGGCTGGGCTCTGATTCTTACTACTTGCCATGGCAATTGGAGCTGTTAACTTGCAGGTTAAGGTTCTAAAAAACAAAACTTCTTAAATCTGGGTCTGATTGAATATTAACATTATCTGAAAGAACTATATTGATATCCCAAACTGGACCCTCTACTTATAGCAAACCAAGAAAAATTTCCACATGTGTGAGATTAAAACAAAAACCCATAGTTAGGGTTGTAAGTTAGGACAATACAACAGTTAGGTTGTATTGTGGAAAGAATTTATATCATCTCTAATTTATATTATAAATGCTACCCGAGAGGCTATTTATTCCATCTGTGGAAGGGAAACAATCTGATATCAGAAAATAACTCTTTTTAGATGGAGAAAAAGATTTCAGTTTTTAAAACCACACTATCACCACTGTTCTGAATTCTATAATTTTACATGACAGACTCAATAAAAACAAGTAACTCTGAACTATTTAAAGGTAAAATACTAGGTTAGTGCAATGAATGAGAAATTACAGTAGCAATATGATCTTCAGATAAAGTGGCATTCAAGGGCAAAAGCATTACATGAGACAAAGCTTACAGTGACGATCAGGTTAGATTCCATAGTCTACCTATAGCTACTCCATTGCTCAATCCCTTGATTCTTTTGTCCTTCTTCTATATTAATTTGATTTAATTTAAACTCTGGTTAAATCTGACCATTAGCCTATTCCAGACCTGAAAACTTGCTGCTGAATATGGCTGGAGAAAAGCCACATAATAATGCTGTGTAAACTCATGTTAAATTAATGAGTGCAGACTTCAAAGCACCCCTTAATGTGCCAAGGAGTAACCTATTTGGCGCATCTGTTTCCCATCCTATACTCCTCAAAGACTATTTCAACTTCTTGTCCCTCTGATCTCCATCATATCCTGTTTTCTCCTCACTATCTGTTGATGGTTGCTTCTTCTTTCTTTGCTGTGAACAAATAATCAATTAGAAGAGAATTCCTACTTCAAGCGTAGTGATTATTCTGATTCCATGTCTATTTACTTTGCCTTCCTTTTTATAGATGTCCCATCTATTATCCTATCTAAAGTCACCTTTCCAATTAGGCTCATCTGGAAGTCTGGAATTTAAAGGGAAAGACTAGCATTGAAACATAAATTTAGGAGTTGTGATCATATAGATGGTATTAAAATAATAATATATTAATAAAGTGACAGTTAATACTTATATTGGGATTTTAATATGCCAGATACTTTCCTAAGCACTTTATATAAACCCAGTACTGATAATAGCCTTAGGAGATAGATTCCATTTTTTATGGTCATTTTGCAATGACAAGCCTAGACATGAACATTAAAGGAGGATAATATAAAAAAAGACAAGCTATCCAAGGACTAAGATTTGGTACACTACTCCACAGAGGTCAGGGAGATCAAAAGGAACAAGGAAAAGAGATGAGGAGGGTTTGTTTTCTACCAAAGCAAGTTTGGTAGGAAGAAAAACTGTACAGAGGGTGTCATCTGGAAGCCAACTGAAGAAGCATTTTAATGTTGAATATTGTGTAGATACTGAAACTGAGAGTAGAGCCATGTAAATTGATGATTGGTGATACTGAAGAAATCCGCTTAGATGGAGTGATCAAATTGAATGACAAATTGAAGTAGGTTCAAAAGAGAATGGAAAGTGGAAAATTAGAGATTTAACTGTCTTGCTTGGACTACCATAAAAAATATCATGGACTTGGTGGCTTCAACCACAGAAATATGTTTTCTTACAATTTTGGAGGCTGGAAGTCCCAGATCAAGTTTCCAGACAAGTGGATTTTTGGTGAGACCTCTCTTTCTTATTTGTAGATGGACATCTTGCTATGTTCATGGTTTTTCCTTGGTGTGCAGGGAGGGTGTGGGGAAAAAAGAGAACTCTAGTGTCTCTTCTTGTGAGGACACCAATAGCATTGGATCAAGGCCACACTTTTATAACCCATTTAACCTTACTTACCTCTTAAAGGCCCTATTTCCAAATATAATCACATTGGGGCTTATAGCTTTAAAATAGAAACTTTGAGCATATACAATTCAGTCCATACAAACAAGTACAGAAGTGTACTTGTACTTGTACAAGTGTATCATGTTGGCAACTCTTAGGTAGAGAATACATTATGGGGGACAAAAGTTAATGCAAGGTTGAGGTTATTACATTGAGATATTGTGGTATGGGGTTGAGCATTAGTACCAGAAGTGCAGTCTGAATTGATTAAGAATACATTCTGGAAAAACAAAAACACTTAAAGACTAGGTGTAGTGTAGGAAGTAGCAGTTTATACTTCAAAGATGGCCACAACATTAAGTCCCATCTGACATGTTCTTTTGCAATGTGATCTTGCCATTTCTCTGTCAAGAACTAGAGTCTATTCTTTATTGTCCTACATATGGGTTTTTCCTTGTGGTTGCCTCTATTTAGGGAATATGGTAGAACTTATGTGGTGGCAGTTCTAGGTATAGCCCATGAGTAGCTTGGCAATTTTGGTTTCCTGCTTCATGGAACCCAGCTACCATACGAGACCATGATTCTATGAGAAGACCAAGCTACTGTGTGAATAAGCCCTGGAGGATGAAAAATCACAGGACCAGGAGTAGAGTGGGTGGGGGTGTGAGTAAGAGAGAGAGCAAAGAGCACCAAGGCATTGAACATGTATATAAAGAAGCCAATTTGGGTATTCAGAACTGTTGTCTTTAAGGTGACTTAGTCTCACCAGCTGTCAGGCTGTAATCATATAAAGGACCCCAGATGCATTTTGCCCAGCTCAGTCTAGTTAACCTACAAAACACTGAGAAATGAATTGTTTTCAAGTGCCTTGCCATGCATTAATAATTGAAATTCAGGGGGATGGTAAAGTAAAATCCAAGAAAAATCTCTGTTTAGGATTGAATAACTGAGTGAATAGTGATGCTTACAATGAAGAGAGTAAAAATTGTGAGACCTGAAGATGAAAATCTGTTCTATTTTGACCACTTTAAGGCTGAAATCACTATTAGATACTGTATGGAGATGTCAAGTATGTGAATGATTATACAGACAGAACTGAAGATGTAACATTAGGGATTATTTATTTACTTAAAGCCATATGGCTGTATGACATCCTCTAGGAATAGTGGTGTACAGACAGTATGAACTGGTTCAGGAAAGAGAACTAGACTGTCATTTAAAGGTGGAAAAGTAGAAACCATTAAGAAAATTAAGAAGGTACGTTCACCTCACACCAGTCAGAATGGCTAAAATCAACAAGTCAGGAAATGACAGATGCTGGCGAGGATGCGGAGAAAGGGGAACCCTCCTACACTGTTGGTGGGAATGCAAGCTGGTGCAGCCGCTCTGGAAAACAGCATGGAGGTTCCTCAAAATGTTGAAAATAGAACTGCCCTATGACCCAGCAATTGCACTATTGGGTATTTACCCTAAAGATACAAACGTAGTGATCCAAAGGGGCACGTGCACTCGAATGTTTATAGCAGCAATGTCCACAATAGCCAAACTATGGAAAGAACCTAGATGTCCATCAACAGATGAATGGATCCAGAAGATGTGGTATATATACACAATGGAATACTATGCAGCCATCAAAAGAAATGAAATCTTGCCATTTGCGACAACACGGATGGAACTAGAGCCCATTATGCTTAGTGAAATAAGTCAAGCGGAGAAAGACAACTATCATATGATCTCTCTGATATGAGGAAGTGATGATGCAACATGGGGGCTTAAGTGGGTAGGAGAAGAATAAATGAAACAAGATGGGATTGGGAGGGAGACAAACCATAAGTGACCCTTAATCTCACAAAACAAACTGAGGGTTGCTGGAGGGAGGGGGTTTGGGAGAAGGGGAGTGGGATTATGGACATTGGGGAGGGTATGTGCTTTGGTGAGTGCTGTGAAGTGTGTAAACCTGGTGATTCACAGACCTGTACCCCTGGGGATAAAAATATATGTTTATAAAAAAATAAAAAATTAAAAAAAAAAAAAGAATGTACTTTCAGGGGCACCTAGGTGGCTCAGTGGGTTAAAGCCTCTGCCTTTGGCTCAGGTCATGATCTCAGAGTCCTGGGATTGAGCTCCTCATCGGGCTTTCTGCTCAGCAGGGAGTCTGCTTCCCTTCCTCTCTTTTTGCCTGCCTCTCTGCCTACTTGTGATCTCTGTCTGTTAAATAAATAAATTAATAAAATCTTAAAAAAAAAAACAAAAGAAGGTACATTCAGTGAGATGGGAAGATAGGAGAATGCATCATTCAGAAAACCAATAGAAGAAAGTGTTTTAAGAAGGAAGATATGGTAAACTATGTCAAAATTTTCTGAAGCATTGAGTGAGAAAATAACCATGCTTATTGGATTGATCAACATGGACATTATTGATAACCATTGTTTCCCATCCCTGCAATCTCTACTCTAATCATGAGAATCTCAGTATCTCATATCAAGAGTAGCTCGAACCATCTTCCATTCTCCAGTCTCATTACTTCCAAACTATTTTTTTTTTCAAAATTCCTTTTCATCATTTCACACTACTGGTATAAAATCTCTCACTTTCATGCAAGATAAGGTTTATCTTGATTACTAAGTAACACCAAAATATGTTTATCTATCACCTTTACCTACTAAACCAAGGGCACACATCTCTAGTCATGGTAGTATTGTCCTTTTCCTCTAGCCAAATCCTAACTGTTCCTTCTCTGTCTCCCTCTCTCTCAAGTACCTATGTCTTCTTTTGCTCTATTCAAATCCTTCAACATCTAGGCAAAATTTAGTCTTATATGTTGCTTTTTACATTTCTCTAGAGCAATGACTTTTAAAATGTAGTTTGAGATCTGTAAGTGGGCCATGAAATCAATTTTGCATGTCCTACCATCGTTTAAATAATCGACTAGAACAAAAGAAAAGAGTGGGATAGGAAAAAAAAATCTTTTAGTGAAGATTTGTATGGCTTCATGAAACTTTTTCAGGTTGTTGGTGTTTCTGTGACTTTATGTATGTGTGTGTGTGTGTGTGTGTCTTTTTGTATGTATGTGTTACACATATATGATCAGTATATAAAATGTTTTTATTGTGGGTCACATGAAAAAAATTAAAAGCTACTTCTCTAGTGGATGCAACTCTCCTAAACTAATATCCTATTGGTCTCTTTTTATCCATCTCATTTAAGACTTTACAGTGTGCTGAGTATTTGTGTTACTTAATTTATGTGCATGTATTTCTAGAGAATAGTCACTCATCTGTCCATTGATTTCTCACTGAAAAATATTTATTTTTTAAATAAATAACAGGTATTTATTTCCTGTTAAGAGTCATTCTTGTGGGGCGCTTGGGTGGCTCAGTTGGTTGGACGACTGCCTTCGGCTCAGGTCATGATCCTGGAGTCCCGGGATCGAGTCCCACATTGGGCTCCCAGCTCCATGGGGAGTCTGCTTCTCCCTCTGACCTTCTCCTCGCTCATGTTCTCTCTCACTGTCTCTCTCTCAAATAAATAAATAAAATCTTAAAAAAAAAAAAAAAAGAGTCATTCTTGTGCTTTTCCATGGATTTAGAATAGGTTTACTAGACCCTTCTTCATGAAGCTTACATATATAAAGACAGTAATAAAGCCATGAGACAAAGAAATATTGACAAAAATATAGTGAAATTAAATGAAGAAAACACATAGGAGACTTTAAAACATATAACAAGGGGAATTAACGGGCTTACCTATAAAAGTTGTATTGGAACAGACATCTGAGGAATAATTACAGCCATGTAGACAAAAGAAGTGAGCTGGAAAAGAGTATTCCAAAAAGAAATAAATTATTTAAGAGCCTAAAGTAGAGAGGAGCACAAAACAGCTAATTAGAGGAACTGCGAGAAAGGCCCTTTGGCTGGAGCAAAAGTGAGGGAAGAAAAATTGAAGATGAGGCTAAAAAAGAAGACGAGGGGGAAATCATTCATCCATGACGTCCTTGTAGGTTGTGTAGGGTTTTTTTCGCTTTATCCTAAAAGCAACAAGAAACCTGTAAAGCATTTTAATCTGGACAATAATATAATCAATTTTGCCTTTTTTGAAACACTCTGTGGAGAATGGGTTCAAAGAATACTTGAGTGTTTGTGGACACCTAAAATGGGAAACCAATGTCCTTGTCCAGCTAGAGATGGTCATGAGTTTGGTTAAGATGTGGATAGTGGAATGGAGAAAAGTGGATGGATTGGAGGGATATTTAGGAAACAAAATTTATGTGATTTTGTGGTTGATTGGAAATGGAAGGTGAATGAGAGGGATATGTCAAAAGGTGATTACCTGGATTTTGGCCAGAAGAGTTGGTATACTAAGAGGAAATGAGCATGAGTTCAATTTTGGATTTGTAGAGTTTGAGATTGATTTGAAACTTTGAGGTGTTGGTGACAGTCTGATAAATGGGTTGATACTTAGGGAATAGTTCTGGCCTGGGGACAAAAATATGTGTATTAGAACAACCAAAAAGAATCAAATGGGAAGAGAAGATAGATATAGTTCTGAAAAATTCAAACTTTTAAAGGGTGATTTTAAGAAGATGAGGTAGTAAAAGAAATTGAAAAATGTGGATAGAAAGGAGAAAAAAAGTTTTCCATTGACTTAATAACATTGAGGTAAATGGACTTAGATGTATTTTGATCATATAATGACAGATGAGGCATTAAATGCATTGGAAGAGTAAATGGAATGTGAGAAAATAGAAACAGAAAGTATAAATAACTATTTAAGAAAGCCCAGCACATTGCTTTTGAGTAGGGAACATGTGCATATTGTAGATGCTCAATAAATACTTGTCACATGGACAAGTGAATAACAATGTTCTTTTTTCACAATTTTCTTCAAATGGTTGATATACTACTAGAAGAAAGAATCAACATTGAATTCTTGAAATTTATTAGGCATTTTATTTAATCCATCTTAATCCATCCTCTAAGGTAGGTGATATTATTCTAATTTTTCATATGAGAAATCTGAGATTCAGAGAAGCTATGTACTTGGTGAAGTACATACATCTATAAAGCTGAGAAGTTGCAGAGCAGGAATATGAATCAAGTTTTTGTCTTAGAATCTGTTCTCTCCAAGAAAATGACAACTTATTTGATCATAAAAGTCTGTTTTTCCATAGCCAGAGGAAGTCTTAGGAATATACTCCTTGGACTTAGCCTTCTCTGGCCTAAAAAGTTATGTATGGATGTCAGCTTTAGATAAGTTTCTCAATCATGGCTCAACATTAATTTACCTGGAATGCTTTTCCAAAAAATGGATGCCTGAACCCCACCTTGGGAATTTCTGGGATTGGACCAGGGAATCACTATTTTGTCACAAGTGTCCCAGATTATTCTAATTCTAATGTGCCATCAGAATTGGGAAAATTTGCTTTAGATTCTCATGAAATTACCAATTATAAAGGCCTACAGCCTAAATTATAAACAAGTTTATTATGATTTGTTACCAGTTTTGACTCTGAGGAAGTATCTTTCTTTAGGAAGTAGTAGAGCACACATCCACTGGACACAAACAACTGAACATATCATACAGGGAGTGCTAAGAATCAGGATGATGTGAAAGGCTTCCTTAACCTTGATGCCTCCTTTATGGATCATCTTGGTACAGTAAGAGCATGAAGAGCATCTTCTGGCCTGTTAGTGTGGTCCATATTCAGGATCTGCTGATAGCGATGCTCCTCCCCTGAGGTAAAGAGAAAAGACCCAGTCCTAAGAGGAATATAGGATGCTGTGCTGAGGACTTACTGTGTTTTTGTTTATTTGTTTATTTGGGTTTTTATTTTTGAATTTTTTTTTTTTAAATTTTTGCCATTAGTACGTGCAAACTCTTAGAAGGGCAAGACTGTGAACATCCCTTTTGGATAGTGATGTTCATTTCTTCTCCTCATTACCTGAAGAACGATAAAAGTTGGAAGTAAAATTCTTTTGTTCTGTCTTACCTGAAAGTGTATGTATTTGTATTTTCCTCATTGTTAGGCAAAAGTGAAAGTAATCTAAAATAAACCCCAGTACCAAGAAGGGAAATATTTTCAGTCTTTGTTCAGAATTCATTTGCCATGAAGGAAAAATTCTCATAGGGTTATGTAGGCGAGATTAAAGATTTTCCATTTTCAGTTGCCATTCTCTCTTATACTGCTGTGCTCTGCAGTGGCTGCTCTGGGACTAGAAGCTACAAAGTTTTGCACTTTCAAAAGATGAAATATATCTGACATCATAACACAGCAACCATTGTTAAAAATGGTACCTTAAATAAATTGTCATCATTCTTCTTGCAGTTTCAGTAGATTTGGGTTGTAACCCATGGTGAGCTTGGTAAGAAGATGGCGCATACATAATTCACTTTTAATAGTACAGATACCTTTGATTTGATTCTTTCTTGCCATTAGGCTCTTAATGCACTGTGCATGCACCTTTTGAAGTAGCTCCTACTCTATTGTCAGAAGAATTCCTTCTATTCACTGGAACCAACTAAAAATAGTGCTTTTTTTTATTATATTAGCTTCCACTTATTGTAAATAATGGGCTAATGAACCCTGTACTTGGGGATGGGAAACTTCAGAAAAGTCTCATTTTATAGGTTTATATTTAATTTTTCACTATATGAATTTCAGATTGTGAGCCCTACCACTAAACTTTACAATGGTTTAATGCATATGAAAAAATAGTAGCATTGTGTTTCAAAATCAGATTGGCAAAACCACATAAATAAAGAACAGTTGCAGAGTATACACTCATACATACAGCTTAAAAATGAAATATAGTTAAAGATTGTTTTTCAGGATGAGAACTGTTGGTGGTAAAATAAGCAAAGAATGAAGGACATAAAAATTTGTTTGGTCTTTGTGAATAGAAATATTTAGAACTCCATTCATACCATGTTTTTCTCTCTACTTTTCTCAGAATATAACAAAAAATGCTCAAGAAGAGAATTTCCTCTTACTTATGGCAATAAATCTTATTATGTACTATATATTCTGTATTATATATTTTTGTGAAGGGAGTAGATAATATCCTATCAAGATGGAATTTTTTCCTCTAAACTTTTCATCTAGTATATAAATCCATATATTGGCATTAAAATAATAATATGCCACATATTTCTTCTTAGAGTCCCATTGTTTAAAACCTCAGAAATTTGGCAAAGTAGGAATTTCCAGTCTTATTTTTGTTAGCTGTGGTTCTTAGAACCACTGATTGGGCAAAATACTTGGTAAGAAAGGAAAGAATTATGCAAGAGTTTCTAACTAGTGCTTTGTTTTCTCTCATGAGACACCACTACTGCTACATTGCTCCTGGATTTTGAAGGTGCCTCCCCTGGTGGCCTTGACTTCTTTGGCAGCCAGTCCTCTGTAGTTACTGCTGTTCTCCCAGCCATAGTTGCTGGTGTTACTATGGCTGCTCCACAGTCCATCTTCCCTCTTGTGTTTTAAATGGATGGTATTTTTTGTTTTGTTTTGCTTTATTTTTATTTATTTATTTTTTTGCTGCTGCTTTTTTCTGCTTAGCCTGCTTCAGAATCCTGACATCTAAGTTATTAAAGGTCTTTTGATCCCCATATAGTAGGCAGTCACTTTAATTTGAATCACTCTGTAATAAATTTAAATAAAATACTGAACAAAGTTTTTTTTTTAGTAATATTTCCCAGTTAAATTATCAAAAGAATTCTCTCCAATCTTGAAATTTGTCTATGTGCTCCTGTTTATTGTATTTCTTCAATTCCAGGCAACTTCTTTAGGTTCAGATAGCCTTCATCAATTCATCTTAATTTGAAAGTCATAATCCTAGTGTCTTTACTTTTCCTCTGAAAGTATCCTTCATTATTTCTTCCATATGCTCTATAATCTGCCCAACAAGTAACATTGTCTTGTCCTGTGCAACTTAGAATTCATGAAGTTGGGATCTATAGGGTATCATTTTTAGCTTCATCTGTAATTACTAATATATTCAAGTTTCTAAGTGTGAATAAGGAAGTATAAAATATAGCAACTGCTCTTAAGGAGCAGCTTAGTGTTAAAGATATAAAATAGAAAATTAAGTAATGCATAGTTTATATTAATTGTCACATTCTGTGGATTTTCTAAAAAAAAAATTATTTTATTTTTTCAGTGTTCCATGATTCATTGTTTATGCACTACACCCAGTGCTCCATGCAATATGTGCCCTCCTTAATACCCACCACAGGGCTCACCCATCCCACCAACCCTCACCCCTTCCAAAACCCTCAGTTTGTTTCTTAGAGTCCACACTCTTTCGTGGTTCATCTGCCCCTATGATTTCCCCCAATTCACTTTTCCTTTCCTTCTTCTAATGTCCTCCATCTTATTCCTTTGCTCCACGAGTAAGTGAAATCATACGACAATTGACTTACTTTGCTCAACTTACTTTACTCAGCATAATCTCCTTCAGTCTCATCCATGCTGATACAAAAGTTGGGTATTCATCCTTTCTGATGGAGGTGTAATATTCCATTGTATATATGGACCATATCTTCTTTATCCATTCGTCAATTGAAAAGCAGCTTGGCCCTTTCCACAGTTTGGTGATTGTGGCCATTGCTGCTATGAACACTGGGATACAGATGGCCCTTCTTTTCACTACATCTATATCTTTGGGGTAAATACCCAGTAGTGCAATTGCAGGGTCATAGAATAGCTTTATTTTTAATTTCTTAAGGAATCTCCACACTGTTTTCCCAAGTGGCTGCACCAACTTACATTCCCACCAGTAGGGTAAGAGCATTTGCCTTTCTTCACATCCTCTCCTCACCAACACTTATTGTTTACTGTCCTGTTGATTTAGGCCATTCTAACTGGTGTAAGGTGGTATCTCAATGTGGTTTTGATTTAAATTTGTGTTTTAAGAAAAGTCTTAGCTAATCTCAGAGAATTGATATCCTCCCGTATTCTCTGATCACAGTAAATTAGAAATTAAAAAAATGTTAAAAACAATATTTTTAGACCTTTATGAATGTACTCCTAAGTGGTTCTTGGAAAGATAAGGAAATCAATATTTCTAAATATTTTAATATTAGTAGCCAAAACATTTCTACTTAATGAAACTTGTCAGTCTTTAGCTAGTGTTAATTGAAGGAGAGTTTACAGCTTAAATTCATTTATTAGTAGGAAAATCAGTGAAGAATAAACATGATATGCCTTTAACTTAAGATAGAAAAAGGAAAACAAGGATCAAGTAAGGACATAGTGAAGAAAAGATAATATTAAAATAAACAGGAAAAGCCCAACAAAAATCTATCTTTTAAAATGTTAATAAAATTGACTAAGTTAATAAAATTGATGAGATTATCTAAAACACTGAGAAGGTGTAGATTTAAAAACATAATAGAAATGATGATGGGGGTAAAGGTATGGATGCACTAGAATAATTTCCTACAATTAAAGTGATAATATAGCTATTTCTAGAAAAATGTAAAAATGGAAGAAGTGAAAAATAAAATAATTATTAAGAGAATAATTTTTTTAAATTTTTTAAAATAAATATATAATCTATTTTTATTCCCAGGGATACAGGTCTGTGAATTGCCAGGTTTATACACTTCACAGCACTCACCATAGCACATACCCTCCCCAATGTCCATAACCCCACTCCCCTATCCCAACCGCCCTCCCCCCAGCAACCCTCAGTTTGTTTTGTGAGATTAAGAGTCTCTTATGGTTTGTCACCCCCCATCTCGTTTCATTTATTCTTCTCCTACCCCCTTAGCCCTCCCATGTTGCATCTCCACTTCCTCATATCAGGGAGATCCTATGATAGTTGTCTTTCTCTGATTGACTTATTTTGCTAAGCATGATACCCTCTAGTTCCATCCACATCATCACAAACGGCAAGATTTCATTTCTTTTGATGGCTGCATAGTATTCCATTGTGTATATATACCACATCTTCTTTATCCATTCATCTGTTGATGGACATCTAGGTTCTTTCCATAGTTTGGCTAATGTGGACATTGCTGCCATAAACATTTGGGTGCACGTGCCCCTTCGGATCACTACGTTTGTATCTTTAGGGTAAATACGCAGTAGTGCAATTGCTGGGTCATAGGGTAGCTCTATTTTCAACTTTTTGAGGAATCTCCATGCTGTTTTCCAGAGTGGTTTCTTGTGCTATTCTTCTATCACTGTGGTTTTGTGTTTTGGGAAATGTTCTATAAATTAAATCGTATAACACTATATTTTATGAGACTGATTTCTTCACTTAACATAATACCCTTGGGGTTAAACTAAGTTGGTAACTAATTCAATATTTAAGTTACTTTTTTTAAAGATTTATTTTAGAGAGAAAGAGTGTGAACATGGGAGGGGGCAGAGGGAGGAGTGCAGAGGGAAAGGGGAAACAGGCTCCCTGCTCAGCCTGAAGACCAGGGACTGGACTTGAACCCAAGACCCTGAAGTCATGACCAGAGCCAAAATCAAGAATTGAATGCTCAATCAAATGAGCCATCTAGGCACCTCAATATTTAAGTTATTTTCATTACTTAGTAGAATTACATCAGATGAATATAACACAATTTGTTTATACTTTCACCCTCTGAAATTCATTTTCTTGTTTTGAATGGAGTTACTTATAAACATTCGTGTATTGGTTTTTGTGTGAACATTTTATTTTTCTAGAGTGAACTGCTAGTAGTGGCATTACTGCATTATAATGTAAGTACATGTTTTTCTTTTTTTTCTTTTTTTAATTTAAATTCAATTAATTTTTTAATTTGTTTTCAGCATAACAGTATTCATTATTTTTGCACCACACCCAGTACATGTTTTTCTTAAGAAATACCAAACTGTTTTCAAGAGCAGCTGTGGCATTTTTCATTTTCACCAGCAACATATTAGAGTTGAAATTGCTCCACAACATTTTCAGCATTTGGTATTGCCAGTATCATTTTGAAGCTATTTTAATTGGTATGTAGTGGTATTTCTTAGTGATTTTAACTTTATTTTCTTAATGGATTTATTTTCTCAATGTTTAGCATCTTTTTATGATCATAATGCTCATCTGTATATCTTCTTTTGTGAAGTGATTGAAGTTTTTCCTCCATTTATATATTAAGTTTTTTTTTTTTATTGTTGAATATAGAGTGTTCTATATATGTTCTGAATACAGGTTTTTGTCAGATTATGGGATCATCTGTTTTCTCCTAATATATAGATTATCTTTTTATTCTCTCAGTAGTGTCTTTTGTGGAGTAAGTTTTTAATTTTGAGGAAGTCCTATTTATCATTTCTTTTTCTTTATGCAGAATGCTTTTGGTATCATAATAACTAATTTTGGTGTCTAGTAACTCTTGCCTAACACCAGTTTATCAAGATATTCTTAAATTTTCTTTTAGAAGTTTTATAGTTTTGGGGTTCCTGGATGGCTTAGTCATTAGGTGCCTGCCTTCAGCTTGGGTCATGATCCCAGGGTCTTGGGATCAAGCCCCACATCAAGCTCCCTGCTCTGTGGGAAGCCTGCTTCTCATACTCCCCCTGCTTGTGTTCTCTCTCTCACTGTATCTCTCTCTGTCAAATAAATGTTTAAAAAAAGTTTATACTTTTTATTGTTTTATACATTACAATTATATCTGTGGAAATTTTAATATAAAGTGGGAGTTTTAAGTTGAGGTTAATTTCTTTTGTATATGTGTTTTATAGTTCCAACATCATTTGTTTAAAAGTCAGTACAATTGAATTGCTTTTGTGTCTCTGTGAAAAAGTAATAGAAAAAATATTTATATGGATCTATTTCTGAACTTTTTGTTCTGTTGATTTCAGTGTCTGTCCTTTCATCAACACCACACTCTCCTAATTATTGTAGCTATATTGTAAGTATTGCATAGTATGGTTCTCCAGTGTTATTCTCGATCAAAATTGTTTTAGCTAGTCCAGTTTCTTCAACTTCTTCTGTAAATTGTAGAGTCCAGTTTTATATATTTATTTAAAAACTTGCTAGTAGTTTGATTGGATTTGCAGTTAGTCAGTAGATCAAGTTGAGAAAAATTGACATCTTTATTATGTTGAGTCTTCCAACCAATAATTCATTTAGGTATCCTTTGATTCTTAGAATTTGTAGATTTTATACATACATGGTTTGCTAGATTTGAACTTAAGTAATTCATTTTTTAGAATGTTTGTAAATAAAATGTATATAAACACACATATATATGCACTTGATTTTTTTGTGTGTGTGACCTTTTATTCTGTAACCCTGTCACATTGCTAAAACTCATTTATTAATTGTAGCTTTCTTGGGATTTTCCAGGTAGACAGTCATGCTTTTTATGAATTGGAAAAATAATTCTTATTTTCCAATCTGTTTGCCTTTTAATTATTTTTCTTCCCTGATTATACTGGCTGGGACTTTTAGTATGATGTTAAATTTACAATATTTTGTTGAAGATTTTCATGCCTATGTCCATTCAGGGGATGGCTCTATACTTTGTACTGTCTTTATCTTGTGCTGGCATGAGGGTAATGTGGGCTTCATAGAAAAGAAAATATTCCCTCCTTTTCTATTTTCTGGAAGAGCTTCTTTAGAACTGGCATCATTTCTTCTTTAAATATTAAATATTTAATTACTTAAATATTTGGCAGAATTTACCAGCAAAGCAAGATGGGTCTGGAGATTTTATTTATGGAAGTTGATTTTTTACTGTGAGCTTAATTACTTTAATAATTATATGATTTTTCAGGTTATCTATTTCATTAGGTGTGCTTTGGTTTTAAGAAATTAATTCATTGCATCTAAGGTGATGAATTTATGTTTGTAAAGTTATTGATAACAGTTGGCTTGTTATCTTTTTACTATATACTGAGTATAGGGTAATAGCTTTTTTATTCTGGGTATTGCTAATTTGATTTTTTTTTTCTTCATCAGTCTTATCAGAGGTAAGAAAGAAGAAAAAAAATTTCATTAGTCAAAAAGAAGGTAAAGAACAATAAAAATAAAAGGATCAATAAACTGATGAGAAAATAGAACACATATAGAAAAAAGTGACAGCATTAGGTAAAACCACACCTTTTTTACATTAAGTCTAAATGACTTAAACAGTCCAAACAAAAGGCAAACATGGCCAAACTAGATGGAAAATCAAGTCCTAACTATAGGCTTGTTAAAATCATTTTTAAGGACACATATAAGTCAAAGGTAAATGATTACCTATGTTACAAACACTAAGCATAAGAATATTGGGGTGGCTGTACCTTTACCAGATTAAGTAGACTTTAGAGCAAGAAATAAAGAGACATTTAATAATAATAATGGGAATAATCTAGTAGAAGCATTAGAATCATACATATTTATGCACCAAATATTGAGAGTAAAAACTGGTAGAAGTGAAAGGAGAAATAGATCCATGAGTATTTTTGCATCGGTAACTGATAGGGTAAGTAGATAGAAAGTCAAGAAGTATATAGAAAACTTGAATGACACAATCAGCCAACCTGATTTAATTGATATTTACAGAACATTCTATCCAGCTACAGCAGGATTCAGATTCTCTCCTGTGTACATAAAGCATTCGGTAAGAATGCTGAGAGTTGCTTTACTCTCTCAGAGAATAGACTCTGTATGAATATAGTCTCTGATCACTATACATTTAAATTAGAAATAAATACCAGAAAGATATCTAAAGACTCATCACTATTTGAAAATTAAGTAAAATGCTACTAAATAATCCATGGTCAAAAAGATAGCAGAAGTAGAAAAAATTTTTTGAATTGAATGATAATATAACACAACCTGTAATAATTTGTGGAATTCATCTTTACAGACAAAAGGTTGATATCCAGGATCTATAAAGAACTCCTCAAACTCAACACACACAAAACAGACGATCATATCAAAAAATGGGCAGAAGATATGAACAGACACTTCTCCAATGAAGACATACAAATGGCTATCAGACACATGAAAAAATGTTCATCATCACTAGCCATCTGGGAGATTCAAATTAAAACCACATTGAGATATCACCTTCACCAGTTAGAATGGCCAAAATTAGCAAGACAGGAAACAACGTGTGTTGGAGGGGATGTGGAGAAAGGGGAACCCTCTTACACTGTTGGTGGGAATGCAAGTTGGTGCAGCCTCTTTGGAGAACAGTGTGGAGATTCCTCAAGAAATTAAAAATAGAGCTTCCCTATAACCCTGCAATTGCACTACTGGGTATTTACCCTGAAGATACAGATGTAGTAAAAAGAAGGGCCATCTGTACCCCAATGTTTATAGCAGCAATGGCCACGGTCGCCAAACTGTGGAAAGAACCAAGATGCCCTTCAAGGGACGAATGGATAAGGAAGATATGGTCCATATACACTATGGAGTATTATGCCTCCATCAGAAAGACTATGTATATTATATTTCCATGCAGTTGACATCACAGTAAACGCTGCTGAAATAGCAGATTAGAATTTTTCTGAACTTGTGAAAGATAAAAATTCTCAGATTCAAAAAACACAACAAATTCTGAACAGAATAAATGAAATTTAAAATAACATCTACAGTTAACTTTTGATAGAGTCCAGATGGGTAACTGTATAATCACTATATAATATTTAGGAATATTTTCCATTAACCATGAAAAATGAGAAAATTTTAATTAAAAAATTGATAGTAGCTGTATATATCTCTAATGTATGATATGTATGAATAAATCCAATATCAAATTTGTAAGATCTTTATGGAAAATTTGGTTATTTGTAAAAATCTTAAGTAAATAAGATTTACTTGGTTACTATGAAGAGATATTAATTTTATCCAAATTTGTCTATTAAATTGATTCCTGTACAATTCTTTATAAACTATTTTTAAAACTAATATAAAATAAGAAAAATATAAAAAAATTGCAGCTAGGAGAATTTTCTATACTAGATATTAACACTTAAAAAATTATAATGAAATAGCGGCACCTGAGTGGTTCAGTGGGTTAGGCCTCTGCCTTTGGCTCCAGTTGTGATCTCAGGGTCCTGGGATTGAGCCCTGCGTTGGGCTCTCTGCTTTGCAGGAAGCCTGCTTCTCTACCTCTTTCTCTGCCTGCCTCTCTGCCTACTTGTGATCTCTGTCTGTCAAATAAAGAAATAAAAATATCTAGGGATGCCTTGGTGGCTCAGTTGGTTAAGCCGCTGCCTTCAGCTCGGGTCATGATCTCAGGGTCCTGGGACCGAGTCCCACATTGGGCTCCTTGCTCAGCGGGGACTCTGCTGCTTCTCTTTCTGCCTCTGCCTACCACTCTGCCTGCTTGTGTTCTCTCTCTCTCTGTGTTAAATAAATAAATAACATCTTTAAAAAAAAAGAAATATAAAATCTAAGTATATATATATATATATATATATATATATATATATATACTTAGATTTTATATATATATACATATACACATATATATATATATATATATTTAGTGAATTCAACACCGTGTTATAACAGAAGTATGGGTAATTGTACCAGTGGAACAGAATGGTGAATCCAGAATATGTCATTATAGAAAGCTGGTGAAAGAAGTGACTAACCACTGAATTTACTAGGACAATTGATTAAAAAAAGAAAAGATTCCTACCTCATGATATTTATAAAAATTGACTCAATTTTTAAGGCTTAAATGTAAAAAGTAAATAAACTTCTATGGGAAAGCAATGATTTAAACCTCAAATTGAAGACACAAACTGACAAATTATAATGCATATTTTAGTCATAAGGAATTGCTGATTTAAATACTGAAAACATAATGATCCCCCCAAAATCCATAAATAAAAGAGGGCTTTATGCTAAGTAAAATAAATCTGAGAAAGACAAATACTGTATTAGCTTTTATTATAGAATTGAAAAATATATTTTTACAAAAGCTCATAGACACAAAGAACATTTTGGTGTTTGCTAGAGATTGGAGTTGGAAGATGTGGGAATTGTAAATGTTGCAGTCACTTTGGAGAGGAATTCAGCAACTTCTGATGGAGTTGAAGTTTGAGGTATGATTTTGAAATCCTAGTCTTTGACCCCATGATTTCATTCATAAGTAAATCTAGAGAACCTCTGGCATATCATGTACATAGATACCTGTCAGGGGATTCATTGCAGCCTTGTTTTTCATCATTTAAAATTGGAAACAACCTAAATTCCTATCAGCAGAGATTGGGTAAATACGTGGTGAATATTCAGTGAAATACTGCATAGAAGTTAATAGGTGAATTTTAACTGCATATATTAATAAAGATACATGTCAACAAGTTTTGAATAAAATGCAAAATTTTGAATGAAAATGCAGTATATTACATTATATAAACCTTTAAAACTGGAAAGCACAGTTACCTATTGTTTACAGGTACATGTGTATGTAATGAAAGCTATCATTAACATGTCTTGGGAAGAACATGCCCTACCTTATCTCTGAGGAAACAAGGTGAGCATGAAGATTTGGGATGAAGTAGAAAGTAGGCTTTGATTTTCTAGTAGCATTTATTTTTTATAAAAAATATTCTGGATAAATATGGGGAAATGCTAAGTATTTTAAATCTAAGTGAGAGGCACAAGCATGTTCATGATGCTATTCTTTGAAACTTTATGCTTAGAGAACTTTGATATGGTTCATAAAAGGAAAAGGTAAATAGCACTATTAAAGCCTTCGTATTACTCCAAAAGTAATTTGATTTCAGATGTTGCAGAGTTTTCAAGTAAATGCGAGATTATGTTGGTATCTTTCATTTACTTCAGTTATCTTAAGCGAAACATTAAGCTTGAAACTAGTAAAATATATCCGAAGTAGTTTTCAAAATTTTTTCCTGCAGTAGTAGAATAAAAAGAAACCTCTCTATTATAGATGTGGGTTTTAACTTTAGCAATAGTTTTGTCTGTGACACCTATTTCTTTACTGACTCTTGCGTGATAACAAGACAATAAAAGTGAAATCCTCAGTGTACTGAGCCAATGGAACTGGAGGTTAAAAATACTATCCATTTCGATGGTTATATATAATGTATACTCATTTTATTATTTAATTTACTTATCTTTCTATTTGAGTCTCTTTTCTTTGTATTCTTTAATAATAGTCTGTCTCCACACTGCTAATATATTTTGTTTTCCTTTCATACTTTATTAGAAGGTTGTGATTTTTAAAATATGCAGCAACTAAGTCTCTTCTACTTTTTTAACTTCTTATTTTTATTTCTACAAGATTTGTTTATGACAGTAGAGTTTCTGGCACTAAATCTCTGTCGTACATATCCAAACATTGTACATAATTTATCATTATTTTATGTTGATTTTAGACTATATATGTTTTGTTTCCTCCTAAATGACACACAAGATTGCATTAATATGTCATAAAACAAGAAAATGGCACTATGTCTGTTTTAAGATGTTTGGAAACAAAATGAAGAAGGCCATGTTAAAAATGAAAAGCACAGCCTTATAAAAGAAAAGTTTGTATCAGCAAAATACCAGGTAGAACCTTAAATTATGATATAATTTTTTGTTAGTATGTTTTCAATTAAAAACAATAGCAAAAACTGAGTTTTTATGGAGAAACATTACTTTTATTTTTTTATTATGTGGAAAAGAATAATGGCTATGTAAACTGTTGACTGTTTGCCAGACACTGTGCTTTACATGTACCACATGTTTACTTACATTCTGTCCCAAACTCTGTGAATTAGGTATTAATCCCATTTTACAGATCAGGAAACAGGCATAGTTAATCTAATTAATTTTGCCAAGTTTGAAGAGGTAGACAGTAGTATAAATCGGACTTGGATTTGGCAGTTTGTTTTGGATCTGCATGTTTTATGACTCTATTAAGGAAAAAGTGGTAATCAATTCCGTATGCCTTGTGGCAAGGGGACTTACCCTCACTGTATTGTTGATTGCATATGATGATATAGAAGCATCTTTACTGAGCAACATTTCCAGTTTGAGCCTTTGTGTTTTCTTGCTTCTAGAAGTATTGTTTTTGCATATGCTCAATCAGGCTCTTGTATTATATATTTCAAAACATATATCTGATTTTCTCAGTAGGTCCACAATTAATCACAGATAAATTGCACACATGAAGTATCTTGGCTCTAAAATGGTGAAATATAAATATTCAGCTTGTTACTCTGTTTCAGGGAGTTGAGAAATATTAGTAAGTACTCTTTGTCCAAAATGGATACTACAAGCCTGATGGAATCATACAGATGCTTAAAACTGGGATAGACATAGTTTGAATCTTCTCGCTTCCTCAATAACTTGCGAAGAACTGACTTTTTCCCTTTAAGACTGAGTGCATGGCCAGTGTGATGGGTTTCATACTGTTTATTTTTTACTGTTGCTCTCATAATTGCATATAAATCTTGCTTATTCAAACATTCATAAACTATTGAGTGCCCACTTTAAACCAGTCATAGTTCTAATTGCTACGGGATAAAAGCTGGGGCAGGTGTGGGAGAATATATTATTTTCTATATTTCATCCATTCTCACCAGTCCTCCTGTGGAAGCTAGCTCAATTAAGATATAAATTCTAGGTAATATTTTAGATTGAAACCAAAATTGGGCTTTTTCTTGGATGTTGTATTCTTGGAATACCTATGGCAAGAGAGGATCTCCTTGAAAGATAGTAGAAACCTGTTGGACTGTTCTCATGTGTGAGTGGCCATGATGCTGGGAGAGTAATAAAATTAAAAGGAAATTGATGGAAGGATGTCTACCTATTAGCTTCTAAAATATTTGAGAACAAAGTGGCATAGACCCATTTTTTCTGCTTCTCCCCATTGACAACAATGATAAACTCTGATAGTAACACAGACACAACCAAAGGGAACTATGAAAGGTGGCAGGAAGAAGATGAACTGTTTGTGATTCTCAGGACTGGAGGAACAACACAGTGGCAGGGCAGCTAACATTATTACCCCACCCAACAGAAATATGCCACTCAGCCCTGGCATTTCTTGACTCCCAAACTCCTCCTCTGACAGGAAGTAGCCCAGTAAAATAAAAATAATGAAAATATGCTCCATAAAAGATAAGCTTATACATAGACAGAAAGCTTTACTTGAAGCTCATTTATTTTACAAAGTATTTTCAGTTGTGCACATTGTATATTTCATAGCACAGAATGAATTATTGTTGAACAGCTCTATATTCTTACTGCATATTAAAGAGTAAACTGAAAAATATGGAAATGTACTAGTGACTGGTACATGGGAGAATCTATGGAACAAAAGGAAACCTACTTGGAATATGATCTTCATATTCTATTTAGGTACAGACTATAGGAAAATTATACTTTCTCTATTTAGGTATATTTAGGTATAGACTTTAGCAAAGTTACACTTTCTCTCATAAAGATTTTCAGACAAATCTATTTTGATGCAATAAGCTTCTGTTATATCTATTCTCAATAATCTGTTTTTTTGTTGGAAAAAGTTCCAACCTTAAATTTTATTGTGCTTTAAATCTTAAAATTTTACACTGTTCTCATCATATGTGTATTAAAATTTATACTTTGGTACATGTTTTTGATTTTACATGAATTCTAATGACATTTTGAAATTTATTATGCCAAATTTGTCTCATGTTTAATTTTTACAAGAGACACAGGGATGTTTTAAAGATTTTGAAAGTGTTATTTTTTTGCATTCCTAGACAACTTTTCCACTGCTTATGTTTCCTAATGTTTTATATGTATTTTCCATAAATATATTTACTAGTGAAATTCATTGTTTTCATTATTTGATTTAAAACTAGGAACCAAAAAGTTAAGTTAAAATTGTTAAAGATAACAAAGAAGTCATTCTCAGAGGAAATCTTATGAGCATGGGTTTTCCTGTACAGTTTTTCGTAATTCCTTTCTGTGTTTGCATGCCTTTGCATTTTCATCTTGAAAGGAATCGAATAACTATAGAAAAGATGAAATGCCAGAAGGACTTCATTGTATGTCATTATTGTTAAAAAATGGGTAGAATGTGAACACATGCATATTGAGTTTAAGATATGTTCTTATTTAGTTTGTTTGCATGTTCTCTACCAGCCTGCATAGTTACTGGGTACTAGGCAAGGCAGCAGGGAGCATGAGACTTGCTCATCCTCTACCTCTCTACCCTACTTCCCTCTTTTAATTGGGTTAATGACAGATTAAAAGAAAAATTGTTCTCTAAGATAATATAATTTTTAACAACTGATTCTCAGAGCTTTTTGTGTTTTTTAAAAGATGAGAAAGCTATTGGTTATGTCTTACTGTGGTGAATGTTAAGTGATATCTATATCTATATCATCTATATCTATATCTATGTATATGACTCTCCTGCCAACCTGGGGTTTGTCCCTAAATCATATTCTATCCTGTGAGAACTTGAAAGGATCACTGCAAAGAATGAAATAAGGCAAGTGACTTTCTGCTGGACTATTTCCATAGCTAGATTCTCTCTGCTTTAAGCAGATTTTTCTGTCTTCTTTTTAATAGGGCATTCCTCAATAACAGAGCATGCTGAGCATAATTTACCCTTTTCTTGATGACTCAGGCTCATCATAATGAACATTGGTTAGTACACTCAACTGTATTAGAAAGATGCCCCTAAGAGCTATTAAGATATGTAGAAATGTTTGTCCTGACTAATTAACTGCTCCCAGAAGACCTCCATGTTCCAGACTGCAGTCGCTCCTCAGTACAATGTATACTAAGTACAAAATATGTTTTCATGGACTGCAGGGAGATCTCTGTTGTGGGGCTAGATCTTTTAAAGTTTTATTTATTTATTTATTTATTTATTTATTTATTTATTTATTTGACAGACAGAGACCACAAGTAGGCAGAGAGGCAGGCAGAGAGAGAGAGAGAGGAAAGCAGGCTCCCTGCTGAGCAGAAAGCCCGATATGGGGCTCGATCCCAGGATCACGGCCCAAGCCAAAGGCAGAGGCTTTAACCCACTGAGCCACCCAGGTACCCCTGTGGGGCTAGATCTTAACAGGATGCTGTTATTTACGCCTGTGTCTGTTCTTGGAAATAGAAGCCTCTTCCCAAATTTTACCTGCTGCAAGAAGGTCTGCTATTGCCATTCTAAATTTGTTGGGGGGGGGGCATGAATGACCATTGCATGATTAATAAGATAATTGGGTTTGAATGACAAATTTAACCTTTATATTCAGTGGGGCAGGATCATCGATATGAAGGGTTCATTGTTCACAGCTTAAAGTGCTCTCAAAAGTGAAACTTTGCCCCCAAAGTCCTAATCTCAGTTGGAAATTTTGTTCCTCAAGGTGACCTATTTTTGAAAAAATAAAAAATAAAAAATTCATGAGGATATTTTTGTTTCCTCTTTAAAAATACAAACATCATAGGAAGGGTTAAAAGTCTGTCATTTGTTATTAAGAAGTAGATTAATTGGGGTGTCTGGGTGGCCCAGTGGATTAGGCCTCTGCCTTTGGTTCATGGCATGATCTCAGGGTCCTGGGATTGAGCCCCACATCAGGCTTTCTGCTAAGCGAGAGCCTGCTTCCCTCCTCCCCACCCCCCACCTGCCTCTCTGCCTACTTGTGATCTCTGTCTGTCAAATAAATAAATAAAATCTTAAAAATAAGAAGTAGATTAATTAAGTTATTTTCATATAGCTGCCTCTTAAATACAGCTGTATAAAGAGACTAGAATTTCTGGTGAATGGCAAGGGTCAGGGGAAAAGAAAGTTCACTTTGAAGGTTCAAATATTTGGGGATGGGCATAGTTTGAGATGTCTCAGTGGGCCTTCATAAGAGGTTATCATGAAGACGTTGGGCATTGGAGAAACAAAAGGAGTAGAAACACAGGAAGAAGAAAGCAAAACAAAAACAAAAACAATCAAAATCTCAGTGCAGTTTTATCTTTTTTCCAATTTACTTTTGGAAACAATTCAGCATGTAGATTTTGTTATATTAAAAAAAAAAAATATATATATATATATATATATATATGCCAAATAAAATAGATCATATTTTAATACATTAAAAGAATTGTTTAAAGAAATTCCATATTTATTTTTCTTATGATTAATTTAAATTTTTGAAAGATTTTTATTTATTTATTTGACAGAGAGAGACAGGCAGAGAGGGAACACAAGCAGAGGGAGTGGCAGAGGGAGAAGCAGGCTTCCCACTGAGCAGGGAACCCGACATGTGGCTGGATCCCAGGACCCTGGGATCATGACATGAGCCAAAGGCAGACGTTTAATGACTGAGCCACCCAGGTGCCCCAGTAATTCAATTTTCTAGTTAAAGAAGTTTTTAGAATGTCAGTGTAGGAATTTTTTTTTCTGTGTGATACTTTCTATAGTTATTTCACAAATGTTATATATACTTTATTAAATTGGTAAAGGTGATCTAAAATTTTTGGTTATTCTCTAATTTTTCTAGTGCATCTGTGCCATCATTTAGAAATGTGTATCTTGATATCAGGCTGAACTTCAAAGATGTTAAATAGAAAAGGACAAAACAATGGCTGTTGTCATAGTTTATTGCTTTGAAAGTGAAAGTGCAAATTACAGCTTTTGATTTTCTTAAAACCCTGTGATATGGGAAAGGAAAACCTTATTTCTCCCATTGTATAGGAAAAGGTAACTGAGACCCAGAAAACCAACTTTTTGTTGAAATTGACACAAGTAGTGCATTGTATATTTAGAACTATAATCTCTTAGTTTTAGAAAAGTGATCTTTTTATTGGCGATGAATCAAAAGACTTGGTCTCTAGATACTCAAATCTGTGACCTAGAATATACTGCTACTTCTAAAGCCAGAATTACATTATTTTTAAAACTTTAAATGTGAAGAAAGCAGCTTAAATATGAAATATGAAATACAAGAAAAGGTTGGAGTGATATATTTTATCTATTGTTAAAAATACAAACTGATTGTTAGTATTTTTAAAAAAGATTTTATTTATTTATTTGAGAGAACAAGAGAACATGAACAGGGGGAAGGGGCAGAAGGAGAGGGAGAAGCAGAATCCCTGCTGAGGGGGGAGCCTGATGTGGAGCTTGATCCCAGGATCCTGAGATCATAATCTGACCCAAAGGTGGATACTTAGCCACTTAACCAACTAAGCCACCCAGGCATCCCTGATTGTAACTATCCTAAGTTTGCTAATTACTATAAATATTTTAGGTATCTTTATATTTTACACATCTGTTAATAGAAGTAGTCACTGTTTTTTATTTTTCATGGAAACAGTGATTAGTTTGTGTTCATATGTTATTAACGTTGCCTCTTTCAAATCTATTTGCAGCTCAATGCTGAGAAACAGTGGGGATAACTATCATAATGCTAGTAAATAGACTAGTCTATTGACATTCTTTCCAGATTTTCACCCATTACTTATTTATATTACACATTTATAATATATGCTCTTCAAAGAATTATATAATCAAACTTCCAGTCCTTTGGGTATAACTGAAAAACTCCCAAAGTTGAAAATTGATTAAATACTAAATCCAAATATACACTGTCTACAAGAGACCACCAAAAAAACCAAGGTAACTCAATAGGGGTGAAAGTAATAGGATAAATGGTGACTGGGTGGCTCAGTCAGTTAAGCATCTATCTGACTCTTGGTTTTGACCCAGGTCATGATCTCATGTGTCCTAGGATCAAGCCTCATGTCTGGCTCTGTGGGGCCCTGCACTTAGCAGGGACTCTGCCTGAAGAGTTTCTCTTTCAGCTCCTCCTCCACCTATGCTCCCCTGTTTCAAGTAAATAAATTGATCTTAAAAAAAAAAAAAAAGTAATAGAATAAATAATGACCTTGTAAAGAGACCTAAATATAAACCAAAGTCTGTAGATGGAGAGGCAATTCAAGCAAAAAATAAGGGCAAAATTTGTCATTTTTGTACCAAGTATTAATTGGGTTAGTCCTTTTGTACTTTTGAGGAATAGATATTTCCATTAGGTATATATTGGTTTTAGAATAGGAGTTGGAAAAATATGGCCAGGTACTGGTTTTATATATAAACTTTTACTGAAACACAGTCACGCCTACTCATTTATGTACTATCTATGGCTCTCTAATGACATGGTTGAGCAGAGTGATAGAGAACATATAACCTGTAGTCTTAAAATAATTACTCTTTGGCCCTTTAAAGAAAAGAACATAGAGGATTTGGGGAATTTTGTATTAAGAAGTTGTATCTATGATAACAAAATCTGGTCAAAGTAATATTGACCGGGTGTAGTTCCTATTAGACATTTATCATTCATGGCTGGTAAGTATGTTTGCATATCCTTTTTATTTTTCTGTTTGTTTCACACAAGACTACAATCTAAATTCTAATTTTCAACTCCTGATCAGTTCTACCAACCCAATTAGACCAGTGCGAGGCCTGGAATGAAAACAAGACAAACCAAAAAAACTTTGTTATTTGCAATTAAGGGTGTTTTTGATGAATAAACCAATCCTGCTCATGATGAAAAAGGAAAACTAAGGCAAATATGATTCAGCATATTATTAATGAATAATTACAACTAGACTAAGTATCATAGGAATCAAGTGTAGTAGATAAAATTTCTCCAAAAATCCAAAGATATTTTAATATCAATACAAACTAGAGTGAGGAGGATATGACTTTGATATGATAAAGAATATACCTTAAGGGGAAAAACTACTTTTAAAGTAAAATACTAGAGACATACCTACCATAATTACTTAAGACATAAGAATTCATGTTTTTCTTACACTTTCCTTAAACAAATATGAGGATAAAATAACAGGTATATATATCAAAAAGGAGGAACTGAAGTATCAAATGGTAACACCTTTCTGTAGAAAATAAACTGTGCAATCAGTAGAATAGTAAAAAAGACTAATAAATTAGAAGATCAAAAAGCAAATTTTTAAATTATTTTCCATGTGTCAGCATATCAGTGAGAATTATGTCTGGAAAATAGAACTACAATTGTGGAAGTATTTAAATTAAGGATAAAGTTACATAATCTGGGAGAAGCTGACATTGAGAAGTTAAAGAGGGTGGGGTGGGAGTAGGGTGAGAGATTGCAGGAACAGTAACTAATCACAACTGCCTATAGCACTTGCATGGATGAATGAGTGAGAGTTGAGGGAAATCTGAAAAGTTGTCTGTGACTGACCACCAAAGTGGGTCAGCCAAGTGGGAGCTTTTGGAGAGGTCTGGAAACTGCTGTCTGCCTATAAGTCACTGATGCCTTTAAAACATCTGTCTCTGAATGAACTGGGGCTTTAGTGTGTGATCTGCCCTCTTTGTGGGACTGTGTCTGGTGGTGAACATGGAGCTATGGGTGGCTGGCCCCATAAGCAATTGGAAAGACAAGTAGGGAAGAGAACAAGGACAGGCTATGCTTCCCAGGGAACAATAATCACTGGATATGTCAACTTTGATCAGTCTGTGAGGAAAGGCCAGTGTTTCACTTCTACTTCCAAATTCTCATGTATGACCTTTGTATGACCTGTTTGAAAATTTCACTCAAATAAGGTCAGGAAGAGGGCTAGGAAATGTATTTTCCAGCCTTATTTTTAAGCAGTAGTGCCAGGTTGATAAGAAACAATCCAGCACCATCAGCAATAATATGATGGAAAAGATAATGAAATGAATTTTTCTTTTTCTGCAAGGAAAACTGCTGGGTCCAGATGGCTTTACTGGTGATTGATAGAAAATATTATAAAATGATGGAGAGCAATATCACAAAAAGTCCTTCAGAAAATGGAGTAGGAAAGGATACTTCCCAATTCATTTTATTAGTCATTATCCTGATACCCAAACCGGATATAGACACTACAGGGGAAGTAAAAAGAAAAAAACCCTGCAATCCAATATCTATCATGAATATGGGCACAAAAGTCCTTGACATACTAACAAATTCAATCCATTACTATGATACATCATGTCCAAGTTATTTTCCCAAGACGGCAAGACTGATTTAACATTCAGTTAAGTTAACATTCACAAATTAAGCATTGTAATTCAACATATTAACAAAGAAAAGGAAAACATTTATATGATCATCTCAATAAATGCAGATTTTCAAATTCAACGTCCATTCATGTTAAAAAAGATTCAGGAAAAGAGAGAATAGAGAACTTTCTCAACCTCATTAAGAGCTTTTAGAGGTTGGGGTGCCTGGGTGGCTCAGTGGGTTAATCCTCTGCCTTCTGTTCAGGTCATGATCTCAGGGTCCTGGGATCAAGCCCTGCATTGGGCTCTCTGCCAGGCAAGGAGTCTGCTTCCCCCTCTCTCTCTGCCTGCCTCTCTGCCTACTTGTAATCTCTTTCTGTGTGTCAAATAAATAAAATCTTAAAAAAAAAAAAAAAGCTTTTAGAGGAATCTATTTACTTCATCATTTATGATGATGAATACTATATGCTTTCCTATTTTTATTCAACACCATACTAAAGTCTTCATGAGTGAAAAAAAGACAAGAAACAAGAAGCATACAAATTAGAAAGGAAAAATAGCTATCTTTATTCACAGATGGCATAATTATGCAGAAAATTCTAGGGAATCTATAAAAATTATTAGTATACTTAACAATAACAATTGAAAAATCAGGTAAAAATAAAATATACATAAGCATCAAAAATACTCAGAATTAAACTTCATCAAATATTTGTATGACCTGTGCACTAAAAAAATTGATCATATGTACTTAAAAAAACCTAAGTAAATGAAGAGAGACACTATTTTCATGGGTGAGAAGACTCGGTATCTTTCAGTTCTCACATAGACTTCAAACAATCTTGTTCAAGATCTTGGCAAGCTTTCTGTAGAAATTTTCAAGCCAGTAATAAAATACATGGTAATGTAAATGGCCTTCAGTAGACAAATGACTTTGTAAAGAGAATGGGTTGGACAATACTACTTGCTTGCAAATTTCCTATGAAGTCACAAAAGTAAAGAATGCTGAATTCTCATAAGGATAGATTGACTGTTCAGGGAAAAGAACAGTAAAAAATAAAGTGAATATTCAATTGATTTTTTTAAAAAATATTTATTTAGAGAAAGTGCATGAGTGCAAGTGGGGGTGGAGCGTAGAGGCAGAGAGGGAGAGAGAATCTCAAGCAGACTCCCTGCTGAGCATGGAGCCTGATGCAGGGTTTGACCACAGGACACTAAGATCATGACCTAAGCTGAAATCAAGATCCGGCTGCTTAATCGACTCAGCCATGTGCCCCTAGTCAAAGGAATTTTGATAAAGGTACTAAAGCAATTCAGTTTGGGGAGGAGATGTCTTTTCAAAAAGCAATACTGCAAATACTGATTATTCATGTGAGGGGAAAAATAGACTTCTACCTCAAGCCTTAAACAATGTTTATTAAAGATAGGTCATAGACCTAGAAGAAAGTATAGGATTATATCTTCACGGCCTTGGGGGTAGTCAACGTTTTTGGGAATATACACAGAAAATACTAAACACAAAAGAAAAAAAATGACAAATTTAATCATTATTAAAAACTTCTATTCAAAAGATACACTTAAGGATATAAGCCAGGCCCATCCCAAATTGAAAGAATTGAATAGGGCAGCTGAAAACAGGTATCCAGAAAGTTTAAAGAGATCTTATAATTAAATGATCAAAAGACAATCCAGATAACCATGAATAAAAGCCTTTGCTGTATTTCACAAAACCAAGTATATAAGACATCAGGATATGAAAAATAAGCCAAAGTGAAATCCTAATACACAGTCAGTCTTTAGGTTAAAATTAAAAACACAACTCCAGATATTGGTGTGAAAGATGGAGCAACCAGATTTCTGACCCATTGCCAATGGAGATGTATATTTGCACAACGTTTTGGAAAGCTATTTTGTCAGTAGCTTTTAAAATTATAAAATTTCTCTGTAACTAAGCTATATCATTCAGAAGTCACTCAGAAGATAGAAAATGCACAGTAACGGGAAGAGGGCAAGTGCAGTAGTAAGAATGAACAGGTTTGGAGTAATGGAATTTGGCTAATGAGAGGTAAAGGACATTTTCAAGAGTTTAGGAGTTATAGATAAAAGAAAGACTGAAATATAGTAGTCCCCTCGCATCTCCCCAACTTCAGGGGCGAGCACAGCCATGGCACACAGGATGGTGAAGTTTGCTGAGGTACTATGGCAGGGAACTCCCTCGAAATATGTCCTGTGGAGTGTCACAAAAAGCCTTCCCCAGAAAGGTTCTTTGTTTCAGAAGTTTGCTGAAAAGTCTCTTGAGATTCTTGCGGGAGGTGCATATAGAAAGGTATTGTATGCCATTGCCCCTCAGTACTGTAAAAACCATGTCCTCTCAGGAGCATGAGGACAGTTGTTCACTGGAACCAGAGAGAGAAACCTTTTCTATCTTCTTCTTCTTCTTCTTTTTTTAAAATTTATTTTCAGCATAACGGTATTCATTGTTTTTGCACCACACCCAGTGCTCTATGCAATCTGTGCCCTCCAATACCCACCACCTGGTTCCCCCAACCTTCCACCCCCTGCCCCGTCAGAACCTTCAGTTTGTTTTTCAGAGTCCATAGTCTCTCATGGTTCAGCTCCTCTTCCAATTTCCCTCAAATCCCTTCTCCTTTCCACCTCCCCTTGTCCTCCATGCTATTTGTTATGCTCCACAAATAAGTGAAACCATATGATAATTGACTCTCTCTGCTTGACTTATTTCACTCAGCATAATCTCTTCTAGTCCTGTCCATGTTGCTACAAAAGTTGGGTATTCAGCCTTTCTGATGGAGGCATAATACTCCATAGTGTATACGGACCATATCTTCCTTATCCATTCGTCCCTTGAAGGGCATCTTGGTTCTTTCCACAGTTTGGCGACCGTGGCCATTGCTGCTATAAACATTGGGGTACAGATGGCCCTTCTTTTTACTAAATCTGTATCTTCAGGGTAAATACCCAGTAGTGCAATTGCAGGGTTATAGGGAAGCTCTATTTTTAATTTCTTGAGGAATCTCCACACTGTTCTCCAAAGAGGCTGCACCAACTTGCATTCCCACCAACAGTGTAAGAGGGTTCCCCTTTCTCCACATCCCCTCCAACACACGTTGTTTCCTGTCTTGCTAATTTTGGCCATTCTAACTGATGTAAGGTGATATCTCAATGTAGTTTTAATTTGAATCTCCCTGATGGCTAGTGATGATGAACATTTTTTCATGTGTCTGATAGCCATTTGTATGTCTTCATTGGAGAAGTGTCTGTTCATATCTTCTGCCCATTTTTTGATATGATTATGTTTTGTGTGTGTTTCATTTGAGATGTTCTTTATAGATCCTGAATATCAACCTTTTGTCTGTACTGTCATTTGCAAATATCTTCTCCCATTCCATGGGAATAAAGACAGTCTCTTCAATAAATGGTGCTGGGAAAACTGGACAGCTATATGTAGAAGAATGAAACTCAACCATTCTCTTACACTGTACACAAAGATAAACTCAAAATGGATAAAAGACCTCAACGTGAGACAGGAATCCATCAGAATCCTAGATGGATTCTTTTCGATATCAGCCACAGCCACTTCTTTCAAGATATGTCTCCAAAGGCAAAGGAAACAAAAGCGAAAATAAACTTTTGGCATTTCATCAAAATCAAAAGCTTCTACACAGCAAAGGAAACAGTCAACGAAACCTTTTCTGTTTCAGGGTCCTCTACTGATAAATTTAACTTGGTGCTAGGTGGCAAAGGACAAAATCTTTTTCAGAATCCCATGGCATTACTGCAGATCTAGAAATGAGGGACAGATTTGGAGCTGAGGGGCAATAAACTGATAACCATTTCACGTTTAAATCTTAAATAACGATGTCTTTATAGAGATTACTTGTAGAATAATGTTTTATATCAACTTTATTCTGAATGCTCCCATATGAAAAAAATGCCATACAATAGAAAAGTACTCAGAAATGGAAAGTTCTGATACTCCACAATATGGAAAAATCTTGAAAATACTTTGTTGAACTGAAGTGACTGACACAAAGTATACAGGCCATAGGAAAAATTTAAAGTATAGAGGAAGTAAAAATTCTCTATGGTGAAACATTTGGTAAAGGGGATTTGCCATTTATCAAGATCAGAAAGATGATAAAGAATAAGATAAGGGGCAAAGTCAAGAAATATAAAAATGTGACATCTGAGTAAGGAGCTAGTTTCTAAGCAAAAAGAATATGGAAGAATTTATAGAAGAAGATATTGATAGATTTTACTATGTTTGAATTATTTTACAAAAACACATTTCTTTGAATTTTGTGGGACTAAAAATGGTAGGCACGTATTTTGAGAACTACTTTTTCTTGCTGTAATCTTTCTTTAGGAATTGTGTGTGCGTGTGAGCATGTAAATGTGTATATTTTTATTACATATAAAAATTGAGGTATTGTAGTAAAAAGCATGTCCCACTTGGTGTAGTAAATTTAACAAATGTTTTGTTTAATGAAAGCATTTAAGCATTTTCAAGAACATAATTCTGCATAATGACTTTTTATCTAGTCAGAGAACAGGTCATTACTGCTTCTTTCAAGAGCTTTTCTTCAGTTTTTGTTTGTTTGTTTGTTTGTTTGTTTTGTTTTGTTTTGTGTTTTGAGAAGAAGTGGGGAGGTTATTCCTATGAACTTACCTATCTGAAATATGCCTGCCCATATTTGTCTATAAGAGCCTTAAACAGAGATCTTTTCTCTGAGCTAGTTTCTTGTTTAATGATCTGTAAATGAAACTGTTATTGCTTCTTTGCCTCTCATTTATGAGCACCATTATTTCTCACAGTAGGTTGTCTTTGTCAGACAATAAAGGTAGAAAAAGTTTTTAAGCTTGTCAGGGGATTTATTGATATAAATGAGAGAGAAGTTGGGCCAAAATTAATGACTGGTTTTCCATGTAGGATAAGATAACACATTTTTTAAATGAGGGCTTATTTTAAGATACATGATTCTGCCTTGGAATAATATCTTCCTTCTATTACTGTACTTCGGATTTCAAGTTTTCACACTCATTTAGTGAAGTTTTATGCTGTGTGTAAGACAAGCAATAAAAGTTTGGCTGCATAAGCAAGCAAAGGCTATCTATCTTGAAATTCAGCATTTAAAGAGTTTTGTAGGTACTATTGTATAATCACCAAAACACAGTATTTGGATGAAGAAAATCTTTTGTTCATTATCAAAATGATCCATGGTAGAAGACATGGACATGATAAATGAGCGATTATCAGAAACCAATCAGGTTTGTATTGTTCATAGTAATTTTAGTGAATACACAATTTGAAGGCTTATTGCTCCCTTGTCTCTCATCAGCAGGGAAGGAGGAAATTGAATCTGCAGAAAACATAAGTTTATTTGATATCTTAAATTTTAAAAAGCCCCTTTGGAGTAATTTGAGTGATAATAACCAAGTTTCTCTAATTGGAGAAAAATCACCACTTATATAGCTAATTAGTCTGAGAAATATTGTTGATGTCTGAGTTGAAGCAGCAAATACTGACTGGAAGAGCCATGTATCTGCTAACACAAAAACATAATCTATGGCATTTTAAGTTGGTGACCTACATTCCCATTTTTTTTTCAGTGTTACTCATGTGCTCTAATTCCATGTTAGTTATTTTATCTGCATTCCTTGTTTATAGAAAAACTTTTTAATCCATACTTCAGAACTGATGGAGTGATAGCTTCTTAAGCTTTAATGGCTTTCCAAATAAGAGGAATAGAAGTGGAGTTAAAAGCATTGTTGGTTGAAACTCCACTTTAGAAAATGGAGTTTGATTTATTTGAAGGATAGATTTAGGGAGAGTAAGGGGAAGGTAGGCTCAAGAAGTAAAACTATTTTAATGGTGATTTAGCAACTCCTGTTTATTTTGGGGTCTCAGGAAATGATTACATGCTGAGAATTTTGCTGCCTGATCTTGTCAGGGAGAACTTGCAAACTTGAGGGCCTAGAATGCAACTTTTTAAATTTCAGCTGCTAAAGTTGCTGTCTCTTACTTAGCATCCACTCTGGTAGTTCTTACCACTACTGACAGATGTGCTTATGAGACAAACAGGGTGTTAGGTGACGCCACAAAAACTTGGAAGCTGTAAAATACCTTTATTTTTGTGCTGTGTGGCTGCTGACTTAAATTTTCAAGATAATTAACTTCAGGTAAAGATAATTATCAATGTATATTTTGTGTTGAATTTTTGTTTAATATAATTAACAAGTGAAGTGTTAAAAGTGTTGGAAGATAGATTTCTAAAACTGTAATTAAACTATTTTAGGAGCAAATTTGACACTTGAAAAAATATTCAAGTTTGTAGTAGAAGAGATAATGGGAAGTATAGAAACCAAGAAGCCAATTTCCTAATTTTATCCAGTGAACTGTGTACATGCAATATCCCTAAGCAGTTGATCACATGTGGTTTATGTCAAGATAAAGTTGGCAAATTGACTTTCGTTACCTGATCTCTAGATCTCTAACATAAGTATGATAATTTCATTTTACTATTGGGAAAAGAATGGTGTGATTATTATATTTATTATACTGCTTACATAGTGAAGAAGTAGGTAACAGTTTTTGAATTTGGGTGCTTTGTGAAAACATGAGTACTTACTTCATGCAGTGAGCAGTGCATATTCTACTTCAAGAAGTCAAATTTAACATTCCTATTTCCAAAAGACCATTGTCCCTGTGATCCCTAAAGAAAAGTTATTTCACATCCTCTGTTCTTAACATATGTTGTGCACTTCTAAACAGAAAGACTGTGTTTCAAGTAATTACTTACATTTGTCTACTATATTCCTACTTCTGTTGAATAAACTACACACATGTGGTAATAGTTATCTCAGTCTCTTAAATGTGTACATTCTAGTCCAAATATTTTCACTTCTTCAGTTCCTTCATTCCATCACAAACCAGTGGTTGAGTCTAGGTATGTGTGTGACTTAGATGTTTTAGAATTTGAATTTTGAAAGTCATATTCAGAAGACAGCCTTTCTGTGAATTTTAATACAAAGTGTACAAATTGTATTGGTTTACTAACTCCACTTTGGTCATACACTGGCCACATGTTTAGTGCTAGAGACTATATACTATAAATTTTAAACTCATTTGTCCAGTGCATACACAATATATACAGTTTGGCAAAAATTTAAAAAAATCACCTATAGGGGACTGAATAATCAGAAATTTTCTCATATCCAATAGAAAGAGAACTTTTGCATTTTCTTCCCACCTACCTCTTTCAACTCAATGGACAAATGCAAACAATATATGGCTCAAACAGGTGATTAACAATTCTATTTTCAAAGACAATATTACTCATCAATTTAAAAAAGAGATTTACAAAAGTGGTTTTGTTTTACTATCTCTATTTTTCTTTTTTAAAAATTTACAAATAATGTATTATTTGCCCAAGGAGTACAGGTCTGTGAATCATCAGGCTTAAACATTTCACAGCACTCACCATAACACATACCCTCCACAATGTCCATAACCCAGTTCCCCATCCCTAAACCCCATTCCCAGAAGCCCTCAGTGAGTTTCATGAAATTAAGAGTCTCTTATGGTTTGTCTCCCTCCTGATTCCATCTTGTTTCATTTTTTTCCCACCCTACCCGCCATGATCCCCCACATTACCTCACAAATTCCCCATATCAGAGAGATCATATGATGATTATCTTTCTCTGATTGACTTATTTCACTTAGCACAATACCCTCTAGTTCCATCCATATCATTGCAAATGACAAGATTTTATTTCTTTTGATGGCTGCATAATATCCCATTGTATAAATATACCATCTCTTCTTTATCCATTCATCAGTTGATGGACATCTAGGCTTTTTCCATAGTTGGGCTGTTGTGGCCATTAATGCTATAAACATTCGGGTGCCCATGCCGCTTGGGATCACTACCTTTGTATCTTTAGGGTGAATACCCAGTAATGCGATTGCTGGATCATTCGGTAGCTCTATTTTCAACTTTTTGAGGAACCTCCATGTTGTTTTCCTGAGTGGCTGCACCAGCTTGCATTCCCACCAACAGTGTAGGAGGGTTCCCCTTTCTCCACATCCTCACCAACATCTGTCATTTTCTGACTTGTTAATTTTAGCCATTTTGACTGGCATGAGGTGGTATCTCATTGTGGTTTTGATTTGTATTTCCCTGATGCCAAGTGAAGTTGACCACTTTTTCATGTGTCTGTTGACCATTTGGATGTCTTCTTTGCAGAACTGTCTGTTCATGTCTTCCGCCCATTTCTTGATTGGATTATTTGTTTTTTGGGGTATTGAGTTTACTATGTTCTTTATAGATTTTGGGTACTAGCCCTTTATCTGATATGTCATTTGCAAATATCTTCTCCCATTCTGTCAGTTTTCTTTTGCTTTTTTTGACTGTTTCCTTTGCTATGCATAAAATTTTGACCTTGATGAAGTCCCAATAGTTAGTTCATTTTTTCCCTTGCTTTTCTTGCCATTGGCAATGCTTCTAGGAAGAAGATACTGCAGCTGAAGTCAAAGAGGTTTGCTGCCTGTGTTCTCTTCAAGAATTTGTTCTCTGTCTCACATTGAAGTCTTTCAGCCATTTTGTTTTATTTTTGTGTGTGGTGTAAGGAGATGGTCCAGTTTCATTCTTCTACATGTGGTTGTCCAACACCACATGCAGCATTTCCCAACACCATTTGTTGAAGAGACTATTTTCCATTGGACATTCTTTCCTGTTTTGTCAAAGATTAGTTGACCATAGAATTGAGGGTCTATTTCTGGACTCTCTGTTCTATTCCTTGATCTATTTGTCTGTTTTTGTGCCAGTACCATCCTGTCTTGATGATGACAGCTTTGTAATAGAGCTTGAAGTCTGGAATTGTGATGGCACCAACTTTGGCTTTCTTTTGCAACATTCCTCTGGCTATTTGGAGTCTTTTCTGGTTCCATATAAATTTTAGGATTATTTGTTCCATTTCTTTGAAAAAAGTTGATGGCATTTTGATAGTGAATGCATTAAATGTTTAGATTGCTCTAGGCAGCATAGACATTTTCACAATATTTGTTCTTCCAATCCCTGAGCATGAAACATTTTTCTATTTCTTTGTGTCTTCCTCAGTTTCCTTCATGAGCACCTTATAGTTTTCTTTGCCTCTTTGGTTAAGTTTATGCCTAGGTATCTTATGGTTTGAGTGCAATTGTAAATGGGATCGACTCCTTAATTTTTCTTTCTTCTGTGTTATTGGTGTATAGAAATGCAACTGATTTCTGTGCATTGATTTTATATCCTGACACTTTACTGAACTCCTGTATGAGTTCTAGCAATTTTGGAGTGGAGTCTTTGAGTTTTCCACATAAAGTACCATATCATCTGCAAACAGAGTTTGACAACTTCTTTGCTGATTTGGATGCCTTTTATTTCTCTTTATTGTCTGATTGCTGAGGCTAGGAATTCTAGTCCTATGTTGAATAGCAGTGGTGATGATGGACATTCCTGCCATGTTCCTGAACTTAGGGGAGAAGCTCTCAGTTTTTCCCCATTGAGAATGATATTCACTGTGGTTTTTTCATAGATGGCTTTGGTGATATTGAGGTATGTGCCCTCTATGCCTATGTTGTGATAGAGTTTTGATCAGGAAAGAATGTTGTACTTTATCAAAATGCTTTCTTTTATTAATATATTGTATCACATTGATTGATTTGCAGATGTTTAACCAAACTTGCAGCCCAGGAATAAATTCCAGTTGTTCGTGGTGAATAATTCTTTTAATGTACTGTAAGATCCTATTGGCTAGTATTTTGGTGAGAATTTTTGCATCTGTGTTCATCAAGGATATTGGTCTGTAATTCTCCTTTTTGCTGGGGTCTTTGCTTGGTCTTAGGATCAAGGTAATGCTGTCCTCATAAAATGAGTTTGGAGGTTTTCCTTCCATTTCTATTTTTTGGAACAGAATAGGTATCAATTCTTCTTTAAGTGTTTGGTAGTATTCCCCTGGGAAGCCATTTAGCCCTGGGCTCTTGTTTATTGGGAGATTTTTGATGACTACTTTAATGTCCTTATTTTCTATTTCTCCCTGGTTCAGTTGTGGTAGTTTAGTCTCTAGGAATTCATCCATTTCTTCCAGATTGTCAAATTTACTGGCGTGTAGTTGCTCATAATATGTTCTTGTAATTGTTTGTATTTCTTTAGTGTTGGTTGTGATCTCTCTTTTTCATTCATGATTTTATTAATTTGGGTCCTTTCTCTTTTCTTTTTGATAAGTCTAGCTAGGGGTTTATCAATCTTATTAATTCTTTCAAATAACCGGCACCTGATTTCATTGATATGTTCTACTGTTCTTTTCATTTCTGTTTCATTGATTTCTGCTCTGATCTTTATTATTTCTCTTCTGCTGCTGGGTTTAGGCTTTCTTTGCTGTTCTTTCTCCAGATCCTTTAGGTTTAGGATTAGGTTGTATATTTGAGAAAAGGCTTTTATTGCTTTGTTTCTTGAGAAAGGCTTTTTTTGCTACATACTTCCCTCTCAAGAGCACCTTTGCTGTGTCCCAAAGATTTTGAACAGTTGCATTTTCATTTTCATTTGTTTTCATGATTTTTTAAAAATTCTTCTTTAATTTCCTGGTTGACCCATTCATTCTTTAATAGGATGCTCTTTAGCCTCCATGTATTTGAGTTCTTTCCAACTTTCGTTTTGTGATTGAGTTCTAGCTTCAGAGCATTGTGGTCTGAAAATATGCAGGGAATTATCCCAGTCTTTTGGTACCAGTTGAGGCCTGATTTGTGACCCAGGATGTGATCTATTCTGGAGAATGTTCCATGTGCACTAGAGAACAATATGTACTCTTGCTTTGGGATGGAATGTTCTGAATATATCTGTGAAGACCATTCGGTCCAGTGTGTCATTTAAAGTCTTTATTTCCCTGTTGATCTTTTGCTTAGATGATCTATCCATTTCAGTGAGGGGTGTGTTAAAGTCCCCTTCTAATATTGTATAACTGTTGATGTGTTTCTTTGATTTTGTTATTAATTGGTTTATATATTTGGTTTATATATTTATATATTTGGGTGCTCCCATGGGCATAGATGTTTAAAATTGTTAGATGTTCTTGTTGAACAGACCCTTTATGTATGATATAGTGTCTTTGTTCACCTTATTGTAGTGTTTGGATTAAAATCTAATTGATCTGATATAAGGATTGCCACCCCAGTTTTCTTGTCTTTATTTATTTATTTATTTATTTATTTTCAGCATAACAGTATTCATTATATTTGCACCACACCCTGTGTTCCATGCAATCTGTGCCCTCTCTAATACCCACCACCTGATTCCCCCAACCTCCCACCACCCCTGCCACTTCAAAGCCCTCAGATTGTTTTTCAGAGTCCATAGTCTCTCTCCCAGCTTTCTTTTGATGTCCATCAGCATGATAAATGGTTTTCCATCCCCTAATTTTAAATCTGGAGGTGTCTTTGGGTTTCATAAATGACTTTCTTGTAGACAATTTATATGTGGGTCTTGTTTTTTTTATCCATTCTGATACCCTATGTCTCTTGATTGGGACATTTAGTCCATTTACATTCAGGGTAACTATTGAAAGTTATGAATTTAGTGCCATTGTGTTGCATGTAAGGTGACTGTTATTGAATTTTGTCTCTGTTCCTTTCTGTTCTACTACTTTTAGGCTCTCTCTTTGCTTAGAGGACCCTTTTCAATATTTCTTTTAGGGCTGGTTTGTTGTTTGCAAATCCTTTTAATTTTTGTTTGTCCTGTAAGCTTTTTATCTCTCCTATTTTCAATGACATCCTAGCTGGATATAGAATTCTTGGCTGCATATTTTTCTCATATATCATTCCTGTCATTTCTGGCTTGCCAGGTTTCTGTGGATAGGTCTGCTGCCAATGTAATATTTCCTCCATAGTATATTATAAGATCTCTTGTCCCAAGCTGCTCTCAGGATTTCCTCTTTGTCACTGATACTTGTAAGTTTTTTTTATTAGATGATGTGGTGTTTACCTAGTTTTATTGATTTTTGAAGGGTTTCTCTGTGCCTCCTGTATTTTGATACTTGTTCCTTTTGCCAAATTGGGGAAATTTTCTGCTATAATTGCTTCAATATACCTTCTAACCCCCTCTCTCTTTCTTCTTCATCTGGGATCCTAATTATTCTAATGTTGTTTCCTCTTATGGTATCACTTATCTCTTGAATTCTCCCCTCGTGGTCCAGTAGTTTTTGTCTCTCTTTTGCTCAGCTTCTTTATTATCCATCATTTGGTCTTCTATATCACTAATTCTCTCTTCTGCCTCATTTATCCTAGCAGTAAGATCCTCCATTTTTCACTGCACCTCATCAATACCTTTTTTGATTTAAACTTAGTTGATTTTAGTTCTCTTATTTCTCCATAAAGGGATTTTCTCTAGATAGTGATTCACTAGTATGTTCCATGCTTTTTTGAGCCCAATTAGCACCTTGATAATCATCACTCTGAGTGTCCTAGTTCTGACATATTAGTAATGTCCTTATTGATTAGGTACCTAGGCTTTGGTACAGACTCTTGTTCTTTTTCTCATGGTGGGTTTTTCTGCCTTCTCATTTTAGCCAAACAAGAATAGATAAATGAGAGAACAAAATACTAAAAGGGTAGAAATGATCCCAGAAAAATATACACTACCCAAATCAGAAGAGACCCAAAGCTGCGGGGAGATGAAAGGGGGAAAAAAAGAATATATATATATTATATATATATATATATATATATATATATATATAATATATATATTAGTCTAATATATATATTAGACTGGTGAATATAAAAGAGCCACACACTTGATTTGGGGTGTACTTTTGTCTGTTAGAAGCAACTATCTCCTAAAATTTAAAGAAAGAAAGGGTAAACATGATGAAGGGATGGAATATGAGTACAAAGATGAAAATTAAAAAAAGATTCTAGGGGCGCCTGGGTGGCTCAGTGGGTTAAGCCGCTGCCTTCAGCTCAGGTCATGATCTCAGAGTCCTGGGATCGAGTCCCGCATCGGGCTCTCTGCTCAGCAGAGAGCCTGCTTCCCTCTCTCTCTCTGCCTGCCTCTCCATCTACTTGTGATTTCTCTCTGTCAAATAAATAAATAAAATCTTAAAAAAAAAAAGATTCTAAAAAGGAACTGATAAGATAAGAAGTTGTATGAAAAAAGAAAAATAAAGGAGGAAAGAATGTGATGAGGCTGGAGACTAGAACAAAGCCATACACTAGATTTAGGATATATTTTAATCTATTAGAAGTAATTGTATCCCAAAATTTTAAAGAAAAAAAAAACCTTATATGTATATAAAAAATAAGGTTAAATACAATGAAGGAATAAGGTATGAGTATAAAAAGTAAAATTTAAAAAGATTTTTAAAAAGGTATTGATAAGATAAAATAGTTTAAAATGTTAAAATAGGAAAGATAAAAATTTAAAAAAATAGAATAAGAAAAAAAAATTTTTTTAATTTAACTTTGAAAGACTACAGGGTCTAGAGCACCTGGGTGGCTCAGTGAGTTAAGCATCTGCCTTTGGCTCAAGTCATGGTCTCAGGGTCCTGGGATCAAGCCCTGCATTGGGCTCTCTGCTCCTTGGGGAGCCTGCTTCCTCCTCTCTCTGCCTGCCCCTCTGCCTACTTGTGATCTCTCTCCATCTATCTGTCAAATAAATAAATAAATAAATCTTAAAATAAAGAAAAAAAAAGAAAGAATACAGGAGCATGGGAATGAAGCCATGAATTCTATTGGTTGCTTTCCCCTAGCTTTGGAGTTCTGCACTTCTTCTTGATCTGTGAACTTGGTGTTGGCTGGATATTCTTGCTGGTCTTCTTGGGGATGAACCTGTTGCAGTGATTCTCAAATGTCTTTGCCCGAGGTGGAATTGTACTGGCCTTACCAGGATCCAGGCTAAGTAATCTGCTAGGTTTCACTCTTGGTAACTTTGTTCCCTGAATTTTTTCTGTACCACTTTGGAGGATGGGAATGAAAATGGCAACCTCCCAATCCCATGCCCAGAGGAGTCGAGAGTTTGGACACCACTCCTCAATGCACCTCAGAGAAAAGCAATGGATCTCTCCCATCTCCCTTGTCTCTGGTTGCACTCCGAGCTCACCCAGCCTGTGAATGAGTGTTTCTATCTCTGGTACTCAGCCTTGTTTGGAGTCTCCAAACCCAGCTGAAAACTACAGTGTGCTCCTGTGCCTCTCCTCTTGAAGGATGACTGTGAGTCCTCCAGTATTTGCTACTTGTGGGGTCCATGCTCAAAGATCAGTGGCCCAACTGTGCCTTGGATTAGGGTTTAAAGTAACTCCGAGCTGACAGCCCACTCCTTGGTTCTGTTTGTGCAGCTGGCTTCCCTGCTCCAATACTTGGGTGCTCTGCTGCACTCAGACACCCCTGGTCTTTTTCTGACACCCCAGGTCCTGAGACCACACTGTCCCCACAAGGGCTCCACCACCTGCTTAGCCTCTGGAGCGATGTCCCTCAGTGGAGAAGACTTCCAAAAGGTCTGATTTTGTGCTCTGTTGCTCTCTCACTGCTGGGAGCTTGCCCTTCCCCCTGTGATCTATCTTCCTTTTGCTTCAGATTCACTTCTCTGCACATCCCACCTTCCAGAAAGTGGTCAATTTTCTCTTTCTAGACTTGCTGATCTTCTCTTCTATCTCCTTTTTGAGATTGTAGGTGTTCAGAATGGTTTGATAACTATCTAGCTGAACTCCTGGGATCTGATAATATTTCAATCTTCTACTCCTCCACCATCTTGCCAACTGTCACTACCTCTACTTTAAAATACATAAGTACCTCTAAACATCTATAAATATGAGATATTTCAAATAGGAACTTGTCCCATCTACAAACAGTATAGTTAATAAAATTATCTTCATAACAGTGGTTCTAATTGGCAGGCATTACCTTCTAAATATATCCTTACTTCTCTCTTCCACCAACATAGTGGATGAGTACAGATATTTATAATGTGTGGAGGTATTAAACAAATTCATTTCAAAAGGCATTTAGATGATATAAGCTTTACTATAAATTTTAAAATAAACTATAAAAATGTATTATTTTATTTTTACTAAATCTAAGTGCCATACATTTGTAATTTTTATTTTACAGTAATTTGGACTCATCTGTCCATTATACACACTTCAAATATAGCAATATGAAATATGCATAACATACAGAAAGATGGATTATCTGAAACTACCTATCCATGAACATATGAGCCAATCATCTTTTGTAATTCTTTTCCTCTTTCTCCAAACCATTGAACAATATCAGCAGTTATATACTGTTCATATAAGTGTTTTAGCAATTCCATTTCTAAAAAACAGTATTTCCTATAAGTTTTGGCAAAATGATATTTTACAACATCTGCTTTTAACATGACCAGCTGCTTAAAATAAGAATTTTTTTTGATCACTATATATATAATAACCTTGGATCAATTGCACACAAGTAATAGTACTTATAATCTGAAAGTGTGTTTGAAATATGATCATTGTGGTTTAGAACCCTTCTCTGTCACTCTTGTACCCATCTAATGGACTGTAAAGCCTACATTTTCAGAAGACCATCTTTCCTATGAAGGTTAGCACAAAATGTACTATTTTTCCTTTTGTCACAGCCTGGTAATGTCTTTACCATCTAGAAATACCAGATGTTGTAAAATTAGGACTTGTCTGCTCATTGCATATGCTATATACACAGTGAAGTAGAAGAAACGCACAGACCAATAGGACAACAATCTTTACTTTAAACACAATGGCATAAGGCCTTTTGCACTTCATTTTCCTCCCTCCTCCTCTGAAACCAGTGCATTGTGTGTGCTGCTCAAAGATGTGGTTTGGTCATTCAGTTTAATGACAGGATTTCAAGGAATTTTAATAAAAAAATGTTTTTAAAGTATGTTACTTTACTCCATTTAATTATAAAACACTTCAGAACATCTAGAACAACTAATTATTTTGAAAAGTACTTAGTGCTGTTAACTGCATGTACAGTAGTGAGGAATAGAATGCACCACAGAAAGAAGGTTATAATATAAATGTGACTTTCAAATATGGACAGTCTGGCATAGTACCTTTTTTTCTTTTGAAAGCAGAATCATGGTTGAATGTTCTTTATTTATGCTTTTGTGTGATACTGGGCTAAATACTTTTCTTCTCTAATGATTATAATTATAAACATTTTTATGAACTTAGGTATTTAACTACTTCATATATAAATTGAATATATTAGACATTCTTTCTCCTCAGTCAACTTATACCAATTATAGATGAAAATTACCTTCAGTTTACTAATCAGGGCTTTCTGTTCCATCTTGTCTCCTCTAAGACATTGGTCAAATGCCAAAATTTCCATTCTTTTTTTTTAATTTTTAATTTTTTATAAACATATATTTTTATCCCCAGGGGTACAGGTCTGTGAATCGCCAGGTTTACACACTTCACAGCACTCACCATAGCACATACTCTCCCCAATGTCCATAACCCCACCCCCTTCTCACAACCCCCTTCCCCCAGCAACCCTCAGTTTGTTTTGTGAGATTAAGGGTCACTTATGGTTTTTCTCCCTCCCAATCCCAATCCAAATCTTGTTTCATTTATTCTTCTCCTACCCACTTAAGCCCCCATGTTGCATCACTACTTCCTCATATCAGGGAGATAATATGATAGTTGTCTTTCTCTGCTTGACTTATTTCGCTAAGCATGATACGCTCTAGTTCCATCCACGTTGTCGCAAATGGCAAGATTTCATTTCTTTTGATGGCTGCATAGTATTCCATTGTGTATATATACCACATCTTCTTGATCCATTCATCTGTTGATGGACATCTAGGTTCTTTCCATAGTTTGGCTATTGTGGACATTGCTGCTATAAACATTTGGGTGCATGTGCCCCTTCAGATCACTATGTTTGTAATCACACACTATGTTTGTGCCCCTTTGAATCACTACGTTTATAAATACCCAGTAGTGCAATTGCTGAGTCATAGGGCAGTTCTATTTTCAACATTTTGAGGAACCTCCATGCTGTTTTCCAGAGTGGCTGCACCAGCTTGCATTCCCACCAACAGTGTAGGAGGATTCCCCTATCTCCGCATCCTCGCCAGCATCTGTCATTTCCTGACTTGTTGATTTTAGCCATTCTGACTGGTGTGAGGTGATATCTCATTGTGGTTTTGATTTGTATTTCCCTGATGCCGAGTGATATGGAGCACTTTTTCATGTGTATGTTGGCCATCTGGATGTCTTCTTTGCAGAAATGTCTGTTCATGTCCTCTGCCCAAAACTGCTAGAACTTGTACAGGAATTCAGTAAAGTGTCAGGATATAAAATCAATGCACAGAAATCAGTTGCATTTCTCTACACCAACAACAAGACAGAAGAAAGAGAAATTAAGGAGTCAATACCATTTACAATTGCACCCCAAACCATAAGATACCTAGGAATAAACCTAACCAAAGAGGCTAAGAATCTATACTCAGAAAACTATAAAGTACTCATGAAAGAAATTGAGGAAGACACAAAAAAATGGAAAAATGTTCCATGCTCCTGGATTGGAAGAATAAATATTGTGAAAATGTCTATGCTACCTAAAGCAATCTACACATTTAATGCAATTCCTATCAAAATACCATCCATCTTTTTCAAAGAAACGGAACAAATAATGCTAAAATTTATATGGAACCAGAAAAGACCTCGAATAGCCAAAGGAATATTGAAAAAGAAAGCCAAAGTTGGTGGCATCACAATTCCGGCCTTCAACCTCTATTACAAAGCTGTCATCATCAAGATAACATGGTACTGGTACAAAAACAGACACATAGATCAATGGAACAGAATAGAGAGCCCAGAAATAGACCCTCAACTCTATGGTCAACTAATCTTCAACAAAGCAGGAAAGAATGCCCAATGGAAAAAAGACAGCCTCTTCAATAAATGGTGTTGGGAAAATAGGACAGCCACATGCAGAAAAATGAAACTGGACCATTTCCTTACACCACACACAAAAATAGACTCAAAATAGATGAAGGACCTCAATGTGAGAAAGGAAACCATCAAAATCCTTGAGGAGAACACAGGCAGCAACCTCTTCGACCTCAGCCGCAGCAACATCTTTCTAGGAACATCACCAAAGGCAAGGGAAGCAAGGGCAAAAATGAACTATTGGGATTTTATCAAGATCAAAAGCTTTTGCACAGCAAAGGAAACAGTTAACAAAACCAAAAGACAATGGACAGAATGGGAGAAGATATTTGCAAATGACTTATCAGATAAAGGACTAGTGTCAAAAATCTATAAAGAACTTAGCAAACTCAACACCCAAAGAACAAATAATCCAAAATGTCCATTCTAAAAGTGGTCTAACAACTCCGTGTCCAAAAGTCATTCCCAGAGGGTTTTTGTTTTTGTTTTTGTTTTTGTTTTGTTTTGTTTTGTTTTACAAAAGGTTATTTACAAGTCAGGTGATTTTTTAAAAAAAATTTTTATTTTTTATAAACATAGAATATATTTTTATCCCCAGGGGTAAGTCAGGTGATTTTTAACTGCTTTACTATATGTAGTTGACTTCTTTACATTTGTAAATCCTAGATGTAGAAAAATAAGTTGAGTTTTAAAAGGTTAGCAGGTAAAGTTGAGAACAATTTTTCCCATATTATTTATGCAAGCCTTCTATAAACAGCAGAAAATTTTCCCAATTGATGGTGGTATGCACTTCCTGTTGAACAAACAAGGTCCATTACCCTACCCTCTCTTCCAGTAGCAATGTCTAGTTGGCTATCCCCCATCATTCCATCATCTTTCAGGGCTCAATGCACCTCCTGGGCCACAAGGCCTTTGCTCTGCATTATTATAATGGGGTGATGTCTCCTTCTGAAGAGTCTTGGCCATCACTCAGTTTCCCAGATCTGTGTGGTTCCTGGCCCAGGGGAGCTCAGCTCTTGTCCACACCAACCTTCTTTTGTAGTCTGAGATCCTTCAGGCTTTCAGGAACTGCCATTTTCTTGCCCCGCCACACTGTTGTTGTCAAGTCCCAGAAAGGGTTGCTAGGACCTCTTGGCCTGAAGGTAGGACAGTGGTGGTCATGGAAGGCACAAATTTTTCTGCAGCTCACACATCTCACCCCAGGCTGGGTGGGCAGGGCATGAGGGTGAGGTGAGCAGGGGTTGAGCTGCTTCTTTCCTCACTCTCTACTGAAATTGTCTTCTTTTTTTAGTCGTTGATTTCTTTCATTTTACCCCCTAGCTTCACTGAAGTAAAAGTGACAAAAATGGTATAAATAAGATGTATAATATGATGACTTGGTATATCTATACATGGTAAAATGATTACTACGATCAAGTTCATTCACACATTCATCACCTTACTTAGTTACCCTTTTGGGTGTGGTGGGAGGAGGTGTTGTGGTGAGAATACTTAAAATCTACTGTCTTAGCAAATTTTAAGTATATGATACAGTATTTTTTATTTTTTTCATTTTTAATGACATATACAATTCTAAGATATGTGAGAGTATGTAAAGTATAATCTTGATGATTTTATCTACATGTGCATTGTGAAGTAATTCTCCTTTCCAATTTAATTTATACACCCATCACCTACCTCTTTTTTTTGTTTTTTTTGTTTTTTGTTTTTTCTGTTTTTGTTTTTAAGATTCCACATATAATTAATACTATGGGATCATATTATCTTTCTGTGTCTTCCTTATTCCATTTAGTTTAATGTCCTCCAGATTCATCCATACTGTTACAAATTATAGGATTTCCTTTTTTATGAATGAATAATGTTCCTCTGTGTGTGTGTGTGTGTGTGTGTGTATTTGTGTATGTGTATGTATATGTATCACATTTTCTTGATCCCTTTATCCATTGACAGACAGTTAGGTTTTCTGCACCTTGGCTTTTGTGAAAAATGCTGTAAAGAGTTTGGTAGCAGAGGTGTGCCTTACAGATACATGATTTTGTTTCCTTTGGATATATACTCAGAAATGAGATTGCTGGATCATATGGTAGTTCTTATGAGGAGCCTCCATACATTCTTCCATAATGGTAGTATAATTTATACTTCCATCAACAGCGTATGAACATTAACTTTTCTCCACATCCTCACCAACATTAATTTATTATATTTTTTATAAGAGCCATCCTACAGATGCGAGGGGATATCTTATTGTGATTTTGATCTCCCTGATGATTAGTGATGTTAAGCACCCTTCCATGTATGTGTTGGCCATTTATATGTCCTCTTTGGAAAAATATATTTTCAGTTCTTTGTCTATTTTTAAATTAGGTTACTTACAATTTTTGCTATTGAGTTGGATGACTCCTTTATATATTTTGAGTGTTAAACTCTTAAATGGCTTGCAAAATTTTCCCCATTCCATAGATTGCCTTTTCATTTGGCTGGTTGTTTGCAGTGCTATCTTCCTTTTTTAATAAGCATGTTAGGCATGCAGACATCCATTTAGCTTTTCAAATTATAGAAATATTGAAAGTCAAAATCCATTTTCAAAGACTAAGCCTTTCTAGATTTTTATACTTACGCGCAATTCTATTTTTGAGGTTGAAAAAAGTGCTCAAAACCTGGCGGAATTTCATGAGAATTATTTATTTTAAAAAATTCTCCAATACATGTCAAAAACTAAGAAATATTTTCAAGCCTGACCATAACCACCTCTTGGTATTTTGTAAAGTAAAGCTCAGTGTCTCTAAAAATGTGTGACCCAATATTATATCCAGATGACTTAGTTTCCTTATAGTTTTGGTTTAACTAAACAAAGTTTATATGACATATCAAGTAAGCTTTATGACCAATGTGCATGTGAGGCAAGATCTTAAAAATTCTACAGTGTAGTCTTAAAGTTTCATTATTAAGATTTCTGAAAATATGCATATAATAGTGACATTTGAAGAATCTATAAATTTGTCTTCATAAATGGTGCAGATGCAGTGATTTCTGCCAGCTAGCTGTTTCAAGTATTCCAAAGAACTTCGTCCTGGAATAAAATTTAAGCCACCACCTTAATAGCAAACCCTCACTGAATGGCAGCTTAGACTATTTATTTCATTACAGTGGAATACATTGAAGACAGTATTGGCATAAGTGGGGCAGGTAGAGAAAATTAGGAGTATATTTTATCCTAAGGCCAGTTTGGAGAGTGCTGTGATACCAATTAGGTGTACAGAGGGACAGCAGCTAAATCTCATGGACGACACAAGGCTTGCCTTCCAGAGTGGGTGAATTCTGCCACAGCAAGATTGTAAGAAGAGGGAGGAGATGAAGAGAAGTTTAAATTCATGGCTCAGAGAGGCATTTTGAGAAAGGTTGGAGTGTAGGAAACAATTCCATGAACAGTATTATGTCTTTAGAGGCTGGAAAGAAGGGTGCATATTGGAAGTTACATTTTTTTAAAATGTGATTTTGATGTGAAGCAAGTATAAAATCAGTTTGAATCGATGAAGTATTCATTAAATGAGGATGTAAAAGCTTCATTTTGTTAGCTGTGACCATAGCTAGAAAGGAAATATCCCCCATTTTGAAGTGCTACAAAATATAAAACATATAAAATATGTTTTATAAAATATAAAACAGTTGTAGTCAGAAGCTCTGGATGCAAAGATGTTAGGACAGGATAGCTCTGTACTCCATGATTCAACTTCCACTTAGGTTGGGGTTCCTAGTACCACTCTGGAAATCCCAATACAAATGGGTTTCATTCTGTGAAATCTCAGGGCTATCCTAGCTTTCATTGACATTCTGTATGTTGGGAGAAAGCACCTAAGGAGATTCAGTTACTGCATCGATTCTGTGCACATTACCAATGTAGTAATTTGAAACTATGTTTGCTTCTATTCTTTTAAAACACAAGGGAAAACTGGCTAGAGAGGAAATTTTTTGCTTATGAGGTCTTAGAACACAGAGACATGTTTTAGATGTATGGTTCATGGCTTTTATATTATCCTTGTAAATGCAATGGGCTCCATAGCCCCATTGGGACCTATCCTCAAGTTCTAGGGCTCCATCCAATCCTGCCTTTCCTCATTTTGTGGAAAACTGTCATCTGATATGATGAGACTGTTGACTGGTCCTGACATCAAAATATATTGTTTCTGCCTGGCGATGTTAGATTCACAATATCCCATTTACTGATATTTTCTTCTTGCATACTTGGTATTGAAAGTTCTGTGCTTCTGGAACCTGCTTTTTCATATTTTTACCTCATTGCTAAATAACAAAATACTAATTATTTTCTTAAAATTTTATGTCATCCTACTGCTGGGGAAAACAAATATCTCATGACCAAAAAGTAGGTGGTATCTATTTTTCCTTGATAGTTGCAGAAGAGCAGATGCTTTTGGTATCACAAAATGAGTTCTCATAAAATGGTGAAGTGATAGTATCACAAATGTTTTAATCTTACTACCCTGCTTGTTGTGGAGGCTTATATAAAGATTAATCATTAATCTTGTTTTGTTGTTGCTATTGTTAATAAAGTCACCTTCAAAAGTCTAATTTGTAAAAAGACTTTCATGAAGAAATCTAAAGATTTCAGAGTTGTTGCTAAGTCCTATGAAATATAACCAGACTTCAAAAAGTCTGCTTGGTGATTTAATAATTCTCTTGAGAATGTTTAAATTGAAATCTTTGTATTCTAGATGATGTCAGGCATAGATAATTGTGAGGTTCCTTTTTAAAGTCAAAAGAAATCTTTTGGAATTTATTTTCTATTTGTGCAAAAAGAATAATAAATTCCACTCTTGGATTATTTACTTATAGTGTTTCAGAATATTTTCTCATTTAACCAGAGCAAACCTTCTATGAAAAGATCTTGTTTCAGTATCTGAGGACAGAGTATGAAGAATTCCTTAATCTTACAAAAATAAGCTGTATGACTGTGTATTTGGCAGAATCTGATTTGAATTTTGTTTTCATTGAAACATACTGCCTGCAGAGTATGGCAGGATCATATGGACAGAGTGGTCACCTATTTACCTGGGACTATTCTAGCTTATATTTTTGTTCTAGCATGATTATTAATAGCACCCCCTTTCAGTCTCAGAAGTGCTTCTCTCTTTGGATGATAAATTTTATGGTGAATGAATACCCTCTCTCCCTAGTTCCTCCATGCTCTTGAGGCTTCCTGGTGTTTAAGAAGAGAACCTGATAAGAGTTGAGCCAAATTGGTTCTTTTCTGTTCACAGTAGTAATATAGACCTTTGAGGAATACAAGACCTGAACACGAAGATATTCTTTTTTACTTTTTAATACAGATTTGCCTTGGCCATCTGTTGGTCAGGGTAGTACCTCAAATTTGAAACATTTTTGTCTTTGCTTCACATTAGATATAGTACATTATCCCATGAAGATTAAATTTCTTAAACATGACTCATTCTCAGTGTCTAGTCTTATATTCCACACTATACAAAAGACTCCTAAAAGACTTCCAAAAGACACAACTATGTCATTGTCTTGCTTAGGTATATTTAATGTCATCACATTTAGAATTAAGTCTAAACCACTGAATACCATCATTTAAATTATTTAAATCTCTAAGGTCCTCTTCAAATGTTCCAGTGTCTCTTCAATATCCCATTTGGATTCATCCCACAGACACCTCAATACAGAATGTGACAAACTGATCTGTCATCTTTTCTCTTAAACCAGTTCTTCCATCTGTGTTATTTTAGATGTTGGCACAACTATCAATCCATATTCAAATATCTTGTTATTCTCCTGTATTGTTTCTTAAAGATAATGTTATAGTAACAACAGACTCAAAAGTGTATCATCATTCAAACATGATAAAAGTTGGTTTATTATTCAATGTAGAGTTTTTTGTTTTTTTTTTAAATTTTTTATTTTTTTATAAACATATATTTTTATCCCCATGGGTACAGGTCTGTGAATCACCAGGTTTACACACTTCACAGCACTCACCAAAGCACATACCCTCCCCAATGTCCATAATGTCCACCCCCTTCTCCCAAACCCCCTCCCCCCAGCAACCCTCAGTTTGTTTTGTGAGATTAAGAGTCACTTATGCTTTGTCTCCCTCCCAATTCCATCTTGTTCCATTGATTCTTCTTCTACCCACTTAAGCCCCCATGTTGCATCACCACTTCCTCATATCAGGGAGATCATACGATAGTTGTCTTTCTCCAATTGACTTATTTCACTAAGTATGATACCCTTTAGTTCCATCCACGTCGTTGCAAATGGCAAGATTTCATTTTTTGATGGCTGCATAGTATTCCATTGTGTATATATACCACATCTTCTTTATCCATTCATCTGTTGATGGACATCTAGGTTCTTTCCATAGTTTGGCTATTGTGGACATTGCTGCTATAAACATTCGGGTGCATGTGCCCCTTTGGATCATTACGTTTGTATCTTTGGGGTAAATACCCAGTAGTGCAATTGCTGGGTCGTAGGGCAGTTCTATTTTCAACATTTTGAGGAACCTCCATGCTGTTTTCCAGAGTGGCTGCACCAGCTTACATTCCCACCAACAGTGGAGGAGGGTTCCCCTTTCTCCACATCCTTGCCAGCATCTGTCATTTCCTGACTTGTTGATTTTAGCCATTCTGACTGGTGTGAGGTGATATCGCATTGTGGTTTTGATTTGTATTTCCCTGATGCCGAGTGATATGGAGCACTTTTTCACGTGTATGTTGGCCATCTGGATGTCTTCTTTGCAGAAATGTCTGTTCATGTCCTCTGCCCATTTCTTGATTGGATTATTTGTTCTTTGGGTGTTGAGTTTGCTAATTTCTTTATAGATTTTGGATACTAGTCCTTTATCTGATATGTCGTTTGCAAATATCTTCTCCCATTCTGTCAGTTGTCTTTTGATTTTATTAACTGTTTCCTTTGCTGTGCAAAAGCTTTTGATCTTGATGAAATCCCAATAGTTCATTTTGCCCTTGCTTCCCTTGCCTTTGGCGATGTTCCTAGGAAGATGTTGCTGCGGCTGAGGTCGAAGAGGTTGCTGCCTGTGTTCTCCTCAAGGATTTTGATGGATTCCTTTCGCACATTGAGGTCCTTCATCCATTTTGGGTCTATTTTCGTGTGTGGTGTAAGGAAATGGTCCATTTTTCTGCATGTGGCTGAATGTTACTGATGGGCAGGATCATCTCTTCCAAAGAAGATTTAAAAACCAGTCACCTTCCATCTCATTGTTTTCTATTATCAGCTGAAAAGAAAGGAACAAAGAGGACCAGGAATGGCAGAAGTGGCTTCGTGTAAGACATATCATCTCTTCTTGTAGTCTGTTGACTAGAATTTAGTAACATGGTTACACCTCAGTTGGTATAGACTAGCTGAGTGCCCAGTAAGAAGAGGAAATAGGTTTGGTGGAGGTGGAATAGCTAGTAGTCTGCCATTTTTCTTCATAAGTCCCACCCTGCCCTTATCAACCTTCCACTCACATCAGTTTGGTTTCTTAAGTATTTGTTAATTTTTTCTCTATCATGTCTTACCACTACTGCTTATCATCATCTGTCCCCAGTGCTTAAAAACAAACAAACAAACAAACAAACAAAAAAAACAGTCTCCTGAATCAAACACTCCCAACTAAACATTCTATTAAGCATGGTCTTCTGCAGAAGCTTTCTCTGAACCCTCTGGCTCAGCTAAATCCATCTCTCTGCCTCTGAAGCACTCTGTACATATTTATATGATGTAATGTACAGTATAATATTTAAAATATTTGTATGTCTTCACTGTACTATGAAATCTTCAAGGAGACAGATTAAAAAATAGTTTTCATGCCTTGTGTAATTTATGCATAGGTAATCTGTAGTGCTTATTTTAATGGTGAAGAAACAGGTTTCTCTGCTGGCATTACTACAGGGAGGGATGAAAAAAAAAACACTTCATTTAAAATAGGTGGTTTCTGGATATTAATTCATATTCTCTGTAAACTTTTAAGTTTTTTACAGTTTTTATCTTTTGTCTTTTGTCTTTGTCCTAACTGGTCTTATTCCTTTCTCAAGCATTTTTTTGACTTTTCCCTTTACCTACCAGCCCTAGGAGACTTTTCTAGTCTCCAAGGAAGAAACTTACTTACTTAGGATACTTTTCTCCACTGTCTTTACTCAAGTTGTGCACAGGCGCTTGTCCCTGAGTGATACAATGTCTGCAATTTTCTTTAAAATATTTCATGTATATGCTATGTACTTTAAGTTAGTCTCTAAGAGCATTTATTTGGATTCATCAGGATATCCATTCTAGGAGTTATCAGTTAATCTTTCATCAAACTCAGAGGCCATCCTATAAGTGCTTCAAGTATTTTTTGCTCCTATCATTATGAAAAATGCTCATTTTCATAATGAATATTGGAAATAGGTTTTCACTGGTGAAAGAGGTGACTTGTTAATTAGCAGAATGGATATTAGAAATGAGGTTTTATTGATGACATTAGTGGATTGGCTATAGTATTGTGGAGGGTGGTTCACTTCTTTTTTTGCATAAAAGTAATGTAAAAACTGTCTTCTGTCCTGAAACCTATATCTTTTAGAATGGATCTCTAGTATTCATCTATAAATGCTTCTGTAATCCTGTTTTTAATTAAAAGGTTTCATGATTATAGGGATAGAGGTAACATTCCTGAACTTCAGAAAATCTGTCTATGAAAGACCCACAGCAAATATCATCCTCAATGGGAAAAAGCTCACAGCCTTCCCATTGAGATCAGGAACATGACAAAGAGGCCCACTCTCACCACTCTTGTTCAACATAGTATTAGAAGTCTTAGCAACAGTAATCAGACAACAAAGAGAAATAAAAGATATCCAAATTGGCAATGAAGAAGTCAAACTCTCTCTTTTCGCAGATGACATGATTCTTTATATGGAAAACCCAAAAGACTCCAACCCCAAACTACTAGAACTCATACAGCAATTCAGGAACATGGCAGGATACAAAGTCAATGTACAGAAATCAGTGGCTTTCTTATACAGAAAGGGAAATTAGAGAATCGATTCCATTTACTATAGCACCAAGAACCATAAGATACTGGGAATAAACCTAACCAAAGAGGTAAAGGATCTGTACTCGAGGAACTACAGAACACTCATGAAAGAAATTGAAGAAGACACAAAAATATAGAAGACCATTCTATGCTCTTGGATCAGAAGAATAAACATTGTTAAAATGTCTATACTCCCTAGAGCCATCTATACATTAAATGCTATCCCGATCAAAATTCCACTGACATTTTTCAAAGAGCTGGAGCAAATAATCCTAAAATTTGTATGAAATCAGAAGACCCCAAATTGCTAAGGAAATGTTGAAAAGCAAAAATAAAACTGGCAGCATCACGTTACCTGATTTCAAGCTTTACTACAAAGCTGTGATCACCAAGACTGCATGGTACTGGCATAAAAACAGACACATAGACCAGTGGAACAGAGTAGAGAGCCCAGATATGGACCCTCAACTCTATGGTCAAATGATCTTCGACAAAGCAGGAAAAAATATACAGTGGAAAAAAGACAGTCTCTTCAATAAATGGTGCTGGGAAAATTGGACAGCTATATGTGGAAGAATGAAACTCGACCATTCTCTTACAACATACACAAAGATAAAGTCAAAATGCATAAGTCCTCAACGTGAGAAAGGAATCCATCAGAATCCTAGAGAAGAACATAGGCAGTAACCTCTTCAATATCAGCCACAGCAACTTCTTTCAAGATCAGTCTCCAAAGGGGCACCTGGGTGGCTCAATGGGTTAAGCCTCTGCCTTCAGCTTCGGTCATGATCTCAGGGTCCTGGGATCGAGTCCTGCATCGGGCTCTCTGCTCAGTAGGGAGCCGGCTTCCTCCTCTCTCTCTCTATCTGCTTGCCTCTCTGCCCACTTGTGAGCTCTTTCTGTCAAATAAATAAATCTTAAAAAAAAAAAAAAAGATATGTCTCTAAAGGCAAAGGAAACAAAAGCGAAAACTTTTGGGACTTCATCAAGATCAAAAGCTTCTGCACAGCAAAGGAAACAGTCAACAAAAACAAAGAGGCAGGGGCGCCTGCATGGCTCAGTGGGTTAAAGCCTCTGCATTCCGCTCAGGTCATGATCCCACGGTCCTGGGGTCGAGCCCTGCATCGGGCTCTCTGCTCAGCAGGGAGCCTGCTTCCCTTCTTCTCTCTCTGGCTGCCTCTCTACCTACCTGTGATCTCTGTCTGTCAAATAAATAAATAAAATCTTTAAAAAACAAACAAACAAAACAAAACAAAGAAGCAACCCATGGAATGGGAGAAGATATTTGCAAATGACAGTGCAGACAAAAGGTTGATATCCAGGATATATAAAGAGCTTCTCAAACTCAATACACACAAAACAGATAATCATATTAAAAAATGGGCAGAAGATATGGACAGATACTTCTCCAATGAAGACATACAAATGGCTATCAGATACATGAAAAAATGTTCATCATCACTAGCCATCAGGGAGATTCAAATTAAATCCACATTGAGATACCACCTTACATCAGTTAGAATGGCCAAAATTAGCAAGACAGGAAACAACGTGTGTTGGAGGGGATGTGGAGAAAGGGGAACCCTCTTACACTGTTGGTGGGAATGCAAGTTGGTGCAGCCTTTTTGGAGAACAGTGTGGAGATTCCTCAAGAAATTAAAAATAGAGCTTCCCTATGACCCTGAGATTGCACTCGTGGGTATTTACCCCAAAGATACAGATGTAGTAAAAAGAAGGGCCATCTGTACCCCAATGTTTATAGCAGCAATGGCCACGGTCGCCAAACTGTGGAAAGAACCAAGATGCCCTTCAACAGACGAATGGATAAGGAAGATGTGGTCCGTATACACTATGGAGTATTATGCATCCATCAGAAAGGATGAATACCCAACTTTTGTAGCAACATGGACGGGACGGGAAAAGATTATGCTGAGTGAAACAAGTCAAGCAGAGAGAGTCAATTATCATATGGTTTCACTTATTTGTGGAGCATAACAAATAACATGGAGGACATGGGGAGATGGAGAGGATAAGGGAGTTGAGGGAAACTGGAGGGGGTGATGAACCATGAGAGACTATGGACTCTGAAAAACAACTTGAGGGTTTTGAAGGGGTGGGGGTTGGGAGGTTGGGGGAGCCAGGTGGTGGATATTATGGAGGGCATGCATTGCATGGAGCACTGGGTGTGGTGCAAAAACAATGAATTCTGTTATACTGAAAAGAAATAAAATAAAAGAAAACGAAAAAAATGGTCTTAAAAAATCAAATATTCTTAAAAAATAAAAAAAGAAGGTTTCATGATTTTCTGCCTACATATGACTGTATCTGATACGAGAACATTGTCACATTTGCCTCAGGCAAGTTGTCGATGCAAGGTGGTTGTAGAGCACACAAAAGGATGGAAAGCTGAGACGTCTTCAAGATTTCTGTGTATTGGGACCCCTGGGTAGCTCAGTTGGTTGGCCGACTGCCTTCAGCTCAGGTCATGATCCTGGAGTTTCCAGATCAAGTCCTGTATTGGGCTCCCACCTCCACGGGAAGTCTGCTTCTCCCTCTGACCTTCTCCTCTCTCATGCTCTCTCTCATGTCTCTTTCTCAAATAAATAAATAAAATCTTTTAAAAAAAATAAGAGGGACGCCTGTGTGACTCAGTTGGTTAAGCGGCTGCATTTGGCTCGGGTCATGGTCCCAGAGTCCTGGGATTGAGTCCCACATCGGGCTCCTTGCTTGGTGGGGAGCCTGCTTCTCCTTCTGCCTCTGCCTGCCACTCTGTCTGCCTGTGCTCACTCACTCTCTCTCCCCCTCTCTCTCTGACAAATAGATAAATAAGATCTTGAAAAAGAAAAAAAAAAGATTTCTGTGTATTACTTTTATATGTATATGTTAGGTTGCCAATAAATGGTGGCCTATGTGGCAAATTCTGGACTGAGATTTGGTTCTCTTAAGGGGGAGAAGCCATTAACAATGATTTCTACTTGGAAGTCACTCAAATTTAAGAGTGTATATATCCAAATTGAAGTAGACCAGTTCACAATAATAGAGATTAAAATTTTAACACCCCCCCAATGACTGACTGACTCACTCTTTCTCTTTCTTTCTTTCTCTCTTTCTTACTTTTTTCCTGATCAGCCTTTAATTAAGGTAGTTAAGAGAACTTCTCATATCTTGAATAGGCAAGAGCTAGAGAATATCAAACACCAAAAACACAAGGTTTGCTTAATAATTCACAAACATAGCCCCCAAACAAATATTTGCAAATATATCTCCTACAAAGACAGTCTCCTTCTATCATCTATCTTCTAAGTAAAAACATTTTCAGTCATTTTGTAAGAACAAATTAAAAGGCATAATAAGTGTCTATTCCAATTCTCAACTTCCAATTTTTATTTTTAGTATTTAGATGTCTAAATTTACCTAATAGGTACCTTTAAAATCAGGAAATGTATTTATGAGGAATTCTATTTTCTCAGCATTCTGAGAAACATATTATATACGAGTTCTTTCAGACCTATGGTTCAGATTATACACTGCAAGAGTTACCAACTATTGTTTTATACTTGGCCTCCTTTATATATTCCCACTGCCTGCTTCATTCCTGCAGACTAAATTCAAATTAACAGACTTACTCTGAAAAGTCACCATGCATTTCAAATATATTGCAGTATTTTAAATTGTGAATAATTTTAAATTTAATTTAATTTAAAGTAAATGTGCACTAAACAACATAGGGCAAGAGTTGAGATTGAGAAGTCACTGCCTTTACATGTGTGTGTGTGTGTGTGTATGAATTCTTTTAAATACTATCCACAGAACTAAGGAGATTCTTCCCACACATTGAACTTCCCAGCTAAGAAAACCAACATTCTACCGGGCACCACAATTTTTTTCCTTTTGTCATCATAGTTTTAATCTTTTTGTAATATCCTGGTATATAGTATTAGTGATTCTTTCCTAATTTAACAGAAGGTCAAGGTTTTTGTTATTTCCTTTAAAATCTCATATAAACTAAGCAACCTCCTGCTGCTGTTGGCATCAATTTAGATTTTTTTTCATGCTTATTTCTGGTATGTGCACTGCCAACATACAAGGGGTGAGAAAAGATTCAATTTCCTCATCTGTAAAATGAGGATGATGATTTTAGGTTATCTCTAAGGTCCCTTCAAATTCAAAAAATTTTATGACTCTAATAATGTAAGCTTAAACCACATTAGTAAGAGTAATAGCTTTTCTTAGTGTAGTCTGTGGCACAGTTGTCTTAAATGGCCTACTTTGCTTAGAAACAATCCCCTAAGCTGCTTTTCTTACTCCAATTTACTTAAAGTGTGTTACTCTAACTCTCAGGTCCTAAAATTTTATTGCTTTGTAGGATATTGAAAATATTACTTATATGTATAGCTGACCTTTCCTCCTAGTAAGTAAGACCTTGGAATATAATTTTTTAAAAGATTTTATTTATTTATTTGACAGAGAGATAGAGAGTACAGGCAGGCAGAGTGACAAGCAGAGGGAGAGGGAGAAGCAGGCTCTCTGCTGAGGGGCTCAATCCCAGGACTCTGGGATCATGACTGAGCTGAAGGCAGCCGCCTAACAGACTGACCCACCCAGGTGCCCCTGGAATTCAGTTTTTAATTCACCTTTAGCACTTATTGTCTTATTCCCGTTTTTTTTTTTTAATAAAGTCTGTTAAATGAATGAATGATATTAAAAGTGCTCTAATTATCCATTCGCTAATATGATAGAAGTGTGAAATGTTGAAGGGATATTAGAGACAGCTCTAATCCATTGGTTCCCAACAGGAATGATTTTGTCCCCTGGGAGACATTTGGCAAAATGTGGAGACAGTTTTGGTTGTTATAACTGAGGTATGGGTGTTGCTAGTGCCTAGCAGGAAGAGACTAAACATATTATATAAGTCATAGCACAGTTCCCACAGCAAAAATTATCAACTCAGTATGTCAATAATAATGAGATTAAGAAACTCTGCCCTCATTTTATAAATGAGATAACTGAAATGCTGAGAAGTTAAAATTTTATTGGTGTTTGTTCAACTGCTTTTGCCTAATAAGTTGATTCTCAGTAAATCTTAAAAGGAGATGGAGATATTTTTCCCCTTTTATGAGTGAGAAAGCGGGAGATTTGCAAAAGTGATAGTTCAGGCTACACAAGTAGCAGAATTAAGACTTGGGACTACAGCATGTCTTCTGTGTATTTAGGAATGTAGTAAGTCCAAAATGATTCAGGATATCCCAAGAAAGAAATTTCACATTTTACTTTTTCTAAAAGTCTTGGCTATGACATGACAGACTCAGTGAAACTTGAGTATCACTAAATATTGGGGATTTGCAATCATTAGACTATAGAAAAACTTCAGAAACTATATTAATTCTGGGAAAATTGGGTAAGCAGCCTTGCTTTTAGTATGAAGTGCCTAGTTTAGAAAATACTCGTTACATAATTCGGTGAATGATGGTCACCTTCCATTGTTCTTCCATTCCTAGCTACTGGTCTTGAGTGCCAGTGCTTTACTACCCATTAGGATCCATTCTCAAGGAAGACCACATGCAGCCTTTTCCTGGAGCTTCACAACTCACATAAGCACAAGATTGGTCATGGAAATCTTTGCTAAATGCCCATACATGACACCTAGTGACTAGTTCTTTGTATACACATATGGGCTTTTCCATCATAAATCTTGCCTCTTATACACGAATATGTCTCTGCAGTGATTGAGTGGACCAGAACCTATAATCCCTGTTTTATTCTTTGGCTCAAGGAAGCATCTTATGGGGACATAACCACTCAGTAACATGTTTCATTTTCTCTTCATTTTAGCTATTACTGACTTAATCCTCTTGGATAAATACTTTTGAAAACAAAAAATCTCTTACCTTTCTCATGGGACAAGGGGCAACTCAGTTCTCAAAAACAGTCCTGGCTAACCTCTTGGGATAGACACTAGAGAAGAGGAAGCTCCATTGCTTTGCAGGATCCCTCCCCTCCTCACCCAAATGTAGTCACATTTTTAGTTTGATGGAGGAAGTTTGCATTTGTCTATTAAAATTTCATGGTGGATATAAGTAGAGGAATAATCAATGATGAAATGATATATTTTATTTGTGCACATGTTTTGAAATCTCTTAACTAACTTTTGTTTGACAAATACTTAGTATCAAATATAAGATGATTTTCAAGTAACTATAGATGAGATGACAGGTGAATTTTTTTCTTTCTCTATTTCTCCTAGGGCATATCACTTAAGTGTTGTTTACATTTACCAAATTATCAAACATATTATCTCACAAATAATATGTTAAAATACTTCATTTCAAAGGCAGTAAAAATGTTGTTTTTATGAATATTTTAATAAAGTCTTTCTCCTATATTAATATCACTTAAAAATTCAGTCATATAATAATGAAGCTTACTTGAAAATTGTAGTTATATGCATTATTTTTGAAAAAGCAAGGGCATTGGGGCATTATTTAATAGTTTTCTTAGGTTCTGTACATGATCCAGTAAGTTATTACATAGTTATATATATCCTCAGCTTAATTTTTTTACAACCCACATTGGTAACAAATCTCCAGTGCTACTTTTCCTAATTGAATATATCAATTTAATATAACTTTTAAAGAATCATTTTGAATTTGCATTTCTAAACAATACAGTTAAGTCATTAAGGTAGCTCTATCTTTTCATTTTGTTTTTGGTTTCTTTTGTTGTGCAAAGCATTTTAGTTTGATGTAGTCCTGATGATTTACTTTTGCTTTTGTTTTCATTGCCTGGGGAGACCTATCTTGAAAAATGTTGCTAATCCCAATGTCCATGAGTTTACTGCTTATGTTTTCTTTTAGGAGTTTTATGGTTTGGGGTCTTATATTTGGGTCTTTAAATGACTTTGAGTATATTTTTGTATGTAATGTAAGAAAGTGCTCCAGCTTAATCTTTTGCATGGAGCAGTCTGGTTTTCGAAACATCATTTATTGAAAAGACTGCCTTCTTACCATTGTGTATCTTTGCTTCCTTTGTCAAAGACTAATCATGGGTTTATCTCTATTCTATTATTAATAACTCTATTTTATTCTGTCCATTACATTTAATTGCTCTAGTGTCTGTTTTGATGCCAGTATCCTATTGTTTTCATTATTATCACTTTATAGTAGATCTTGAAATCAGGGATTGTGATGCCTACAGCTTTGTTCTTTCTCAAGATTGTTTTGGCTATCTGGGGTTTTGGGGGTTTGATACAAATTTTAGGGTTTTTTGTTCTAGCTCTGTGAAAAATGCCATCAGTATTTTGATGGGGATTGAATGGAATCTGTAGATTACTTTGGATAGTATGGGTATTTTAACAGTATTGGTTCTTCCAATCCATCTGCATGGTGCGTCTTTCCATTTATTTGTGTATTCTTCAGTTTCTTTCATCAGTGTCTTATGGTTTTCAGAATATAGGACTTTCACCTCCTCAGTCTTAATTTATTCATAGATCTATTATTCTTTATAATTTAGTTGTAAATGGGATTTTTTAAAGATTTCCTTTCCTGTTGTTTCATTATTAGTGTGTAGAAATGTAGTAAATTGCTGCATATTGTTTCTTATATCCTGCAACCTTACTGAATTTATCAATTTTAAAACTTTTTTGGTGGAGTCTTTAAGATTTTCTGTTTACAGTATCTTTCTATCAGCAAATAGTGACAGTTTTCTTTAAGATTTTCTGTTTATAGTATCTTTCTATCAGCAAATAGTGACAGTTTAACTTCCTTACCAATTTGGGTGCCTTTTATTTGTTTTTCTTGTCTGATTGCTGTAGCTAGGACTTATAGTACTCTATTGGAAAAAAAAATGGTAAGAGTGGATATCCTTGTCTTATTTCTGTTCTTACAAGACAGATTTTCACCACTGAATATTATGTTAGTTGTGAGTTTAACAGTATGGCCTTTATTATGTTGAGGTATGTTCCTTCTCTACCCATTTTGCTGACAATTTATATAATGAATAAATACTGGATTTTGTCAAAGCTTTTTCTTCATCTCTTGAGATGAATGTGATTTTTATCCTTCACATTTTAATGTGGTATATAATACTGATGATTTTCATGTATTGAACAAAACTTGTGTCTGTAGAATAAATCCCACTTGATTATGATGGATGGTAGTTTTAATGTATTTTTGAATTTGGATTTCCTTAAATTTTGTTGACCATAAACAAAACAAAAAAGCAAACTATTAAATGGGAAATGATACTTGCAAATTATAGCTCTTAAAAGGAATTAATATCCAAAACATATAATGAACTCCTACAACTCAACATCAAATAAAAAAAATAATTCTGATTAAAAATGGACAGAAGACCTGAATAAGCATTTTTTCCAAAGAAGACATACAAAGAGCCAGCATACATATGAAAAGATGCTCAGTATCCCCATCAGGAAGATGCACAGCATCACTTCACACCAGTCAGAATGACATGTATCAAAAAGACATGAAATTGGCAAAGATGTAGAGGAAAGGGAACCTTCATGCACTGTTGATAGGAATGGAGATTGGCACAACCACTATGGAAAACAGTATGGACATTCCTCAAGTAAATGAAAAGTAGAAATACCATATGATCCAACAATTCCATTCTGGATATCTATTCTGAGTAGAAAACAAAAACAGTAATATAGAAGGATATTTATATCTCTGGTTAATGCAACATTATTTACTATAGCCATATATGGAAGCAGCCTAAGTCTGCATTTGTAAATAAATGGGTAAAGAAGATGTGTATGTATAAACAATCAAGTATTACTCAGCCATAAAAAGGAAAGAGATCTTGTCATTTGAAGCAACATAGATGGACTCAGAGGGTATTATGCTAAGTGAAATAAAGACACAGAGGAAGAAAAATGCCATATGATTTTACTTATATGTAAAATCTAAAAAAAGGAAAATACACAACAAAAAATAGGAACAGACTCATAAATACAGAAAACAGATTGGAGGTTGCCGAGGAGGAATAGAGTTAAGGAATAGGTGAAATAGGTAAAAGGAATTGAGAGGTACAAAATTCCAGTTATATATATATATATATATATATATATATATATATATAGGTCACAAGGATGAGAAGTGCAGCACAGGGAATTTGGTCAATAGTATTGTTAGAAAGTGAGTAACATGGTAACTATATTTACTGTGGTGAGCATTTTGTAATGCATATATAGTTGTTGAACCACTATGATGTATACTTGAAACCAGTATATGTCAACTATCCTTAAATAAAAAATTTAAAAAATATATCATTTAGCTATCCCAATTTTTACTACTGGTTATTTCAACATAAATGCTAAACAAAAGCTCAGACATGCATACATTAGTGATTCAGAGAGGTTTTTCAGTAAAAGTTGGTGCATTGGCTGCTTCTATGGGTTGTCTCTAAATTTCTGGTCTATATTATTCTTGGGGTCTTCTTTTATAGAATAACCCTTAGTATTTCTTGAAGGGCTGGCTTGGTGGTCACATATATTTTTAGTTTTCTGCTCATCGTGGAAGCTCTATATCTCTCCATCTATTCTGACTGACAGCCTTGCTAGATAAAGTATTCTTGGCTGCATGTTTTCCTCATTTAGTATCCTGAATATGTCTTGCCAGCCCTTTTTGGCTTGCGAGGTCTCTGGATGGGTCTGATCTTATTCTGATGTTCCTCCCTCTGTATGTAAGGACTCTTTTCCCCCTAACTGCCATTAGGATGGCTTCTTTGGTTCTAAGATTTGTGAGTTTTACTATCACATACTGGAGTGTTAGTCTGTTCGCCTTGATATTGGGAGGGGTCCTCCTCTATGACAGGACTGCTTGTTTCATTCTCCAGACTAGGGAGGTTCTCAGCTACAGTTTGGTTAAATATATCTTTTAGTCCTTTCTCTTTCTCCACCCCCTCAGGGATCCCAATAATTCTGACATTGGAACGTTTCAAGGCATTATTGATTTCTCTGTTTTTCATGGATTTTAAGCTATTTGTTCCATGCCTCCTCCTATTCTTTCCTTTCTATCAGTTTATCTTCTAGATCACTAATTCATTTTAATTCATTTTTCTGCCTCATTTACCATAGCTGTTAGAGTTTAGACTGCATCTCATTCATAGCATTTTTAAGTTCTGTCTGATTAGATTTCACTTCTGCCCTCAGAGAATCTATGTTGCCTATAATTGTTTTCTCAAGCCTAGCTGTTATCTTCATAATTGTTACCCTGAAATCTATTTCAGATATCTTGCTTCTATTCATATCATTTAGGTCCACAGAAGAGGCCATTGTCTTGATTCTCTTCTTTTTTGGGAGTTCCTCCTTCTAGTCATTATGTTGAGGGGTGGTTGAGGGAATGTTCAGAGTTGAACGTTGTTAAAATGCCTGTCTTGCCTAGTGCAACTTACACTTTCAATATTAAAATAGTATTGGGATTTTTCAAAGAACTGGAACAAAAAAATCCTAAAATTTGTATGGAACCAGAAAAGATCCTGAATTGCCAAGGGAATGATGAAAAAGAAAAAAACAAAGCTGGGGGCATCTGACATCAAGCTATATTACAAAGCTGTTATCACCAAGACAGCATGGTATTGGCACGGAAACAGACACATAGACCAGTGGAACAGAATAGAGACTCCAAAAGTGGACCCTCAACTCTGTGGTCAACTAATCTTTGACAAATCAGGAAAAAATATCCGATGGATAAAGACAATGTCTTTAATAAGTGGTACTTGGACAGCTACGTATAGAAGAATGAAACTGGACCATTCCCTTACAACATACATGAAGTAAACTGAAGGTGGATGAAAGACCTCAATGTGGGATAGAGGAGAACATAGGCAGTAACCTCTTCTACATTGGCCACAGTAACTTTTTTCAATACATGTCTCCAAAGGCAAGTGAAACAAAAGCAAAAATGAACTTTCGAGACATCATCAAGATAAAAAGCTTCTGCAGAGCAAAGGAAACAGTCTACTAATCTAAGAGGCCGCCCAGGTAATAGGAGACTATATTTTCAAATGACATTAGAGATAAAGGATTGATATCCAAGATCTATAAAGAACTTCTCAAACTCAACACTCAAAAAACTAATAATCCAATCAAAATATGAGTAGATGCCATGAACAGACACTTTCTAAAAAAGACATACAAATGGCAAATAGACACATGAAAAAATGCTCAATATCCCAAGCATTCAGGGAAATACAAATCAAAACCACAATGAGATACCACCTTACACCAGTTAGAATGACATAAATTAATAAAAGAGGAAACAAGAAATGGTGGCAAGGATGTGGATAAAGGAGAACCCTCTTACACTGTTGGTGGGAATGCAAGCTGGTACAACCACTCTGAAAAACAGTATTGAGTTTCCTCAAGAGCTATCCTATGACCCAGCAATTGCACCACTAGGTATTTATCCCAAAGATACAGATGTAGTGAAAAGAAGGGGCACAAGCACCCCAATGTTCATAGCTGTGAACATTGTCCATAATAGCCAAACTGTGGAAGGAGCCTAGATGCCTTCAGTAGACAAATGGGTAAAGAAAATGTGGTCCATATCTACAATGGAATATTGCTCAGCCATCAAAAAGGATGAATACTTACCATTTGCTTTGACATGGATGGAACTGGAGGGGATTATGCTAAGTTAAATAAGTCAAGCAGACAAAGGCAATTATCATGTGGTTTCACCTATATGTGGAACATAAGGAATAGCATGAAGGACATTAGAAGAAGGAAGGGAAAAATGAAGGGGGTACAAACCATGAGAGACTATGGACTATGAGAAACAAACTGAGGATTTCAGAGGGGAAAGTTGTGAGGGAATGGGTTAGCCTAGTGATGGGTATTAAAGAGGGCATGTATTGCATGGACCACTGAGTGTTATATGCAAATAATCATGGAACACTATATCAAAAGCTAATGATGTACTAGGTGAATAACATAACACAATAAAATTTTTTAAAAATGAAAAAAGAATTGGTGCATTGCTCAGCTCTTATCTCCCCACTCACTTTCACTTTCCTACCTATATTTAAAAATTTTTTCAGGCTATCTGTTCTATCCACTTGACCCAAATCTCCACTGTCTAAGGGAAACCCCATTGCCTTTACCATAGTACAGGAGCCCAGACCCACACATGCCCAGACAGGAATTTTCCTTGCCTCATGATGTTAATTCAGCAATGAGCACATCATTCCACATGAGACAAGGAGCTTCTAGCAAATATTTACTGGAGGCTTTTCCTAATCATGGCTTTTTAATCTTAGGAGACATTTACTGAAGGAATGGTCTCTCTTTATCTCTGGACATTTTTGTGTGTAGACATTAAATCTAGAACTGCTAAGACTATTTGGCTACTGGTTGGAGAAGAAAGGCAATAGGCAGAGGAGGGTAAAACTAAGTGGCTTCAGAGAAATGAAATAGGAACATTTATTAAATTAATTCATGTCTGATCTCAACCGTGTGTTGTAGATGGGGATTTTCAACAATATTAGGCAATAATTACCTTTATTTATTTTTATTATTTTTTTAAGATTTTATTTATTTATTTGACAGAGAGAAATCACAAGTAGATGGAGAGGCAGGCAGAGAGAGAGAGAGAGGGAAGCAGGCTCCCTGCTGAGCAGAGAGCCCAATGCGGGACTCGATCCCAGGACCCTGAGACCATGACCTGAGCCCAAGGCAGCGGCCCAACCCACTGAGCCACCCAGGTGCCCCATTACCTTTATTTTTTTAAGACAGTGTGAATTGAGTTTCCTATTCCTTAAAAATGACAACCGATGTGAGATATATGGGGACATTTAACTTTTATTTTTTTTTAATTTCTTTTCAGCATAACAGTATTCATTGTTTTTGCACCACACCCAGTGCTCCATGCAATACATGCCCTCCTTAATACACACAACCTGGCTCCCCCAACCTCCCAACCCCCACCTCTTCAAAACCCTCAGGTTATTTTTCAGAGTCCATAGTCTCTCATGGTTCATCGCCCCCTCCAATTTCCCTCAACTGCCTTATCCTCTCCCATCTCCCCATGTCCTCCATGTTATTTGTTATGCTCCACAAATAAGTGAAACCATATGATAATTGACTCTCTCTGCTTGACTTATTTCACTCAGCATAATCTTTTCCAGTCTCATCCATAATCTTTTCCAATACCCGCTACAAAAGTTGGGTATTCGTCCTTTCTGATGGAGGCATAATACTCTATAGTGTATACGGACCACATCTTCCTTATCCATTCATCTGTTGAAGGGCATCTTGGTTCTTTCCACAGTTTGGCAACCGTGGCCATTGCTGCTATAAACATTGGGGTACAGATGGCCCTTCTTTTTACTACATCTGTATCTTTGGGGTAAATACCCACGAGTGCAATCTCAGGGTCATAGGGAAGCTCTATTTTTAATTTCTTGAGGAATCTCCACACTGTTCTCCAAAAAGGCTACACCAACTTGCATTCCCACCAACAGTGTAAGAGGGTTCCCCTTTCTCCACATCCCCTCCAACACACGTTGTTTCCTGTCTTGCTAATTTTGGCCATTCTAACTGGTGTAAGGTGATATCTCAATGTGGTTTTAATTTGAATCTCCCTGATGGCTAGTGATGATGAACATTTTTTCATGTATCTGATAGCCATTTGTATGTCTTCATTGGAGAAGTGTCTGTTCATATCTTCTGCTCATTTTTTGATATGATTATCTGTTTTGTGTGTGTTGAGTTTGAGGAGTTCTTTATAGATCCTGGATATCAACCTTTTATCTGTACTGTCATTTGCAAATATCTTCTCCCTTTCCGTGGGTTGCCTCTTTGTCTCCTTGACTGTTTCCTTTTCTGTGCAGATGCTTTTGATTTTGATGAAGTCCCAAAAATTCATTTTTGCTTTTGCTTCCTTTGCCTTTGGTGACATATCTTGAAGTTGCTGTGGCTGATATCGAAGAGGTTACAGCTTATGTTCTCCTCTAGGATTCTGATAGATTCCTGTCTCACGTTGAGGTCTTTTATCCATTTTGACTTTATCTTTGTGTATGGTGTAAGAGAATGGTCGAGTTTCATTCTTCCACATATAACTGTCCAATTTTCCCAGCACCATTTATTGAAGAGACTGTCTTTTTTCCATTGTATATTTTTTCCTGCTTTGTCGAAGATTATTTGACCATAGAGTTGAGGGTCCATATCTGGGCTCTCTACTCTGTTCCACTGGTCTAAGTGTCTGTTTCTATACCAGTACCATGCGGTCTTGGTGATCACAGCTTTGTAGTAAAGCTTGAAATCGGGTAACGTGATGCCACCAGGTTTTTTGTTTGTTTGTTTGTTTTTCAACATTTCCTTAGACATTTGACTTTTTAAAAATATTTCCGAAATTTAGTGAAATTATGATTTTCTATTGGTTAGTAAGTGGATTTTCTGAGGGCATAAAACAATGTTAATACTTGAGGGTGGTATTGCTTCAAATCAAACTGAGGAAACTGGACTCAGGAGCCTACCTTGAGGACTGATTTAATAGGTCTAAAGAAGGGGTGGGGCTGGCTTCAAGAGGATGTAGCCTGTGTAGTTGCACAGGTCCCCATAATTAGAAATACCTCATGCTTGGCTTAATGGTCCAGAATTTCATCTTGAAATTCTTAATAGTTCTTGAAACAGAGGGTCCCACATTTTCATTTTTGCACTGAGCCTTGAAAATTATGTTGCTGATCCTGTAAGTGTTGCTGTGTAAGTTCTGTTAATCTAGGTAGAACACAGATATAAGTTTGAATAGCTTGAAAGTGGAAGATCTCTTTAAGAGATGTGGTTAGTTAGGAAATGGCAGGAAACACATCCTTGGGATCATGACTTGAGTAGTTAAGAAATTTGGCTGATTTAATTGCTGATCTTAGTCATAAGAGTCATCATGTTCTTACCATGGAACTATTGGACTCAAAGACCGAGATTGTGTAAGATGAAGATTTTTCTGTGAAATCTATAGAAACTCAAGAAGAAATAGTCAGATATTTAAAGAATTGTTTAAAACACAATTTTGCTGGTGAGAACAATCTACACTGCAGCATGTTTTAGAAGAAACTGAAAAATCAAACCAATTCATTAATTAAATTTCCCCTTGCCAAAGACTCAGTTTTTCTAGCTAAATGTCTATCTATCTTTAAGAACTTATTCATATAGTTTTAAATGGGGAAGATAAAAAAGCATCACAGTATGAATATATTTCCATTAAATAAATGGTTTTGTTGGGCATGGGTAGTTAATAACCAAAACTCCAGAACCTGTGAGTATTATTCTATGTGGTAAAAGAGTGATTATTACATTATATGGCAAAATATGTGATTAAGTTAAGGATCTTGAGAGGAGATGCTTATTCTGGATTATCCAGCTAGGCCCTAAATGCAGTCACATGCATACTTAAAATAGAAAGGAAGAGTATGTTTTGATACAAACACATGGAGAAGACAAGATGAATATGAAGTAGAGGGAGATGTGCCCATAAGCCAAGGAATGACAGCAGCCATCAGAAGTTGGAAGAGACAAAGGGAAGATTCACCCCTAAAGCCTTATTGACATCTTAATTTCAACTCTGTGAAACTGATTTTATACTTCTAGACTTCTGGCCTCCAGAACTGAGTGAATAAATTTCTGTTGTTTTGAGCCACCAAGTTTGTGGTAAGTTTATGGCAGTCACAGTGAACTGATACAGTATGCTATTATTAATGATGTACAATGAGGAAATTTATGATTAAAAAAAGATAAATTGTTGATAAGATATGGTATGGGCATGACAGATAAATGAAAGGTATCATTAAAACATCAATACCTTACAGGAAGCCTGAAAATTATTAAAAGCTTCCAATTTAAAGTCCAGAATGTACCCTTAGCTTTGCTGAAGATAAAAAGTACCATGTTGTCAGTTGAGGGATCCAGTCCAACACCAGAAGCTAAGCATGACTCATGCTTAGCTTGAGTCAAGCTCTTTGCAATGACAAAGAGCTTATTATATATGGTAAATGTTTTTAGGACAGCTATAAAGTAAATTGATAGTTATTAATATTTAATGATTCATTTTGTGCTTGGCAGACTACCTACCTGGGTACAGACAAGTTCACCCACAGGATAGTTGTTTTTTTGCTCGTGGAAATATTTTTATTTCTGTGTGTGTGGGTAATGGAATTATTTTTAAAACATTTGGAACTGGGACTTTGTATAGACCTTGTTCATCTGAAATATTTTATCAGTATCCATTCTTATAGCCTCAAAGTAGATATAGTTGAATATTTATATTTTTCTTTACTACATCATGAATTTGAAATGATTAAGAGATATAATAAAATCCAATATATTTTTTAAAAATAGTCATAAAAAGAAGTAGCTCATAATGGGAAAAAATACAGGATTTATTTTTAACACTATGACAGTTTATACAACACAAATGCCCTAGGCCATTTAGGTGATTTTTCACACTTTCTTTTATACTTTATCAAGTTGTTCAATTAGTCTGTTCACTATGAAACTAAAGTTGTTCTATATATATTGCTGCAGTTCTATTTATTTTAGAGAGAGAGAGAGAATTGTGGGGTAGGGGGAAGCAGAGGGAAGAGAGAGAATCCTGAAGCAGACTCCCTGCTGAGCATGGAGCTCAATGTGGGGCTTGATCCCAGGACACTGAGATCATGACCTGAACTGAAACCAAGAGTCAGGTACTTACCTGACTGAGCCACCCAGCTACCCAGTCTTTTTTTTCTTTTCTTTTCTTTTTTTAATTATAAGAATGGAAATTATAAGAATGGAAATATTTCTAAGATATCAGAGGAAATAATATTCAGGTAGCTAAATGGGCAATACGATAATAGGTTCAAATATCCACCTGATAATTTCCTAAAAGAAAAAACAAATGGTAATTATGTATTAAATGTTGATGCCAGAGATAGAAGAATGAACAAGAAACAATGACTTCCCCAAAGCAAATGGAGCAGTGGTTAGGCATGGGAGAGGTGGAGAGATTCAAACAAACTAGTTAAGACCTTGTCTGATGTTACTTCTTATCACACTTTTCTCATACCTTAGCCATAGGAACTTTTTTCCTTTTCCTCAAAATATATCAACTATATCCTATGTCATTTTGGTAGTTCCCATTTCTTGTATTATGTTAGGCTCTTTCAGAAGTAGACCCAGAGATGAGGACTCAAATGTAGGTAATGCCTCACTGGGAAGGAAGGCTCTGGGGAGATGCTCCTCCCCCATGGAGCGTGAATTGCATTAGAACAAGGGAACTGGACTTTTGTATTTTCATACCATTTAGTCATCAGCCTTGGATCCCTGAAGAAGAGGTTGGGGTCAGTAAATATATTGTCCCAGGCACTCATCTCTCTATACCTAAGGGAATTCCTCTAAGAAGGTGTGATACTGTGATTTATAAGAAATATATATCTGGTCTTCATCCCTCTTCCTGGCCCAGAGTTCCCAAACCCTAGAATTTCCTAATAAAAGTGATTAAGTTATTTTGATATTCATAGCAACCTCTTTCAACCACACCTGAGTTTATGTTTGTGAAGTGACTTTCAGAACGTAACACTGGAGGAGCTGGTCACCACAGGAACTAACCATGGGATTAGAGGGTTAGAAATTCCAATTTTACTTCTAGCATCCAGGGAGGGGAGAGGAGCTGAAGATTGAATGAAATTACTGATGTCCATTGATTTAATCAATCATGGCTATATAATGAAGCCTCTGTAAAAACCTAGAAACTTCAGATTTAGAGAGCTTCCACGTTGTCAAACATGTGGAGAATCATAGTGGCTGCCCATGGAGTGAGAAAGCTCTGTGCCTCTTGTTATATGCCCTTGCCCTATGCACCTATCCCATATGGCTTTTCCTGAATTATAGACTTTTATAACAAACTGATAGTCTTGTCAGTAAAATGTTTTCTGGGTTCTGTAAACCACTCTAGCATATTAGTCAAACAAAGTAGAGGGGATGGTGTGGAGGTTGTTAGAGCTTCCATTTATATCCACTTGGTCAGAAGTGCAGGTGAAAGCCTGGACTTAGGTTTGGTGTTTGAATTGAGCGTGGAGTGGGGAGCAGTCTTGTAGGACTGAGACTTTAACCTGTGGTATCTGATGTTATCTCCAGGTACAGAGTGTCAGAATTGAGTTAATTACTTGGGAGTGTGGAAAAAAACCAGTGGAATTGGTGTCAGAAATTGGCGGTTTCTGCTCTGAGCCATATGTGTGGTAAAATACTAGGAAGCTGGGATATGGGCCCTGATCCAAGGACACCATGCATTTCTGCAGGGTGTACTCTCTCACTGTCTTTGTTCCACATTTTTAAAATAATTTGTTTTACTCCCCTTCTGAAGGTATGCACTCAGACCTTCTATCCATAAAGCAAAGGAACACATTATGGTTTCATCATAGCACTCAGTCTATGGCATTATATTATATATTTCTTTAAGATTCCCTGTCTTTCCCACTAACCCTGTCCTCCCTTACCTCATTATAATGTAAGCTCCATGAAGGTAAGTCCTCTGTTTTGTTGAGTTTTGTATATGCAGCACCTATATCAGTGGGTGAAAATTGTTTAAAAAATTATTAGATGAATACATAAATGGACTATGGTAGCACAGAAAGTAGCACATAACAGTTTCAAGGGTTGGTTCAAGTCTTGTTAGAGAAAACTCCCAAGATTTTTATGAGTTTTAGAAATCAGATAGGAATGGGAGGGACACCTGGATGGCTCAGTTGGTTAAGCACCTCACTCCTGATTACATCTCAGGTCATGATTGAGGCCGGCATGGGACTTTTGCTCAGTAAGGAGTCTGCTTAAGATTCTCTTCCTCTTCCCCTGCCTTTCTCCCAGCTTGTGCACTCTCTTTCACTCTCAAATAAATAAACCTTTAAAAAAAAAAATCAGTTGAGTCCTGATTTAGGACCGAGGATGTGATCTATTCTGGAGAATGTTCCATGTGAACTAGAGAAGAATGTGTATTCTGTTGCTTTGGGATGAAATATTCTGAATATATCTGTGATGTCCATCTGGTCCAGTGTGTC
>NC_081559.1:78073425-78122333 GCF_022355385.1 Mustela nigripes
TGCTGTGAAGTGTGTAAACCTGGTGATTCACAGACCTGTACCCCTGGGGATAAAAATATATGTTTATAAAAAATAAAAAATTAAAAAAAAAAATCAGATAGGAATAGGAAATAGCATAGTCAGGTTAGAGAGAAATGAGAGACCCCGAAGAAGTAGTCTGGCTTGGGTAGAGGATAGGATTCCTGAAGTCATTTTTTCAGCTAACCATCCTTCTATCAAGAAATACATATTAAACATTATGTGCCAGACACTTATTATGCTCCTGTACTCAAAGCTTAACCTTTATTATGCACTGATCATTATGTTAATACAATATGTCAGGCTATGAGCACTACACTAGAGGGCTTTTGATAAGAATGTATAATAGAAAACTAACCTAAAGCTGGGTATGGGTTGGTCAAGAAAGGCTTCCGTGAAGAAGTATCATTAACATGAGTATTTTTTAATAAGCGCTAAGAGTAAAGCAATAAATATACAAAGGTCTTCCTCTTTTCAGAACTTGCATTCTAATGGGATTAAGGTTATAATATATATTTTATATATATATGTAAATATATAAATTATAAAAATAGTAATATACATAAAAGGAAATGTATAAATATATTTATAAGCAAATATATAAATATATATAAAGAGCAAATATATGTCTATTGTAGATAAATGTATATAAAAGCAAATGTAACTAGGTACCATGTTAGTTGGTAATAATTACCATGGAGGTACACAAAGCAGAGGAAGTGAGAATGGGGGTCCTAGAAGATAGACCTTGCTTTATCATTCAGTCTTGTAAGAGAAGGCTCATTAGTAAAGTGACATTTAAAGAGAAGATAGAAAGGAAATAAGTACTCCATGGTTGGAGAAACACATAGTAGAACACCAAGACATGAGGATATGCTTAATGTCTTTGAGGAAACAGCAACAAAAGCAGTGGCTGCACTGAAGGAGAGAAGGAAATGGCAAGAGACTGAGTCAGAGTGAAAGTTGAGGTTTGTGAGCCAGTGTAATGCCTTTAAATTGTAGTCTGAGTGAAAGGGAATGTTATAATTGACTTTCTCTGCTTGACTTACTGGAAGAAGGAAAAGAAAAGTGAATTGGGGGAAATCAGAGGGGGAGATGAAGCATGAGAGACAGTGGACTCTGAGAAACAAACTGAGGGTTTTGGAGGGGAGAGTGGTGGGGGGATGGGTGAGCCTGGTGGTGAGTATTAAGGAGGGCACGGATTGCATGGAACACTGGATGTGGTGTGTAAGCAATGAATCTTGGAACACTGAAAAAATAAAATAATATAAAATAAAAATAAAATAAAATGGGGAATGTTATGAGTGAAAGACATGACCTGATGTATTAAAAACATTTTCAAGCTTCTATATTGAGATTTTTTTGAAGGAACGTGTAGTGAAGGGACTGCTCAGCAGAGTGATTACAATAGTCTAAGAAAGGGCTGTTGGCTGGGGTCTCATTTGCGGCAGTATAAACAAGGAGCAGCAAGGAAACACTAGAGTCAGCAGGAGTTGCTTGCTAACAGGTGGTTACAGAGTAGGAGGAAAAGAGAGGAAGTAGAGGCTATCTGCAAGTTTTTGGCCTGAGCAACAAAAAGGAAGATGTGGCCATTTACAGAGATGGTGAAGATAAAGTTTTCTGGGTAGACATCAGAGGTTCACTTTTAGGCGTAGTGTGAATCCAATATTAAGTCAAAAATTAAAACTTTAAAATTATCAAGCCTGATCCTTAAACCAGTGGTCAGGGCTACTAATACTATTACTACTTTGGGAAGAAAGCCCAGCTGGGAGCACAGTGTACCTCAGGGACCAATGAAAGAAGGTAATGTATGTACATTCTATTACTTATCATTTGATCCTTGTGCCCCAGAAATTAAATGCTCTGTGTCAGCCTAGACCTCTGGCAGGCTTCAGTTGACTGGCCTGAGTGGCGTGTGTTGGGGAGCAGGTGAGGAGAATTACTCTTCTTGAATTCCTTATAGCTCCAAAACAGAACTGGTTACTGAAACTGGACTGCTAAACCTCAATTTTATCAGAAATATGGACGCTCTGAACCAAATCAGAAACAGTTGGATCCAGTTTTAAAATAAAACCAGAACTTTTGGAGGAAATACAATAGGAGGCTTTGGTAAACTGTGAGTGGTGGGCATGGAGATGTATTTATGTTATCTTACATACTTAAAAATGTTTTAAGGTTTTTTTAAATAAAAAGTCCTTTAACCTAAGATGTTTTCAGATATACACACCACACTATACACACATACAGATAATGTTTGCTTTTTTGAAAATTAGACATAAGCAAAAGTTTCTGTAAATGAGCTTTTAAAATTCCTATATCAAAAGATTACTTTCTTGCTAGTTCCCCACTTATTTTTTTATTTTAATATATCTTGGTTGGGTCACTAAAAATTTACCATATGTTTTCTTTTTCCAATAATATAAAAAGTTACACTTGTGTGGATAAGCAGCAGTCTTCACTTAAATCTTGCTTTTCAGTGCCAAACATATCTAATTTTCTTAGCTGTTTTCATCTTACAGTTTCCAAAATATCTACATACAAGAATTCTGGTGCTTTTCTTAATTTATCTAATTATTAGCTACATAGAGTGAGAATTTAGCTTGTTTATCTAATACTCCCACTTTCCTTCCTTGGAATTCCGGTATATTTTTTTTGTTTTAAATGTTTCTTTTTTAATTTTTTTATTTTTTATAAACATATATTTTTATCCCCAGGGGTACAGGTCTGTGAATCACCAGGTTTACACACTTCACCAGTATATTTTTATTGCTATTTCAGTTTCTCAATTTTATCTTCAAAAAAAATCTGAACATTTTTATTTTGACCATGTATCTTAAAGCCCACTCTCCAAGAAGAAATGATTAACACAGTTACATTATGTAACTACAAATACAGATTAAAAATGAGATTTAATTTTCACCATTTGAAATAGATTTCCTCATCCTCTTTTTACTCAGATAATTTATTTTAGAACACCTGCAATTTTAGAGTACTTTCTTCTCTCCTTGAAATATATATAAATTCTTTCAAAGGCTAAACAAGTCCTTTGTAAGCTTATGACCTAGGAATGTGTTGAGGACCTAGAGGCCACATTTTTGAAACATAATCGTCAATACCTCCCTTTCTGTGGGAAGGTAGGAGCCTAATTTCAGTGAGCACCTTGCTCCAAATTACAACAAAATCTCCTGCCGTAACGATATGAGAAGTTTGGTTTTCCTTTAGATAATGCCAATTAGCTAACACAGATGGTCACCCCAATTAGCTAACACAGATGGTCACCTGTTAAAGTTAGGATGAATTATGTATCACAAATGGTGTTGTCCTATAACCTCTCACTTGAGGACTAGTCATTACTTATCTGATAATATGTATATGTTGTATCTCCTCAGATATATAAGAAGGTGAATTTTTTTTCCTGTTTTTGCACTTTCTTAGTGTATTGCCTATGGTATGTATCACGGTCTGGTTTAATACTTAATCAGTAAGGAAAGTGATTTTTTTTTTCCCCCACTACCTTTGTGGAGAGGTGTTTGGGTCAGGAGAAGATTTTGTTTTTAATTGTATTTTTCAAAACTTCCTACTGAGATTTCCTCCCTCCTATACTTTATTTCTGTTATATATGAGCTTACCTCTATATTGTGAGCATTGGTAACATTTATATTATCATGATAATCATATTTAAGTCTCCATGCTTTGCATATTGGTTGATTATTTCAGTCAAAAATGTGTACACAGTGTTTTCATTTGTGATCGTGTAAATCCTATTCACAGCAGAGCACAACTCACTGAGCTTAAAAATAGTTATCGGGGGGCACCTGGGTGGCTCAGTCATTAAGTGTCTGCCTTTGGCTCAGGTCATGATCCCAGGGTCCTGGGATCCAGCCCTGCATCTGTCTCCCTGCTCGGTGGGAAGCCTGCTTCTTCCTCGCCCACTCCCCCTGCTTATGTTCCCTCTCTTACTGTGTGTCTCTCTCTGTCAAATAAATAAATAAAATCTTAAAAAAAAAATAGTTATGTGGATTTAAATTGCCATTTCTCCTCTATTTACTTTATTCATAGCCTCCATTTTTTCTAAATTTCTCAGTCAGTCAGTCAGTCAGTCAGTCAGTATTTCAGGTTTTTCTCTGTCTTCCCCTTTTGAGGTTCCACATTTATCTGCTCCCATCTGACTGCCAGTTCCACAGACCTGTTGTGTGGTCCTCAACCTGGATCATGTCTTTGCTATTTCTGCTTTCCTCTGGTTCCCATGATTCCAACTTTTGGTTTTTCTCCCTCATTTTTGCTGGATTTCACCAATAACCAATAAACACATCTGGGAGGCAAATCTCCCAAGTCTTTTCTTGTCTGAAAATGTCTTTATTCTAACCTAATATTAAATTTATACCTTGGTTGCAGAATCCAGATTAAACATAATTTTCTCTTAAGTCTTTGGAAGCATTGTCCCATCTTGAAACATTCAGTGTTTCTGCTGAACAGTCATTCTACTTTGCAGGTGATCTGCTTTTTTATTTTGGGGAAGTATAAACATTTATAACTCTGTTCTTTGAAATCTCTCCAATGAGTCCACCATTTGTATTGTCTTTAGTCTGCTTCTTTGTTATTTTCTCTGGTCTGTTATGTTTCACTTTTAGTCACTAAGAAGTAATTTGCATTCAGGGATAATAGGTCTAAGAGATTAAAGTCAAAATATCCTGGTAGTCAGTCTGGCTGCAAGAGTAATAGAGTCATATCTTTTAAGAATATTAGTCAGTTTCTTGTTTTTTATTATTTACTCATTTTGAAGTAGTTCAGTAATCTATTCTTGGAGTCAGAATTCATAGCACCTAGTAGGGATAGCAGAGTACCTGCACTTAATTTCCCTTCCTTGAATCAGCTGAAATAGGAAAACAAAAGAACCCCTAACAGTCCACAAACGAGAAAAAATAAGAAACAGTCATACTGTCCAATAGATTATAAAGAATATTTAACAGAAAGTAAAATTTAGATTAAATTGCCCAGATCCCACCATAGTATAACATTCTTTAAAAGAAAAGAAGAGAGGCCAGAAAACATCTATTAGTACACACACACACAGACACACACACACACACACACACACGAAGGAAAATGGAAGAAATAAGAAAAGGAAAGAAATGTAAGGTTCTGGTGATAGACCACCAGAAAAAAAAGACAAATAGCTTGGAGTTGATTTAGTATGGCAGAAGAGGAGACATGCAAATGTGAAACATGCCATGAAGCTGCTGACCACAATTATGTAAGCAGAAAACTCTTGAAAATTATTAAACACGAAACTAAAATGCTTATAGCCACTAGGATCCAGGGTGGGCTCCAGGGTGTAAAAGCTGAATTCTTTGAAACTGAATTCTTCTGAAGACCAAGGAACAAATTCAATTTAGTGATAAAATATGAAAATGAAAATAGTAAACCCAAACTGAAGCAGCTCAGTTTATTTAGCACCTCATTCTGCTGCCAAATAAAGGACTCAAAACTGACTCTAAACTAACATTGTTCTGTCCTACAACTCAAATAATTCCAAAGATATAGTTAAGCCAGTGCCCAGTCATAAAATAAAGCATACTCCAGCCTTACTTTTCATGGGAAACATAGCCAAACAAATAAAAGTAGTAGAAAATACCTGGATCAAATTTGCCAATAAATAATTTTAATAAAGTGAAGGAGTATAGCATAAACAAAAGGTAGATCTCATCCAGACATTTGGAAATATATTTCTTCCACCAAATCAAAGCATACTTAAAAACTATTAATTGGAAAAAATGTGAATTTTCAGAAAAAGAAGAGAAATTAAGAGATGAAAAAATAAGAGCTAAGATAGAGGACATAAAAAATGGCAGAAAAAAAGATAAGGTATTAGAAAAGAAGCAATTACAGGAATAAAACCCTTATTAGAAACTGTTAAAAGCTATTGATGACATTATTGAGAAATAATTTGATGGAAAAGAACAGAGATAAAAGTTAACCCATAGAGAATTTGATAGAAGAACCAGAAAATGGCTAATCAGTATATGCATAGTTGACATTTGTGAAGAAAAGTGTAGAACAGCTTTTGCACAGCAAAGGAAACAGTTAACAAAATCAAAAGACAACTGACAGAATGGGAGAAGATATTTGCAAACGACATATCAGATAAAGGACTAGTGTCCAGAATCTATAAAGAACTTAGCAAACTCAACACCCAAAGAACAAATAATCCAATCAAGAAATGGGCAGAGGACATGAACAGACATTTCTGCAAAGAAGACATCCAGATGGCCAACAGACACATGAAAAAGTGCTCCATATCACTCGGCATCAGGGAAATACAAATCAAAACCACAATGAGATATCACCTCACACCAGTTAGAATGGCTAAAATCAACAAGTCAGGAAATGACAGATGCTGGCGAGGATGCGGAGAAAGGGGAACCCTCCTCCACTGTTGGTGGGAATGCAAGCTGGTGCAGCCACTCTGGAAAACAGCATGGAGGTTCCTCAAAATGTTGAAAATAGAACTGCCCTATGACCCAGCAATTGCACTATTGGGTATTTACCCTAAAGATACAAACATAGTGATCCAAAGGGGCACGTGCACCCGAATGTTTATAGCAGCAATGTCCACAATAGCCAAACTATGGAAAGAACCTAGATGTCCATCAACAGATGAATGGATCAAGAAGATGTGGTATATATACACAATGGAATACTATGCAGCCATCAAAAGAAATGAAATCTTGCCATTTGCGACAATGTGGATGGAACTAGAGCGTATCATGCTTAGCGAAATAAGTCAAGCAGAGAAAGACAACTATCATATGATCTCCCTGATATGAGGAAGTGGTGATGCAACATGGGGGCTTAAGTGGGTACAAGAAGAATAAATGAAACAAGATGGGAATGGGAGGGAGACAAACCATAAGTGACTCTTAATCTCACAAAACAAACTGAGGGTTGCTGGGGGGAAGGGGGTTGGGAGAAGGGGGTGGGATTATGGACATTGGGGAGGGTATGTGATTTGGTGAGTGCTGTGAAGTGTGTAAACCTGGTGATTCACAGACCTGTACCCCTGGAGACTAAAAATATATGTTTATAAAAAATAAAAAATTAAAAAAAATAATAAAAAAATATAAAAAAGTATAGAACAAATGGAGCAAGCAAAATAAAGCAAATTTAGAAGACATCTTTAGTAAATAACTAAATCAGTCCACAGAAAGTGTTTATATGCCAATAAAATAATTAGAAAAATTTTGAGATTATGATATATCATGGATATTGGATTTGGCATTGAGAAAGAATCCTAAAACTTCTGGGAAGAATTAGTACATCATTTACAATGGAAGAAACACAGGATAGGAAAACTTTAATAGATAAGAAATCTTGCTTCAAGTGGTGAGACACCCATTGGTTATATAATAAATGATGTTTTGCCAAAGGTTAATTATTTAAAGAAAAACATTGAATTCCTAACTTACTTTCATTAGCAAGTACTATAAGTTGATGAAAATTACTTTAAAAATGAAAATATAAAAGAATTAAAAACCCAGCAACTTTGTAAAATTATTATTATTATTATTAAGCTTTTATTTATTTATTTTACAGACAGAGATCACAAGTAGGCAGAGAGGCAGGCAGAGAGAGAGGAAGGGAAGCAGGCTCCCTGCCAAGTAGAGAGCCCGATGCGCCAGGACCCTGGGATCATGACCTGAGCCGAAGGCAGAAGCTTTAACTCACTCAGCCACCCAGGTGCCCCTGTAAAATTATTTTAAAAATGAAATTATAAAAGACTGAGCATGAAAAAAGGCGGAACAATTTTTTTTTAATTTTATTAAAAAATTATTTTTAAAGTAAGCTTTCTGCGTAATGTTAGGCTTGAACTCATAACTCTGAGATCAAAGGTCGCATGATCCACCAACTGAAACAACCATTTGCCCCAGGTTGAACAAATTTCTATGTGAAGCAATTTTCTTTGTAAAGGATTGAAGTGAGGTTCTTTAAAATGCAGTGTAATAACCAGAAGCTAAAAGTGAAGAAATAGATTTCATGGCAGAATCTTCAAAAATATTACAAATGATAGAAAGTTCTGTAAACAAATTTAGTAGACTCACAGAAATGCTATCTGCCTCACAAATGCATTTACACAAATAGACTTAGAAATCTTACAAATAATGATGTATTATAGGTTGGCTAACGAAAAAAAAATGAAAAAAAGTGAAAGAGATGCAAAAAACAACAGAAAACCAGTATGAATGAATAAGACATGGAAGAAAAATATACAAATGACTGGGCAACATAAAATTATTTAGCAACCTTCATTTGGCCAGGAGACTAAAGAATAGAAAACAAGCAGAGGGTCTCATGAAAGAGTTAGGGACCAGACATGGATTTTACACTATTTCTGCCAACATTTCCTTTTTGAGAATTGATCACATGATCCCACCCAGATGCACTGGAGCTGCAAAGTGTAGTCTTACTGTGTGCACAATGAAAATGCCAGTTTTGCTGAAAATATAACTTTTTTTTACATGCTATTTCATTCTAGGGATTTATTCTTGGGTAATTCTCTACAGGTGAATAAGGCAGTACATAAACACTACTAGAAATGGAATTTTTAATTTTATCCATTGGAGTAATTTTTAAGTAGTAAACCTTAGTATTCCTAAGTCCTGGTACACTATATAGCAAATGAAAAGGAGGCAATAAATTTATATGCTCTGAAATGGAATATAGAGATATTGTTGAGAAGAAATAATTGTGAAAGAATATATACCATGTGATCCCCTTAAACTAGGAATATAGAGAGTGAGAGAGACCACATTTACAAATTTAGAAATGTGTCATCTTTTTTCCCTTTGATAACCTCTCTTAGATGAAAGGCCTTATAATTACTTTGTGTAAAAATATATGAAAACTAGTCTAAGTCATTCTTTTTATGGCTGTTATCATCACCATCAAGAGTATGATAATGATGTATCTGATGATATAAAACTTTTTCTTTTTAGTTCATTTGAAATTTGCTGGGAGGAAATGAGAAAATATTTTTATAATATATAAAAGAGACACTTTTTAAATTTAAGAGAAATAAAGTGACCTTCTCACAGTCACATGGTTACTAAGTGGTGATAATTACCCAGCTTTCTGAGCTGTTAGTGTAGGTAGAGCTTTGAATAAGTGCTTTGTTAAGAAACAGCTATAAATATCCATTGATGAAAATCTTCAAGTTTTTAGATATTATCGTAATCACAAAGCATATTTCTGAAAAAATTAAATAAGTCAAGCAGAGAGAGTCAATTATCATATGGTTTCACTTATTTGTGGAGCATAACAAATAACATGGAGGACATGGGGAGTTAGAGAGGAGAAGGGAGTTGGGGGATATTGGAAGGGGAGGTGAATCATGAGAGACTATGGACTCTGAAAAACAATCTGAGGGGTTTGAAGTGGCGGGGGGGTGGGAGGTTGGGGTAACAGGTGGTGGGTATTATAGAGGGCACGGATTGCATGGAGCACTTGGTGTGGTGAAAAAATAACGAATACTGTGATGCTGAAAATTAAAAAAAAAACATGAAACTATATGTCAAAATTTTCTTTTGATAGTTGCAATAATTGTATCCCCAACCCAACTCAGTTTCTGGGGAATAGGTGTTTGACTCAAACTTCTCTAAGAATTGAGTCCTTCTGCACTCTATCTTAATGCAGATGAGAATGAATCCTTCTGAACTTAAATTTTTATTTAAAGTTGTTAGTGTTAGGAGGTACCATGCTAATTATTTTGATGTATTTTCAACTCTACTAAAAAAAAAAAAACGTGTTTTAAGCCAATCAATCAACATTTAGAGATAAAAATCCTGTTTGTACCAAGCTCATACTTTTCTGTCACTTTTTAACAATTCCATTCTTTGCTGGGACCTTATATCGACATCAACAGTCGATCACTCAGAGCCTTTTAAGCATCTATTTGCAGTTGGCATTATAGTTGGTGGTATTCAGAGTAAGTTAAAACTTAATGGATCTTGCATTTGAAGAGTTTAAAACAGAAAATGGAACAGTAAGCTAGACAAAAAGTGAGAATTATAAATTTAAGAGGGTGACAGACTGTGTTCAAATAAAAAAAAAAAAACCTTGCTTTTAACAAAATACAGACTTTCAGAACATTAGGCTATGGATCTAATGCTTCAACGTTGGGGAGGAGGCTAGGGAAGATTTTGAAAGCTAGTTTTCCTAAATGTATGCCAAACTGAACTTGCATGGGATATTTTTTCCTTATGTAACTGTGTCCTAAACTATTTCGATCATTGGCAGATCTAGACAACTCTTCATTAGCTATTTTAAAGACTAGAAAGACTTCTGGAGATATGATTATTAGGTAGAATATGCCTATTTTGGTTGCTGAGAGTGTAGATGTAATTCTGGGGAGCCTCACAACTCCAGAGCTGTCTTTACTTCTTTCAGCTCTGCCAGATTCATCCCTCTCCATGTGATCAGCAAATTGCCACTTGTGCCTTGCTCTGTACTTTGCTAAAATTGATAATAAGACTATTTCACTTCCAGCTGAGATTTTTGCCGATTACTTAAAAATATTATTTCCTTAAAAAAATCCTGCTATTTTTAACCACACAACTTTTCATACTTGAATAATTAAGAAAAATTATTCAGAGGTAACTCTTTTATAGTTTTGCTGCATTTAAAAATATATTTTGGGGATGGGGCGCCTGGGTGGCTCAGTGGGTTGGGCTGCTGCCTTCGGCTCAGGTCATGATCTCAGGATCCTGGGATCGAGTCCCACATCGGGCTCTCTGCTCGGCAGGGAGGCTGCTTCCCTCTCTCTCTCTCACTCTCTCTGCCAGCCTCTCTACCTACCTGTGATTTCTCTCTGTCAAATAAATAAATAAAATCTTTAAAAATGTATTTTGGGGAGCTGAATTTTCCCAAGATTGAAAAGAAGAAGCAGAGGTAGTGATTATTAAGTACTTGCCTTTTTTCTTCTTTTTTTCAAATTATAACATTGTGTATAAAAGACCTTTTTCTAAACTATAATTTTATTTAGATGTTTACTCCCCAGAAATATTTTTGGGTTATCTTGAAGTAAGCCTAGTTCTGTGAAATGATTCACTGGCTTTCAGGCAGCTCTGGACCAGGTTATGCATGCATGGATCAGCAGTTGCTGTAAAGAAAACACTGATACCTTGAAGAATGAGGTCAAGGTATCCTGAAATAGAAATGAATAAAAACATACATTTTAAAACTATGCCAGTCATTAAATAATTATTCCAAATACAATGAATAGTTTCGGACCATCTTCCATTGATAACTCTGCTTTTTGTGGGAGTCAGTGTAGAATTAAAATGTTTTAATGGTTTATTGTTATTGTATTTTTTCTAATTGTATGCCAAAGTTTCTGGAGTTAATTTTAAGTAAGATCTGAATTTATGACTTAGTTACTTTTTTATTAACATTTATTATGTATGTTACTTAACAATAAAGAAATAATTAAATCCTGAGAAGCTGTATGTATGGGATGTCCTCTCCTAGAAACCTATCTCGAAAGGGGTTCAGTCTACAGCAATAGAGCTGGAAATGGGACAAAGTGACAGTGTCTTGGACCTGGGATGATTTCAGACCTAGAGTCTCAATGAGAACAATATCACTCTCAAAGTAATGAAAATTTGTTCTCAGAGAGGAAGGGGTAAAAAAATGTTTTTATTACAATGGTATGTGGCCATCTAAAACTCGACTGTATCCTACAGAGTCTTATTTCTCAGTAGTTTCTTTCATGGGATTTTCTTGGGTATCACATAAATGGAATTGACATTAAGTTCTTAGAAGATATGTAAAATGTTTGCAAGATCATTGCTACAAAATTATAGTGAATAGATAGTGCCACTGGATGACTTTATGTCAGTCATTTTCTCCATCTAGAAGTCTTATATGAGAGGTCACTTTTAGGTGCCTTTTGGCTGCCATTGCCTGCTTTATGGATCTGGTGGTTTATGTTTGATTCTCAATGATTTGTGATTGGTTCTAGAAATTGAATAAAAAATAGCTTAATTAATTTATTAATTTATATATTTTTAAATATTTTTATTTATTTATTTGACAGAGAGAGAGAGTGAGACAGGGAACACAAGCTAGAGGAGTGCAAGAGGGAGAAGCAAACTCCCCGCTGAGCAGGGAGCCTGATGCAAGGCTCGATCCCAGGACCCCAGGATCATGACCTGAGAGGAAGGCAGACACTTAGCGACTGAGCCACCCAGGAACCCCTATTTTATTTTATTTTTTATTTTTATTTATTTGACAGAGAGAGAGAACACAAGCGGGGGAGCAGCAAAAGGAGAAGCAGGCTGTCCACTGGGCAGGGAGTCCAATGCAGGGCTCGATCCCAGGATCCTGGGATCATGACCTGAGCCAAAGGAAGATGCCTAATTGACCAGGTCACCCAGGTGTCCCCCATATTGCTTATATTTCATTATTTAATATTAAAGCATTATTCAACCCAGAATTAGTTACATTAAGTAATAAAAAGAGAGAAAAATATAATATCTGAATGACTATCAGATTTCCAGCAGATCAAAAGTTGTTTTATCATATAAAGCAAAAGTTTAAAGTTAGTTCACTAAAAGTAAATTTTAAGCAATTAATTTAGTTTTTCTGCTGTTTTCTTTGCTGGAAAATAAGTTTTGAATTTTTAATTTTAGAATTTTCATTACATTGTTATTCTGTATTTATATATGCTCCTAATTTGCATATCTAATTTGATACAATTTGGCTAAGTAAATGAATTACATTAAAAAGTACTCAGCATAAACAGTATTATGTTTATGGATTTACATTTTAAAATTTTTACTTTAAAATTTTTAGTCATTCTTGGTCCTACATTGAATAAAAAGAATAATATCTATATTATTCTTTTTATGTATAGAGCTCAAATAGACATAAATTATGTCAACAGATATATAATCTGTCTATGGTAGTAAAATACACGGGGGGGATTAGGAATAAATTTCTATTAAAGCCACTATGGAAGGTAATAATGAGAAAAATATTGGGAAATGGATGTGGGAATGCAGGCATTAGGTATTAGTTCTAGCCACAGAGGAGGTCTTAGGTAACATGTAGCATGTTAGGTCAGAATAAATATTGTACCAGATTCCATACTGTGGAAAAGACAAGGTAGGAATCAGTAAAAACAAAAAACACTGAGTTCTGAGTAAAATAGAATATAATAACCTCAAGGTAAACTCAGTCATGATGAGTAGAACCTTATGAGTGGATAGGAATTGCTGTGTCTAGATTTAAATATGCTTTATGTTGATTTCATAGCTTTTTTTTCTAAGCTCCAGACTAACCTTACAGACTTCAATGCCTTAGAGATGTTTAAGATTTGGTTTATCAGAGACATTTCAGACTTTAAGATTGAACTCTATTATGATACTTTCCTCTAACTCTTTCCTCCCTTGTTCTTCCCTTGACTTTTCCACCCCAGAATTTTGCAGGAATATTCAACTAATTGCTTAAACCAGTGGCTGGATTGTTCAGTTATCCTTGATTCTTTCTGTTACTTCATTCCCATATGAAATTCAGCAAGTATTTTTGTTATGATAGTACTTGTCTCAGACATTATCACCTCTTTCTTGGTTCCCGAAAGAACCACCTAGTCTCCTTTTCATGCTCATCTTCTGGCAACCATTTCTCCATTAATAATGAGAGTTATGTGAACACAATTTAATAGTCACAGTTTAATTTCTTCAGTGGTTTTCATTGCAGCTAAACCCAATCCTAATTCCTTACTGTATGTTCTGAGTTCCTTCATGATTTGGTCCCTCTCTCCAAACTCTTATCTTGCTACTTTTTCCTTTTCACCCCCAAGCTGCAGTCAAACTATTATTCTTTCAATTCCTTAAATAAACCTAGTTCTTTGTGGCTTAGTTTGTTTGCACTGCCTGGAATATTCTTTCCTGCCATGCATTTTGAGGAAGTATCCATTTTTGTCCTTGAAGTCTCCGCCAGAAAGTCACCTTTCCAGAATATTCTGTTGACAAAAGTTCTCACATTCACTTTATTGTTTTTTCTAGATCAGCATCTAGTTTGTTCTTTATATCACTTACCACACACAAATGGTCATTTTTACTCACTTGTTTACTTGTTTTTAGTATAATTCCTCCACTAAACTGCAAGCTTCCTGAAATGAGGATTCTTTTCTTTGGTTCATTTTGCATCACTGGCACTTAGCTCCTAATATATTCCATGTAGGAAACCAATAAATATTTATTTAAAAAGTCCTCTTCAGATGAGGACTGAGGGGGTATAGCTCAGGGGTAGAGCATTTGACTGCAGATGAGGACTGAAAGGTTATATAATCCTATTTCAAGAAATATTAAAGAAGAGTTTAGAGGCAAAAGGCATCATTGACTTATCTGAGTTTCTAGAAATTTATATATATACATATATATATATATATTTGCCATTTAAATTAAGTTTTTAATTTTAGTACAGTTACAAACAGTGTTACTTTAGATTCAGGTATACAGTACGGTGATTTAACAGTTCTGTACATCACCCAGTGCTCATTATGGTAAATGTACTCTTTAATCTCCATCACCTATTTCCCCCATTCTTCTAACCCTCTCCCCTCTGGTAACCATCAACTAGTTCTCTATAGTTAAAACTCTGTTTCTTGGTTTGTCTTTCTTTTTTACCTTTGCTTTTTGATTTTGTTTCTTAAGTTCCACATATGAGTGAAATCATCAGGTATTTCTCTTTCTCTGACTGACTTCAGTTATCATTATACTCTCTTGCTCCATCTGTGTTGTCACTAATGCCATGATTTCACTCTTTTTCATGGCTGAATAATATCACATTGACACACGTGCATGTGCACACACGCATAACTTCTTTATTTGTTCATCTATTGTTGGACGCTTGGCTGCTTCCATAATTTGGCTATTGTAAACAATGCTGCAATAAACACGGGGTGCATGTATCCCTTTGAATTAATGTTTTGGTATTTTTTTGAATACCTAATAGTGTAATTACTGAATTGCATGATAGTTCCATTTTTGACTTTTTGAGGAATATTCATACTGTTTTCCACAGTGGCTCCAGCAATTTGCACTCCCACCAAATGCATGAGGATTCCTCTTTCTCCACATCCTCTCCAATACTTCCTGTTTCTTCTATTTTTTATTTTAGCCATTCTGACATATGTCAGTTATTTCATTAGTTTTGATTTGCATTTCCCTGGTGATGAGTAATTTGAGCATCTTTTCATGTATCTTTTGGCCATATGTATGTCGTCTTTGGAGTAATGTCTGTTCATGTCTTCTTCCCATTTTTAAATCGAATCACCTGTTTTCTGGATGTTGATTATATAAGTAATTTATATATTTTAAATACTAACTCTTTATCAGAGATGTCATTTACAAATATGTTCCATTCTGTATATTGTCTTAGTTTTGTTGATTGTTTCCTTTGCTCTACAGAAGCTTTTTTTTTTTTTTAAGATTTTTATTTATTTTTTTTTTTTATTTGCCAGAGAGAGATCACAAGCAGGCAGAGAGGCAGGCAGAGAGAGAGGATGAAGCAGGCTCCCTGCTGAGCAGAGAGACTGATGTGGGGCTCTATCCCAGGTCCCTGAGATCATGACCTGAGCTGAAGGCAGCGGCCCAACCACTGAGCCACCCAGGCGCCCCTCTACAGAAGCTTTTTATTTTGATGAAGTCCTGATAGTTTATTTTTGCTTTTGTTTCTTTCCTTTAGGAGACACATGCAGAAAAAAGTTGCTGTGTTGAATATGGGAGAAATTAGTGCCTATGCTCTCTTGTAGGACTGTTATAGTTTTAGGTCCTTCATCCATTTTTAATTTATCTTTGTGTGGGTATAAGCTAGTTGTCCAGTTTCATTCTTTTGCATGTTGTAGCTAAAGTGGAGAAAGCTTTTTCCCATTGCATATTCTTTCCTCTTTTGTCAAAGACTAATTGACTATATAAATGCAGGTTTATTTCTTTCTGGGTTTTCTATTGTGGCCTATTGATCTATGTGCCTATTTTTGTGCCAATACCCTGCTGTTTTGATAACTACAGCTTGATAACATAAATTGAAACCTTCCATTGTGATACCTCCAGTTTGTTTTTCCTTTTCAACATTGTTTTTTCTATTTGGGGTCTTCTGTGGTTCCAAACAAATTTAGGATGTTATAGTTCTGTGAAACATATGTTGGTATTTTGATAAAAATTGTTTCAAATGTGTAGATTGCTTTGGGTATTAGGGACATTTTAATAATATTTGTTCTTCCAGTCCATGAGCATGTAATATTTTTCCACTTACTTGTGTCATCTTCAGCATATTTAATCAGTGTTTTATAGTTTTCAGAGTATAGGTCTTTCACCTCTTTGGATAAATTTATTCTTAGATATTTTATTATCTTAAATGCAATTTTAAAATGGATTGCTTTCTCAATTTTTCTGTTGCTTCATTATTAGTATATGAAAATGCCACAGATTTCTGTATGTTGATTGTGTATCCTGAAACTTTACTGAATTTATTTATCAACTGTAGTAATTTTTTGGTGGAGTCCTTGGAGTTTATACACACACACACACACACACACACACACACACAGAGCAAAATATTTTACTTATTTGCCAGTTTGGACGCCTCCTATTTCCTTATTTGTGTCTGATTGCTACAGCTAGGACTTTCAGTACTACGTTAAATAATCGTGGTGGGATTGGACATCCCTGTCTTATTCCTGACCTTGGGGGAGATGCACTGAGTTTTTCACCATTGAATATGGTGTTATCTGGGTTTTTCATATAGAGCCTTTATCATGTTGAGGTATATTCCCTTTAGACCTACATTGTTGAGGATTTTTTTTTTTATCATGAATGGATATTGTGCTTGTCTAATGCTTTTTCTGCATCTGTTGAAAGGATTATATGATTTCTGTTCTTTCTCTTATTGATGTGATGTATCATATTGATCATGTGATCATACATGTGATGATGTATCATATTGATCAATTTGCAAATATTGAACCACACTTGCATCTTGGGAATAAATCCCACTTGATCATGGCAAATGACTTTTTAAATTTGTGATTAGATTTGGTTTGCTCATATTTTGTTGAGGATTTTTGCATCTATGTGTGTGTATTTATTACCATTTCGTTACTTGTTTTAAGTTGCTTTTATAGTTCTCTCTGTTCCTTTCTTCTCTTGCTTTCTTTCATGAGTGGTTGGCCTTTTTAGTGAAATATTTGGATTTCTTATTCTTTATATTTTGCATATCTATTATCTTCTTATTAGTGGTTACCATTGGCTTATGTATAACATATTCTGCATATAGCAGTCTATATTAAGCATTCTGTAGTATGATAGTTACTTAATTTTTAACACATTCCTTAGTCCTTTCCCTTATATGTTTCATATATCTGATATCATATTTTACATCCTTTTATTGTCTCTCTTGACTGATTTTTACAAAAATACTTGTTTTTTTTTTGCTTTTGTTCTTGTTTTTCTTACTTGTATAATTTTTTATTTTTCAGTCACAGAGTCCTCCTAAACATTTCTCTTAGGGCTGTTTTAATGCTGATGAAGTCTTTTAACTTTTGTTTATTTGGGAAACTATTTATTTCTTCTTCTATTCTGAATGCTAGCCTTGCTGATAGAGTATTCTTGGCTGCAGATTTTTCCCATATTTCAATCTATCAATCAATCAATCAATCAACATATTTATTTTAATGATTTATTTATTGATTAGAGAAAGAGAGAGTGCAAGTGAGTGTGATGAGGAGGGGTAGTCTCTTAAGTGTTATTTGTTTTATCTTTTTATCAAGAGCCTCACTGATGTCCTCCACCCTTTTCTGAAGTCCAGTGAGTGTCTTTATGATCACTACTTTAAATTCTTAATCAGGCATATTTCTTATTTCTGTTATATGTAAGGTCTTAGATCTCCTGCTGTGATTTTGTCTTATTCTTTCATTTGGCTCATAGTCCTCTGTTTCCTCATTTTGTCTACCTCTCTGTGTCTCTGTGTTAGGAAGGTCATGCTCAAGTCTTATGCTCTTGAAAATAGTGGCTTTTTGAAGAAGAGGTCCTGTAGTGACCTGTAGTAGTGTCCTCTGTTCGCCAGAACCTTGCACTTCAGGGAAGTTTTGAACTATGTCTTGATGTTTCTGAGTCACTTTTTCTTTCATTCCAGATTTCTGCATTGATCTTCTGCCTATTATGGGCAATGCTTGGTCTCTGTGGTGTTAGTGAGACCTAGGCAGTCCTGCTCTGAGGTGGTGTTACCACAGGAGGGTTTGGGTTTGGTGAGGCAGTGTTGCAAAATTTATGTTGAAACACTATTCCTAGGCTGGATCCCCTGAAGCACAGAGGCAGGGGTGTGGGTGGGGTAGGTGGGGGGGGGGGTCAGAGGATGGGGCTTGCACAGCATTTGTGTGCAGGGTGGCTGGGCAGGGTACATGTGCTATGTTGGCAAAATTCATGCTGATCCCAGAACAGGGAACAGGGAGCTTGGAGTGGGCAGAGCACACTGCTCTAACTGGTTAGATAGACAATATCTTTTCAGTGTTGCCTCCAGCAGGTGGTTCTGTTTTTATGCTGGGGTCTGAGGGGTGGAAAATGATGCCTACCAGCTGCTTTGTTCTCAGAGAAGTCCTCCAGCATGCTCTGAAATCAGTATAAACAGACCTTACTTCACTTTGCCCAGACATTGTACAAACTGTCCCTTCCATGTTGTCTCTCTGTGGGCTCTTTGTCTCTTAAAGTGTTGGGACCCAGCCATCACTGGCCCTCCTGGCTCTCCCAATGCTGAGTCAGCTGACTTCTAAAGCTCCCATCTCCAAGTCAGGCTGGTTATACAAAGTCAGCAATTCAGCCCCTCTGGTTTTCATAGCCAGATATTATGAGTTTATTTTCCCCATGGGAGCTCCTTGGTGGGAGGAGAACCATTTCTTTCCCCCTTTTCCCTAAAAATGCCTGCAGCTCCCTTCCTCCTGTGGGCAGCTCCAGACAACCAATTCTGCCCTTCCTAACCTCTCAGGTGCGGTTTCTCCTCTATATTTAGTTGTGGAGTTTGTTCTGTTAGTTTTCAGATCACTCTTGGTTTATCTACACAGATGTGAATGATATCTAATTGTGAATGGGGGACAGGATGAGCGTAAGGTCCTTTTATTCCACTATCTTCTCAGGCTTCAAGAAGTTTATGTATTCAAATCAATACTGCATGATTGAGACAAAAAAGTGCAATGTGTTCATTCCGTTTTTTTTTTTTTTCCTTTTCTAAAAAGTGTAACCATGTAAAGACTTCATTATACAGTATTTTTGGGTAACGAATTGCTTCATTACCAGAGAAGAAAATTTAAAATATTAGCATGCTCATCACTAAGTTATATGCATTATGGCTAAATGAATTTTTATAAAATTTCAAATCCTAAATTTCCTGTCTCTAGAATGGGAGAGTTTATATTGAAATATAGGATATATATCATATGTGATCAATTTGTTGCCTTCATTATGTGAACTTAATTAAATCAGTTTATGTTGTCCCCATACAGCTGATCAAGGTATTAAAAGAAGCCCATGCAGCAGCCAGTAGGAGAGATAGGCCTGACCAATAAACACAGTGTACGGAGATGACAGGTGGTTTCAGTATGAACACTCCATCAAGAATAATAAGGGCAGGGGTGCCTGGGTGGTGGAATTTGGTTAAGCATCTGACTCTTGGTTTTGGCTCAGGTCATGGGATTGAGCCCCATGACTGGCTTCATGCTGAGCATGGAGTCTGTTTGGGATTTTCTCTCCCTCTGCCCGTATGCTCGCTCTCTCTCTTGCTCTCTCTCAAATAGATAAATAAACCTTAAAAAAAAAATGTATACTAAGGGCAAGTGCTCCAAACAATGTTTTGTTTTTCACGATTTTATTTATTTAACAGAGAGAGAGAAAGCATGAGAGAGAACACAAGCAGATGAGTAGAAGAGGGAGAAGCAGGCTCCCTGTGGTGCTTGATCCCAGGCCCCTGAGATCATGACCTGAGCTGAAGGCAGACACCTAATGATTGAGCCACCCAGGTGCCCTCAAATGGAAGGCTTTGATTTGAAATTCATCTGTTCCTCACAGGGATGGAATAGCACCACTAGTGTTATTTATTCAATCATGATTCTGTAGAACAATGCCAGGAGGTCAATTGATTTATAATAAATACTAGAAAAATGTCTGAGCTTTTTTGGTGTCTGGGCTTTTATTATTTTTATATTGCTTTTACAATTACTATCATTAAATAGGAACTTTGAGATAATTATATTTATTCCAGAGAAACATGTTTTGTATAAATAATTGAGAGAATGATTGACCATATTTAAATAAAATAATGTAATCATTTAAAAATTTTTAAATAGATAGAAATTAATACTAGAAATTTTCTTTAAGCTTGGACATTTGTGTACTAATTAAATTTTAAAGTCCAAAGAAGTGAGCAAATTTTTCTCTTAAGTATTTTGTAAGAGACTCTATTGCCTATATTTTACCTTATTGCCAACAATTTTTGGTTTAAATCATAACAATTTGACCTTTGTTTTATTTTAAAAATACATATGATATTATCTATAAGTGACAAAGGTTTAAGGATAAAATGCAACTATTATGTTGAACTATTGCTAGTTTAAAAAATAAAAGGAAGAAAAATGGTTTTTCAGGCTTTCCAATAAAAATTTCTAAAGGTTAGAATTTAAAGCTGGATTTTATTTGAAGATGTTTTTCTATAATATAAAATTATCAGGGTTCTAAATCTCTAAAAAGGAAGCAATTCTATGATGAATCATTTAATATGTGATCAGTGTTTTAAAAACAGGTGCATTCACCATCTATAATATAGATAGACATATGTATAGATATGAGAATATAAAATTCCCTCAGGATATATTATATGTAACGACACATTTAAGTCTTCTGGAAACTGAGGAATCTGACAGTGAAACTGAGGAATTCCCTGACATTAAGAAAATCAAGGAGGTATCTAATAATAAAATAAATTCACTTGTAGGCAATGGTTATGTTGTGGGTACTATTTCAGTTATTAAAATTCATTTTGTTTTCATTAAAGATCTTGTCATTTATATATGGCTCATGCCCTTCAACTCATCTTTTCTAATTAAATACTGCACCACTACCCTTTCTTAGTCTCCCTATTTTATCCTTTAATTTTGTAAAAATCATGTTTGAATTAATTTCCTTCTTATTTATTTTTTTCTTTTAAAAAAATACTTAAAATTTTATAATATTTAACAATTTTTTGGTAATTTCTCTTTAATATTTCATGAATATAATATATCTAAATCTCTTAAAACACTAAAATTAGTTTTGGATTTTGGGTACTTATAATTTTTTAACGTCTGATACAATGTCTTATGCAATATTAAGATGCCATCAGAGTTGTAGATGACCATTTGTTTGCAACCTTATTTATCAACAGTCCCATTTTCAGGGATGTATTCAGGTGCTCACTTTTAAGTATTTCAAATATTTTTCTTTTACATAGGATCAAACATGACAACTTTTCCATAAAACTAGTTGTTTGCTTTGGAAAACAGCGTGGAGATTCCTTAAGAAATTAAAAATAGAGCTACCCTATGACCCTGCAATTGCACACTACTGGGTATTTACCCCAAAGATACAGATATAGTGAAATAAAGGGCCATATGTACAACAATGTTTATAGCAGCAGTTGCCACAGTTGCCAAACTGTAAAAAGAAACAAGATGCCTTCAATGGATGAATGGACAAAGAAGATATGGTCCATATATACAATGGAGTATTATTATGCCTCCATCAGAAAGGATGAATACTCAACTTTTGTATCAACATGGGTGGGACTGGAGGAGATTGTGCTGAGTGAAATAAGTTAAGCAAAGAGAGTCAATTATCATATGGTTTCACTTACTTGTGAAGCATAAGGAATAACATGGAGACGTTGGAAGATGGAGAAAAGAAGTAAGTGGGGGGAAATCAGAGGGGGAGACAAACCATGAGAGTCTGTGGACTCTGAGAAACAAACTGAGGGTTTTGGAGGGGAGTGAGTGGGAGGTTGGGTGATTCTGGTGGTGGGTATTTTGGAGGGCACGTATTGCATGGAGCACTGGGTATGGTGCATTAACAATGAATTTTGGAACACTGAAAAAGAATAAAGTTAAATTAGATTTTTAAAAAAACCACCTAGCTGTTTGAAAGCATCGAATACAGACTTCTGTCTTTTGCCATTAGAGGATTTCTTGCTCCTTTAATAAGGTAAAAAGATTTTAGCCTCATCTTTATTGTCTTCTTGCAACATCAGCAATAATAACCTGTAGAAAAGCATCTGGGATAGTAGGAGATAAAGCACTTTTCTTGTGATCTGTTCTTGTTCTGCCAAATAAGGACCTGGTCCTGAGGAAAGAAAAAAAGGCAGATGAAATGGTAGATGGTATTGAGCCTTTGGGCAGATTTTGTCCATATTTGCTCATTCATTTGCTAGAAAAAGAGTCTCTGTGAAGGAATGGTCTTGGCAATGGTGTCCCTGATTTAGGTTTGCTTTTGGTAAACAAGTCTACAGTTAATGGATATATGAATAAGTACTCCAAGAAGAATATCGTATAACTCTATAGAGTACAAAATGGAAATGTTTCACAGTCTGGACACTCACAATTCTGTTTGGTAATGTACCAACTTCATTAAAAAATAATTTATAACTCTGGACCAGAAATTGAAGGATAGTTACCCCATGGAAGATCTGAGAGATGCATACAGGTTGTCAGAGAACTTTTTCTGCTTTGCGAGTACTTTTTAAAAGCTTTTAAGCTTTTTTAAACTTTTTAAACCTTTTTAAAATGATGCTTAACATTAGTAAAGCTTGGTATTTTATAAGATGTCTGATCTTTGGGAGTCTGACTGAATTGTCAAGTCATTGTGTTAGTTTAGGTGGTGTGATAAGCCAGGCTATCTTTCAGATGCATGAAAAAGAATGGCTGAAGCAAGAAAAAGGAGGGTATGAAAAAATCTGGTAAAAATCTGATGCTTGGGTAACTGCTATTCATTCTTATGAAAGGGAGAAAAAATTGAGACATTACAAGGCAAAATCTTGCCAATGAAATTCGGAGGAAATAGATTTAGAACTGGAGGGACTGGCTAGGTGGATTGACAGAGAGTGACAGACGGTGGAAAAGATAGCAAACGTTTTTTTCTTTGGCTCTTGTTGGCAGCGCTGTTGGGGAAAAAAAAAAAAAAGACTGATGAGCAGGAGATAACAATAGGAAAAGCTTTATGGCTGAATTTTTTTGATACTGGAAAGTTCCTTTCTGCCTCTATGGCTTTGTAGTGAGATGTCCTGTTCTTTTACATAATAAAACCAGTAAATTGATTGTTTGTAAAACCATATAGCCAGTTGCTGGCTAAAGTGATATGACTAAAAATACCAGGAGTAATCTGATAAAGAATTTAGACATTTTACTAAGAAATACTAGACAGAGTTTGTTGAATTACTTTTAAGATTTTTTATTATTATTTATTTATTTGACAGACAGATCACAAGTAGGCAGAGAGGCAGGCAGAGAGAGAGAGAGAGAGAGAGAGAGGAGAAGGAAGCAGGCTCCCTGCTGAGCAGAGATCCTGATGTGGGGCTTGATCCCAAGATTCTGGGATCATGACCTGAGCCGAAGGCAGAGCCTTTAACCCACTAAGCCACACAGGTGCCCCTATTGAATTATTTTTAATATGGATTTCTCAATTAATGATCACAGAGTGTACTGGGCTGCATACTGTCTGCTCAAATTTATGTACACCCATTATCTATGAATGTGATCTTATTTGGCAGTAGATTTATATGTAAAGAACTAACAAGAAGCCAAACTGGATTAGGATGATCTTTAATCCAATAACTAGTATCCTTAGAAGGAGAGGGAGATTTGGACACAGACACACAGGAGGGTAGGCCATGTAAAGATGGAGACAGAGACTGGAATAATGAATAGATCAGGAAACTAAGAGCGCCAAAGAGGCTTCAGAGACAACATGCCCTTTCCAATATCTTAATTTAAGGATTCTAGCCTGAGGAACAACAAGGGGGTAAACTTTTGTTGTTTTAATCCGCATAGTTTAGAAATCTGTTGTGGAACCCCCAGAAAACGAATACATGAGCTATATAGCTAATTTTTGATTCCACTAAAAGGAAGGAATCTTTGTCTTGACAATTAATCCCCAAGTGGATGTAAAATTCCCAAGCAGTTGGGATGTGACAAGTAAATGTGACCCTAACTTCCTTTATCATGACCAGAAAGACACACCTAATTAAATGCCACTGATTCAGATTGTTTGATGTGTGATATGGAGTGCTACTTAATCTTAAATGCTTTATGTAATCTAATTCTTAGTAAATCAAGAGAATATTCAGGAGGTAGTCATGACTACCAGGCTCAGTAACTGTGTGGAGGGTACATGGTGGGTAAAAGATTCAGGTCACGTAAATAAAAGGCAGGAGGAAGAGATGTGCAAATATGGAGAAGGAAATGATAACTGACTTAAGTGAAGGAGTCTGTTTAGATGAGTTTTGAAGAACAGTGTACCCACGTTTATGACTTAAAACACCATAGCAATTTCATTCTGTTGTAGTCTAGAGAAATTACAATCTAATTATGTGAATTGTGACTTAGAATGAAAAGCATTTGGATAGAGAGGCTGAAATTCTCCTCATATAAAGCCCTAGAATCTGAAAATGTTGTCTAAGAGGCTGAGATCAGCTTGCACAACTAATAATGAAAGATCTTGCGTATTTTACAGTGATTTGGGTGTAGTGGCCTGAAGTCTGGTATACAAAATTTCTAAAGTTTATAGATGAGAGTGCTCAGTAAATAGCAGTGATTCTCTACTGGGAGCATTTTGGCGGTTCAGAACCATTTCTTTGACATTATCTAGAGGTATGTCACCACAAAGTAGATGCTACTGACAATTATTAGGTAAAGGCCAGAGATGTTGGTAAGCCTTCTACAATGCACAGAATAGCTCACCCATCCCCAACAAAGAATATCCAGTCCTGAATGTTAATAGTGCTGAGGTTGAGAAAGCTAGATATTTAGTAATTCCTATGGGGAATATGAATGTTGTTCTTATATATATGAATGTGAAACTGGGAGAGTCAGGAACAGTATGATGGAGGCATTTAAAATAACAGTTATGGAATGAATTGGAAAGTTTGGCCAGAGAGATCATCTGATGGTCATGACACATTTTTTATGTGCATAATTTGGATGATTATTACACACAAAGAAGAGAGTTGACCCCCAATTCCCTCCTCGCCCCACTGTCACAGGAGTTATTGATTAAACTCACCCTTTACCTAGTTTTATCTCAGCCTTACCTATTAATTTGGACTAGGGAACATATGCCCCATGTGGGACAGAAAGACCTAGGGAACTATTGGAGACGTCTTTGTTTGTGCTTTGTCTGTCTCCTCCTTGCTCGTATCTCTGAAATTACTAGTAAAGCTGGATACTGGATGATTGTTCTGATTTGTGCATGAATATTTGGTGATATGTTCCTTTGTATTATCTCAGCAACCGCAACTGTTTATTCTGTAGTGGGACCAACAATCATCAACATGAAGTTAGTTCTTTATCACTGACCTATTAAGATAGAAATGAATTACCATTAGACATAAGGATGGGAATGCATGCTTATCCTCCTGAGAGAAACTGTGAACATTTAAAAGCAAATATTTCATTGTATGTTAGTGTACAGGAAGTGCTGGGGAAAATATATGCTTTTTAATAGAAAACAGTTTGTACCTGATACTAATATAACACCTTAATTATTTTGGACACATGGATCATTTTTGTTTTGTTTTGTTTTGTTTTATTACCAAAAAAAAAAAAAAAAAAAAAAAAGCCTACCTATAAAACTACCATTTAAGATAGATCTGTGATGTTATTTTATATGAGATTTTTACTTTGAGACTACTTTCCATTCTTGCTTCTTATTAGATGAAGATGGGGGTAGAGATGCAGGGAGCATTATGAATGTTTTACCACACTTTCCAGACTTTAAGGCTTTGCCCTCAACCCATCGTATGGGTGAATTGAATGGAGGATATTAAATTTTTTTTTTTTTTTTTGTATTGAGAGAGAATGAAGTTTATTTTGTAAGGTAGTAAATAATGCCCAAATTTACCCATTTCAAAAACACTATATAAAGTGAACTTCTGAAGTGTGAAATAGAAGTTATGTTTGCATGGGATTTTTTTCAAGATTGTTAAAAACAGATTTTTTTTCTTAGTAATTGTTTCTGTCATATAATTTTAATGATATTTAAAACTTCTATTAAGAATAACTGAGATTTAATTAAAAACCTTTTAATTAGTACTTATAAGTGTAACTTTGATTTACACATTGAGAAGATAATTTTAAAGTACTGAATTCCCTTTATAGACATTTGATTAGAATTTATGGTGATTACACTTTTGATCTGTTCTTGTTTGGCAAGTTTTTAAAAGCAAATTTAACTAAATAACAATAATCATTTAGACTTTCTGTAAATGTGTTATTCATATACCAATTTTAAAGAAATAAAAATTATCACTTAAAAAGTTTAAAATATCCCATAGAGATGATAAACTTTACTCTTGTGTAGATATCAAGTTTTAATTATTTATATCAATGTCTAAAATTTCAGGCTTTTTTACTAATTATACAAACATAAGAGTTTATTAGTTGTATATTCTTTTTAGATGATGGGGAGAAAAATAGTTCATACTATATTATTACTTAACAATACAAAATGCTTTTCTTTTGGGGAAGGAAGTTGCAGGTAAAACACATGTTCTTCAAAGGTAGCCTAAAATACAAGCTGAGTTTTTTGTATAAGACTATTTGTTCCAAGTCAAAGAATAAAGAGTTGAAAGTGAATATTCAGTTGTCTTGCCATTTATGATTATCCTGACCAGTGACTAGTTTGAACTAAGTATTTACTAATAACTTGTCTAGATTATGGGCTGGAAATCAAAATGCCTGCAAGGACAAGTTTGTTATGTACATTAATAGGGAATGATATTTTTGAGGCCCACAAAAATACATATATTCTGCCATTTGGGGAGAAATTTCTGCTCTCCTGACTCATCATACTATTTTATGGTGATCAACATCTAAAGATAGTGTTTCAAAAATGAAGCAATGAAAATATAACAATTCAAATGACAATTAGTCTCAGAGAAAGGGAGATGGAAAAAAATGAAAGAACTTGTGGCAAAATGAGAAGTACATGTTTTCCTTATAATGGAGCCATAATACCCAGTTCTCAGAAACAAACCCTTATAAGTACCTTATAGACTCTACAATTACTAGTTTTTCTCCATTTACCCTTGCAGACTCTTTCTCTGCCCTTTTCTGTTGTGCTCTATGCTCTGGGAATCTACTTTCTTTAAATTGCACTTACTGAAATCCCTGTCCCCCTGGCTCTGGTTGGATGAGCAACATGAGAGCTGATTGAGGGAAGAAAAAGAAAGATCAAAGTTAATTATTTCCTCTTGCCTTCTTCTGCCAGAATAAGGTTTTGGCAGTGACTGCTCCCTTTGAGGTACTCATTATCTGCAAATACAGTCTTTACTACTGTTTGCTGACTCCTTCCGCCTCCACGATGAGGCTTAAGAGCTTCCTACTCTTGCTAGCTCCTGAGTGCGTCATCATGGCATACTGGCATACTGAACTTTGCTTATACCTCCAAGAAATGTTTCTTCCTTAACTTATTTCAACTAACCTCTTAATGTGCCATCTGTTTCATGGTGGGACTCTGAATGATACAGTAACTATTTTTAATGTAGTTAAAAAAAAATAGAATCTTTACTATGCAAGAATGAGAGTTCAGTTTTGGTGTGCCTTTTACATTTTTATGAAAACCTGTAAATTCAAAAATTTTAGCCTACCCAAAAGCAGCTTCTCAGTTCCTTCTCATACCTGCTAGGTTTAGCCTACTCTCTTCCACTCCAGTCACTACCATGTCCATCAGGGTGACCTGGAAGTCCTACAAGGTATCAACCTACAGCCTCTGGGCCTTTAGCAGCTACTTGTACATGAATACACCTGGCACTGGAATCAGCTCCTCTGCCTTCTCCCAGATGGGCAATAGTAGCAGCTCTTGGGGGTGGCCTGGGCACCAGCATGAGTATGGTCAGGGCCTATTGTACGGCCAGGGACATGGAGGGCATCACAGCTATCTCAGTGAACCAGAGCCTGCTGAACACCCTTAAGCTGGAGGTGGACCCCAACATCCAGACTGTGTGTATCCAGGAGAAGGAGCAGATAAAGATGCTCAACAAATTTGCTTCCTTCATCAAAAAGGTGCAGTACCTGGAGCAGCAGAACAAAATTCTAGAGACCAAGTGGAGCCATCTACAGCAGCAGAAAATGTAGCAACTGGACATGTTCTGTAGCAACATGGACATATCTGTAGCAACATGGACATGTTCAAGAGCTACATCAACAACCTTTGGCAGCAGCTGGACACACTGGGCCAGGAAACGCTGGAGCTGGAGCTAGACTTGGCAGAACGCAGGGCCTGGTGGAGGACTCCAAGAATAAATATGAGGGGTATAATCAAAGTGCATGCAGACATGAAGAATGAATTTGTCCTCATCAGGAAGAATGTGGACAAAACTTACCTGAGCAAGGTAGAGCTGAAGTCCCACCTGGATGGGCTGCCAATGAGATTATCTTCTTAAGGCAGCTGTATGAAGAGGAGATCCATGAGCTGTAGTCCAAAATCTCGGAAACTTCCATGGTCTTGTCTATGGACAACATCCACTCCCTAGACAGCATCATTGGGGGGGGGGGTCAAAGACACTGCCAACGATGCCTGGGCTGAGACCAAGACCACGTACCAGATCAAGTATGAAGAGCTTCAGACAATGACTCAAACACCAGCTTCCCACCACAGGTGGTGAGATCACCACATACTGCAAGCTAATGGAGGGTGAGAAGAGCTGGCTGGAGGCTGAGATGCAGAACATGAGTATCTATACTAAGATAACCAGCAGCTACTCAGGTGGGCTGAGCTTGGTCTATAGGGGCCTCACAATCTCTGGTCTCAACTTTAGCCTGAGCTTCCAGTCCAAGTTCATCTCTTGTGGAGAATCCTTTTCCTTCAGCCATGTCAGCTCTTCCAAGGTCATGGTTGTGAAGAAGATTGAGACCTGTGGTGGGAAGCTGGTGTTTGAGTCATCTGATGTCCTCCTGTCCAAGTGAACAAGCACTGTGGACCCTCCCAACCTCCCCACTCCTAAGGCTACCATAGAGCTTTTGGAGAAAGATGCTATGCAGGGGAATGCCTGGAACAGGTGACACACCTGAGGCTCAGCCTCAGTCCTCAGCCTATATTTAGGGGTATTCTACTCCCTTGGGTACCCACTTTTGCCCATGGCTCCAACTAAAAGCCAATTCAAATGTCTTTTCTCAAATAAAACCTCAGATGGTTCTGCCAATCCCCAAAACAAAACAAAACAAAAATTGTAACAGAAGAGTGGACATATCTTGTATATGCACATTTGGTGAATTTCCACAAATTTATATACTCATGTAATTCAGATCAGGAAGCAGAGGATTACCACATCTCTCTAAATCTCCTTTGTGCTAAAAGTAGCTAATATTCTCAGGTGTGACCAATATTCTAACTTCTAGATGCATTAGAACCTCTTTTTGTACTTTTTTTCTTTTTAAAGATTTTATTTATTTATTTGACACAGAGAGACACAACGAGAGAGGGAACATGAGCAGGGGGAGTGAGAGAGGGAGAAGCAGGCTCTCTGCTGAGGAGGCAGCCCAGTGCAGGGCTTGATCCCAGGACCCTGGGACCATGACCTCAGCCAAAGACAGATGCTTAATGACTGAGTTACCCAGGTGCCCCTCTTTATGAACATTTTTTAATAAAGGGATTCATTCTGCATGCATTTTAATGTCTTGTTTCTTTGCTCAATATTCTGTTTTTGAGATTAATTAATATTAAGTATAATTGTAATTCATTCATTCACATTGCTGTGTAGTATTTTAAATAAGTGATTTACTCTTTTTTTTTTTTTTAATATTTGGCTTGCTTTCAGTTTGGTGCTATTATGATTAAAACAACCATGAACATTCCATGCTTTATCTTTTAGTGAATATGTGTTTCCTTATCCCTGGGATATAAATGTAGGATGGAACTCTTGGGACATGGGGCAGTTATATATTTAGCTTATGTAGATATAGTTGAAGAATTTTCTAATTGGTCGTGCCAATTTACATTCACATCAACAAACTGTAATTGCCATTTAACCTACAGCCTAACCAATATTTGGAATAGTCATAGTCTTTCTTATTAAGCTGCCTTCTTGTGTGTGAGCTTGATAAACCATAATGTCTAAAGATCACCGGGAACACACTTAAAGTCAAACTTTATTTATTAACTTGGAATAAATGTGATATTGTAGGTTGTTTCAGTAAAGGATGGCATGGGATTTTTACAGTGTTTTGGTTTATCCTAGATGATTTTTGAGAAGGAAAAGAAAAGGCAGTTCTGTTCTGGATTAATATTTGTCATAGAATTATGGCAAATTAGTAATTGTATATTTTAATAATTTTTAATCTAGGAGATAAAATGGAAAAGTAGAGCTAGAATTGTCATAGTTTGGTAAGAGAGAGAGATAAATAGTAATTTTTGTTATTGTATGATTTCCTTGTATTTTTTTTAGTTCTATTATGGTTATGGAGTAATGTCATCAGATATTGATACTCTGTTAAAATTATTTAAATTCAAGGGAACCTGGGTGGCTCAGTTGGTTAAGCATCTACCTTCAGCTCAGGTCATGATATCAGGGTCCTGGGATCAAACCCCATGTCAAGATCCCTGGAGGAGTCTGCTTGTCCCTCTCTTCCTGCTCCCACTCAAGTTCTCTCTCTCTTTCTCTCAAATAAATTAAATATTAAAAAATTATTTAAATTCAGCAGGGACATCATGGGATGCTATTCTTTTCTAAGCCAGTTACCAGTTGTCAGGGTATTTGTGTTATATCTCAGTTTACCATTTTGGCCAAAGGTAGATAAAAGCTCCATGATACTAATTTATGGTGTTCGGGACTGCACCATTGCCAAAATTTTATTGAATAGGAGGTTATTGAGAAAGTATCATTTATAGTTGTACTAATCTTATTACCTCCTCTTCCTTTTGTGTAAGTGTGAAATGTCGAGTTATCTGATGTGACAATAACTATGAAGAATCACTTAAGACTGTGGATAGGATACATTAGGAAGCTGCAGTACAGGCCAGTATCAGAAATAAGATGATTATTAGCCCTTATGAAGAGTCATGAAAACCAGAGTTAGATGACCTAGCCCAGGCTAAGAAAATGTTGTAAAGGCTTAGTGCATATGTTACAGAGATTCATTTGTGTATTGTATGGGTCCTTTTCCACTTAAATTTGCAGTAGAAAAGAGACAAGAACAGGGATAGCATACTTAAGCACGTAACAAGATTGAGGAAAATTGGTCAGTGAAGTATTAGGTAAAAGGAAAGGCTTTATACAGTTTCAAAATAATAATTCAAATAAAATGTGTGTCTCCAATAAGGAAAATCCTCATCCCATCTCTTCTATTTTTTAAATACTGTGTTTGAGAGAGGACAAATAGTTCAGCTTTGGGAAGAGACAGTAAATTTAAATATGAGATAGCAGAGTAAACTTGGGCTTTCTGACTTCTTTTTTTTTTTTTTAAACTTTTCTTTCTTTTTTTTTTTAAGATTTTATTTATTTATTTGACAGAGAGAGATTACAAGTAGGCAGAGAGGCAGGCAGAGAGAGAGGAGGAAGAAGACTCCCTGCTGAGCAGAGAGCCCGATGCGGGACTCGATCACAGGACCCTGAGATCATGACCTGAGTCGAAGGCAGTGGCTTAACCCACTGAGCCACCCAGGCGCCCCTCTGACTTCTTTTTAAAAATAGAGCCCATTAACAGAGAATTATCAAATCAGAATTATCCAAGGTAGTTTTCTAGAGTTTGAATGAGGTATATAATACTTACTAAAAGAAGTTAAGCAATAATAGGATTTTCCTTTCTGTGGAAAGGGAAGGAAAATTTGGGGGTTCAGAATGTTGCAGCACTGGATATTTGAAGGAGAGAAAAAACAATGAGGCCATTTGACAGATCTCTAGAGTGTTTAATTTATTGTGTAAAGTGTACTAATATTGAGCCAAGCAAGGGAAAAAAGTTATTTAAACCTAAAAACCTAGAAAATAGCCTTTGTGCTTATATATACCTATATCCCCTTATGGGGAACATAAGGGAATATAGGTATATGTTTCTTGAAACACATTTATATTAGAATATTTTAATTACACATAATTAACACTGAATTTCCTGTTTAATTTATTTATAATTTTTTATTCTGAGATAATTATAGGTCCATATGCATTTGAAAGAAATATTGTAGATAGATCCTATGTACCCTCCAATCAGTTTTCTCCCAGTGGTATATGTGCTGCCAAAGTGAGCACATCTCCCAGTGGTAACATACTATGTACCTATAGTATAATAGTATGACCAAGAAATTGACATTGATACAAGCTACTAGCTTTATTCAGATTTTACTAGTTTTGTACTTATTTATGAGTGTGTGTTTGTGTGTATTTAGCTCTGTGTAACCTATCAGATGTGCAGATTTGTATTATTCCTATGTAATCATGCTATTCAGATCTTACTGTTAAAGAAAAACTGTTCCAAGGATTTATCCAATGATGTCTTCTTAATTAGGTGCATTTATATATATATATATATATATATTTTTTTAATTTTTTTATTTTTTATAAACTTATAATGTATTATGAGCCCCAGGGGTACAGGTTTGTGAATCACCAGGTTTACACACTTCACAGCATTCACCATAGCACGTACCCTCCCCAAAGTCCATAACCCTACCACTCTCTCCCTACCCCCCTCCCCCCAGCCACCCTCAGTTTGTTTTGTGACATTAAGAGTCTCTTATGGTTTGTCTCCCTCCCGATCCCATCTTGTATCATTTATACTTTTCCTACCCCCCAAGCCCCTCACGTTGCATCTCCACTTCCTCATATCAAAGAGATCATATGATAGTTGTCTTTCTCCGACTGACTTATTTCGCTAAGCATAATACCCTCTAGTTCCATCCATATCTACACAAATGGCAAGGTTTCATTTCTTTTGATGGCTGCATAGTATTCCATTGTATATATATACCACATCTTCTTTATCCATTCATCTGTTGATGGACATCTAGGTTCTTTCCATAGTTTGGCTAATGTGGACATTGCTGCTATAAACATTCGGATGCATGTGCCCCTTTGAATCACAATGTTTGTATCTTTAGGGTAAATACCCAGTAGTGCAATTGCTGGGTCATAAGGCAGCACCAGCTTGCATTCCCACCAACAGTGTAGGAGGGTTCTTCTTTCTCTGCATCCTTGCCAGCATATCTGTCATTTCCTGACTTCTTAATTTTAGCCATTCTAACTAGTGTGAAGTGGCATCTCATTGTGGTTTTGATTTGTATTTCCCTGATGCCGAGTGATGTGGAGCACTTTTTCATGTGTCTGTTGGCCATCTGAATGTTTTCTCTGCAGAAATATCTATTCATGTCCTCTTCCCACTTCTTGATTGAATTATTTGTTCCTTGGGTATTGAGTTTGATAAGTTCTTTATAGATTTTGGATAGTAGCCCTTTATCTGGTATGTCATTTGCAAATATCTTCTCCCATTCTGTTGGTTTTCTTTTGGTTTTGTTAACTCTTTCCTTTGCTGTGCAAAACCTTTTGATCTTGTTGAAGTCCCAATAGTTCATTTTTGCCCTTGCTTCCCTTGCCTTTGGCAATGTTCCTAGGAAGAAGTTGCTGTGGCTGAGGTTGAAGAGTTTGCTGTCTGTGTTCTCCTCAAGGATTTTGATGAATTCCTTTCTCACATTGAGGTCTTTCATCCATTTTGAGTCTATTTTTGAGTGTGGTGTAAGAAAATGGCCCAGTTTCATTTTTCTGCATGTGGCTGTCCAATTTTCCCAACACCATTTGTTGAAGAGATTGTCTTTTTTCCATTGAACATTCTTTCCTACTTTGTCGAAGATTAGTTGACCATAGAGTTGAGGGTCTGTTTCTGGTCTCTCTATTCTGTTCCACTGATCTATGTGTCTGTTTTTGTGCCAGTACCATACTGTCTTGGTGATGACAGCTTTGTAATAGAGCTTGAAGTCTGGAATTGTGATGCCACCAACTTTGGATTTCTTTTTCAATATTCCTTTGGCTATTCGAGGTCTTTTCTGGTTCCATTTCTTTGAAAAAAATGGATAGGATTTTGATAGGGATTGCATTAAATGTGTAGATTGCTTTAGGTAGCATAGACATTTTCACAATATTTGTTCTTCCAAACCATGAACATGGAACATTTTTCCATTTCTTTGTGTCTTTCTCAATTTCTTTCATGGGTACTTTATAGTTTTCTGAGTATAGGTTCTTAGCCTCTTTGGTTAGGTTTATTCCTAGGTATCTTATGGTTTTGGGTGCAATTGTAAATGGGATTGACTCCTTAATTTCTCATTCTTCTGTGTTGCTGTTGGTGTAGAGAAATGCAACTGATTTCTGTGCATTGATTTTATATCCTGATACTTTACTGAATTCCTGTACAAGTTCTGGCAGATTTGGAATGGAGTCTTTTGGTTTTCCACATATAGTATTATATCATCTGCAAAGAGGGGTAGTTTGACTTCTTCTTTGCCAGTTTGGATGCCTTTAATTTCTTTTTGTTGTCTGATTGCTGAGGCTAGGACTTCTAGTACTATGTTGAATAGCAGTGGTGATAGTGGACATCCCTGTCATGTTCCTGACCTTAGAGGGAAAGCTCTCAGTTTTTCTCCATTGAGAATGATATTTGCGGTGGGTTTTTCATAGATAACTTTGATGATATTGAGGTATGTGCCCTCTATCCCTACACTTTGAAGAGTTTTGATCATAAAGGGATGCTGTACTTTGTCAAATGCTTTTTCAGCATCTATTGAGAGTATCATATGGTTCCTGTTCTTTCTTTTATTAATGTGTTGTATCACATTGGTTGATTTGCAGATGTTGAACCAACCTTGCAGCCTTGGAATAAATCCCACTTGATCGTGGTGGATAGTCCTTTTACTGTACTGTTGGATCCTATTGGCTAGTATTTTGGTGAGAATTTTCGCATCTGTGTTCATCAAGGATATTGGTCTGTAGTTCTCTTTTTTGATGGGATCCTTGTCTGATTTTGGGATCAAGGTGATGCTGGCCTCATAAAATGAGTTTGGAAGTTTTTCTTCCATTTCTATTTTTTGGTACAGTTTCAGGAGAATAGGAATCAATTCTTCTTCAAATGTTTAGTAGAATTCCCCTGGAAAGCCATCTGGCCCTGGGCTTTTGTTTGTTTTGAGATTTTTGATGACTGTTTCAATCTCCTTACTGGTTGTGGCTCTATTCAGGTTTTCTATTTTTTCCTGGTTCAGTTGTGGTAGTTTATATGTCTCTAGGAATGGATCCATTTCTTCCAGATAGTCTCCAAAACCTAAGAAATAGTTTTCTTTCTTAAGAAACGAAAAGCAAAACTAAGTTAGAGGATAGTTATTAGTAAAGATGAGAGCAGAAACAACAAACAAAAAAATATAGAAAATTAGTGTAAATAAAAACTAGTTCTTTGAAGGTACAATAGACAGAATATTTGTGTCCCTCCAGAATTCACATAATATATGATTCCCAATGTGATGGTGTTTGGAGATGGAGCTCTTGGGAGGTGATTAAGAGCCCTCATGAAAGGGATTATAGAAGAGGTTCCAAAGAGCTCCCTTATCCCTCCAGGTGTCAGGACACAAGAAGAATGTTACCTACGAACAAGGATGTGGGCCCTTATTGGTGCTGGATACGTTGGTGTCATCATCTTTGGACTTTGCAGCCTCCAGATTGTGAAAAATAAATATTTGTTGTTTAAGCCACTCAGTCATGAATGTTTTTGTAATAGAGGCCCAAATGGATTAAGAAAGGATCTTTAAAATTGATTAAACAATAGCCAAGATTGGAGGAAAAAAAGTGGAGATACTGGGAGAGCAGAGGGAGCAGCAGAGTATCATCTATTCTATATATAATGATATATGTTATATATATTACATATCATATATATGTGTGTGATCTATATCTCAGGATTGTTCAATTCATATTAATTAGCAGTTTGAGCTACAAAGTACTTATGGATCAATCTGAAGAAAATTAACATCTTTATCATGCTAGTCTTTCTACCCATAAACAAGAGCCCTCTCTTGATTTTTTTTTCTTTACTAATTTCCAATAAATGCTATATTGTTTTTCACATGGAACATGAGTGTATTTTCATAGGTTTATTTTTAGTATTTTATTTAGAAGAAAAGTTAAGCTGTCACACTAAAGAGACCAACACTACAGTGACATACAGACTAGTTACCTGTATTTTTCTTACACAGTCTATATGCGTTGTTTATCAGGAATGGAGACTAGAAATAATGCCCTCCATTGGGGCTAGTTTAGAAATCAGAAGATTATCAGATATTTTTCCATATAGGACCGTTCCTTCCTTTCTTCATTTTTTTTTCTTTCTTTAAGTAATTCCTTGAACTACTTGGCAGTTTTCTGAGCTATTGACTTTTAGTATCAATTTATGTATCCCTAGTTCTTTCCATGGTTCTTTGCCTGCTTTGTTTTTCGACTTTTGTTTTGTTTGACCCTGCCCAGTTATCCTTATTTTATTTTTGACTACTGTGCCAGTAAGAGTTAACTCACCAGACCTGGGTTGCTCAAGCCCTCCATGTTCTCAAGAAAGTCTTGACAACAAGACTGGCCCTTGGTCAGTTCCTGGGAGATAAATTCTGTGCCTTTGTAATAGTCTGCCCATAAGAGCATTTTTGTAAGCCTGAGATTTGATGCATATGAGTGCCAGTTTTATCAGATAGTTTATTCTAGCAGTGTAACTTGTAGTGTGCACCTGTTTTTGTATGCCCGAGGCCTTGGACCATGAGGTGTCAGTTTGATTAGATAGTTGATGCTAACAATGTGATTAATGGTGAGCTCCTGTTTTTACTCCCCGGGCCTGATGTCTTGGTATCTGAACTCCCTCACACAGGTGTTACATGCGTACATGGCTTACCTCCAATAAGAACGCTGGATACCAAGGACAGAGTGATTTTCGCTGGTTAACAACACTTTGCATGAATTTCCATACATCATTTTTCAGAAAATTAAGTGCATCAGTGCATTTTCCCTGGGAAAGGTCATTCAGAAGCTTGCATCAGGTTTTTCCAGCAATTTGTCCCTTTTCCTTTGCTGATTTGTATACTTTTGCTATAATAAATAGTAACCATGCATATTATAGCCTGATTGAGGCATGAGTCTTTCTAGCAAACCACCTGTGACAGCTATCTTGAAGCTATGTCTAACGTCATTGTATAATAGGAAGCAAAGTCCTTGCTGCAGACCTTTGTTGGCTCTGAAGTCTTACTTGGCTTTTGAAAGGATTTGGGCAACAATCATGCCTATTGTCGTTCCTTGCTATTTGCAACCCCCAAGGCCCTTTGATATATTGGTGTCATCTGTGTCTTTAATCGGGTTGCCTTCCTCTAGCCTACTCTGCCTTTTTCCTTTTCTTTTTCCCTTTTCCTTTTCCTTTGTCTTTCTGTCTCCCCTCTCACACTGACTTTAGAGTTGTTCATGTGCCTTGCTTTGGCCACTGACAGGTTAGTAAACGTATATACTTAGAAAAACCCTTGCATCTTTCTGCTTTATCTCTTGGAACTCTGTGTCATGAGAGCGAACTTGGCAGAACCTGTGAGAGAGTGAAAGCCTTGTGGAGTTGTGCTGAGTTTCCCAGTAGTTTCCCAGTAGTTTCCCATGTCCTGAGCATCTTAGCCCAGGAAGCTCCCTGCTGATATCCTAGTTGAAGAAATATTTGAAAGAGCCCCACAACTGATCTAGGAAAATTTGATTAATAAACACTTATTATGTAGAATTTACATTGTTTGAAGGTTAGGTAGCAGCATTATTGTGGCAATTATCAAAGGTTACAGTTTTATTAAATGTTTTGTCATGATATATCCTATCCTCAAATGTACATTAAGTCTTCTCTTTCTTTACTCCTCTCCTGCATCATACTCTCTACCACTAACGTATTTCCATTCAATAATTCTGTATAACTTCCCAACTTGATCTTTTGCCTTTTTTTTTAATTTACCACCTACTCCAGAGTGATTCTTACTTTTCTTATGCAAACATGAAATTCAGTGAGTTATTACCAGTAAAGCAGGCTGCCCATTGTACAGTGGTTTTGTCTTCATAATTAATCAAGCACTTTCAAATAAAATGACATGATTTGAAGTTGGGTTCATGGGCGAACAGCTAAGAAAGAATTCTTGAGATATTTTTGGTGCTAGAAGGTGCAAGAATTGGTGCAAGAGTTCTTATAGCACAGGGACAGGACCTGTGGGTGGAAAGAGCTGCGCTGGTGTTGGAGGAGTGACCAATTATATACTTTCCAGTTTGTGGAGGGAAAGGAGCAGTAAGAAACTAAATTTCTAAGGAATTTTAAAGCAAGCTTTTCAGAACCTTGAGGGGCTAGCTTCTGTTACGATAAGGTTCCTTTTAGTCTCTAGCAAAACATCAACATTAAGGTAACCATGAGTGCCTCGAGGAAGGTCATGCTCTGCATATTTCAGTTATCTGTCAGTGGGTGGCAAGCTGTAAGGGGATTTAGTTTAAGCTACATTTCTTTTGCCTTTGTTTCACCGTATCTGTAAAGGAAATGATCATGCCTTAGAGGTTGTTAAATGTTTGAATATCAGTAGAGTGTTCTGTCACCTCATCTAGGAGCTGATGGGGTTCAAATTACGCTACCCCAAAATATGGCACCTTGGCATGTTAAATATTGAAAGATGAAGGAGTTTAAGAGAGTAGTTGCAGGAAAATTTTGTCTTCCTCCCATCCTTCTCCCCTGAAACAGTTCATAAAACCCTCATGTGAGAAGTACCCTCCCAATATCAGGAAGAAAGTAACATCTTTATCTCTGAGACAAAGGGACACTGAGAAGAACCTTTTAACAAATAGCTCTTGGACAATTTCTCCAGTTTACTTCTCTTAATCTTGTACTCCGATTTATCACATTTCTTCAAGACTGTTCACTCTTCATCAAACCTAGCATAAAAATATTGTCTATTTCTTCAAGTATTCATTACTTTATGAAGGCTCTGTGTCACATGAAATTTATTTTAGTTACATTCTGAATATAATAGGTCCTTACTACATATTTGTTGATCAAACGGATGAATCTCCGTCTACTCCCACCCTAAAGCCGATTTTCTTCAAATGAGTTGGAATAATAAACTCAAATAATAGGTTATTGTATGGTTCAAGTCCAGTGGAATTATCTAGGCATGTTCATGAGCTCTACTCATCTCCATTTTCCTTCCTATGTGAGTGATGACATGTCTCTGTTTTTCGGGTATCCAGCCTGTGACTGTCACATCAGACATATGTGCATACCACACACACACACACGTCACACACAATCCCATGCGTATAGACTTTTACTCCCCAAAACCATAATTTTCAGCAGTAGCACATTATATACTGATAAGGAGGAAGAGAAATATAGTATGAACTCCATTTAATCAGAACTTCATTTAATACAGAAGCACATTTCTGTAGTGGAATTAGAGCTTATATGGAGAGTTTTAGTTCTCTTTTTCTCTTTTCCCCACTCTCAAACGATAATTGAAAAGACTTTCCTCAATTCTCTTAATGATATACCCTTCAAGCTTCTTCCTAATGGGTTCACTTTGTCTTCACATGTTAATTTCTTGAGCACCGAGTTTCAAGCTCAACTACTTTCCTTAGTGCTACTGTACTCACAGAATTTGTCTAAGTCGTTGGTGTGATTGTTACTCCCAGTGTAGGCATCTCTGTCAGCTTTGCAGATGCAATCAGCTTCATACTTCTGTATATTTTTCAGGACAATGTTGGTCATTAGACCCTGTACCTTTCAGATTTCAGGTAGCACAGATCAAGTAATTCTCTGCTCCCTTTGCTTCCCTCCTGTGGGGTTCACAAATCCAGGGCCACCCACTCAGCAAGCTCTGTATAGAGTATCCATCAGTGTCTTTTGTGGGGAAGAAAGTTAACTACTGTTCTAAGTTCACTACTTGAGAGGACAAGGAACTTAAAATTTTACATCTCATTAAGATGACAATAAAGAGCATTTTTAATTTGTAAACCTCAGAGTAATGACTTAGAAACAAGTTGTCATGTCATTATAGCAAAAACCTTTAGAATTGATTACAACATGCTGGATCACAGTAATCGACGGAGCACAAGTTTGTGAAAGATTAATTTCTTTACATTACTCTTTTTACACATTGTCAATGCTATTAGTTTTTCCCTTTTAACTTTACCCTATTTCTCACTGACGAGTGTTGTACCATGTTGATTAATATGATTATTATATTTTGAAAAGATGGTGATTTCTAGGATACTATGACTTACATGAATATCCCTCTGAGATATAGATTCTGTCTGGTAATTTATTACATTGACAAATATTAATAAAAAATCCATCTTCCAGCAGTCTTACTATTAATTATTATGCACACTGTTGATGAAAAATATATTATGAATGTTTGCTGCATGAAAGACACTGTATTAGGTACCAAAAATAGATAGTAGAAAATCAAAAACATGGTTTAAATAAACCACACATAAATAGTACCTTATAGAGTAATATAAAAACACGAGTATAAAAGTATAAGAAAAAAAAATGTTTTCTTTTTGGGGAGAGTGCAAAGCAGATATTTTGAGTCAGGAAAATGTCCATACTATAGATATAAGCTGTGTATCAGTCATCTGTAAAGAAAAGGGAAGAAGACAAACCAAAAAAATGTTTTATTTCAATTTGTTCTGCAAGGGATAGAAAACAGCTTTGACTTTTTGATGTTGGAATGGTAAATGATAATGGGTTTCTGATTTGGCTTTAAAAAAAGTTTGATTTTTCCAAAAATTTTTCTGTATCGTTCCAATTTTAGTATATGTGCTGCCGAAGCGAGCACTCCAAAAATTTTTCTGAATTGAATTGAATTTTCAAATTCTGTTCTTTGATTAGGAATTCAAAGATATAAATTTTTTGACACAAACACAATATATACCTACCTGTCTGGTTTCCTCAGCTGTAAAAATAGAAGTAGTAACATCTACATTAACACATTATAATGCATGTAGTATTTTCAACTACTATTTATGATATGGATATTTAAGGATAGTGTCCAAAAGTTAGGTATTATTTTACAATTTATGTTCTTTTTCAAATACTTAGAAAATTTACAGATAATTTTGCAGCTGCTTTCTATTGACTAATTCCAATTGAAATCCTATTACTTCTCCTTAACTTGGAATGCTTTTGTTATACCATTGGAGAGTATTTTCAAACTATAAATTTTAAACACTTCTTATATCCATAGTTCAGAGGCATTTTAGCATTTCTTTGCTTTTACTTTTGGGCTAATAAGTTCAGTTACATATAATATTTGAACTATTTGAATGTTTTTCTGTTGTTGGCATAGATTCATAGAAAAATTTTATTCTGATTCATAGGAAAATATTAATATTCATTAATTATTCTTAACTAAGTCCTTTTAAAGGAAACATTTTACCTAAGCAAGTATTTTGGAATATCTTTAAGGATGAATGAGCTTACATTTTTAATTATCTTTAGAGGCTATCTCTCCTTTAATTTTAGGACATTTATTTTTTTTTAATAGCCAGGTTTAAAGTGTAATCTTCATTTCATTGCATTAAAAAAATGATTTAGAGCAGAGCACAGTGTTATGAAATTTGATGGATTTCTTTGAAATACTGATTGGTTTTTAGTCTATATTCCCGTTAGAGTCCAAACAGGTAAGTGCTTTAGTAGAAATTAATGGTTATATCACCAAAAATAAAATTTCTCAAGATTGAAGAAAGAGAGCCAAATATCAGATCTTATTTTGTTTAGAGGTTCATGTTAATGCTGGTAAGTTTTTAATTCAGTAGTAATATATAAATTATATAAGGTATTGTCTAAATGCTATTGTTATTGTTTTATCTTTGTTTGGGTCCTCTAAGCAACAGACAGCAAGGCAGTGTAAGGGAGAAGAGACTTTTTCTTTATTGTTCTAGGTTCTCAACAGCTGGGTCTATAAAGTCAACTGACAACAGGAAGATTAACAGGGAAAAGGTATACAAATTTATTAATTTTAACATTACATCATGAGAGCATCACAGGAAAAATGCCAATACTCAAAAATGGCGAATTTTGAGAACTTACATATTGGGGGGAGGGGATTTAAGGGAAAGTAGGGGATTTTAAGAAAGATGAATGGGTCCTTAGAAGAGTCAATGGGAGATATGGGAGATATGATAATCTGTGGCAAAGTTTGTCTGGGTGTGGTTTTGACTTCTAGTCTCCTCTCCTGTGATGAGTCACTTTTCTTTGGTTGATGAAACTCATGGGTAGGGGATTTATGACAGTTGTATTCCTTTTGGAGGATCTTATCTTTGGACAGAGAAGGGGAGTTGAAGAAAGCTTCTCCTTATACTTGCTATTTTTCAAGTGCCTTCAGCTCAAAATAATCCTTATGCCAAAGAGTCATATTTTAAGGTGGCATATTCTACCTCCCTTCCACAGGATTAAGCATGCAAGAGATTCACTGAGGAAAATTTATGGGAGAAAAAATGAGGGGAGTTAGAAGAGGGCACATCAGACTGCAGAGTACAACTGATACCTTTGAAGAAGATGGAATAGGAAGGAAGGTTGGAATGAGAGTCTTTGATTGTAGTGCAATTCTAAGAAAACTTTTGCCTTGTTAGTGGAGAGTACTCAAACCCAAAGTTGCTCACAGGAATGAGTTTGCTCCCAGCCAGTAACGGTACTCAGTTACTGGCTGGGAGGATCCCATGGGAAGTGTGGCTTCAGCACAGATGTTGCATACTTTCAGTGGGTAGTAGTTAGTCATGTTTCCTGAAATAAGAAATTTCTGAAGCACATTTTCATGGCCTTAATATGCCATTTTCAGTTTGTTAGAAATTCTTAATCTAATAGAAGATATCAAGAATTTCTCAAGCATCTGCTTTTCTATTTTTAAAATAGAATAGAGTTCAAAACATGGCAAGTCTTCCTGTGTCTGAGGACATAATTTGGAAGAGAGAGCATGAAAACCTATCATCACAGTTATGTATTTACTGAAGGGAATAGCCAACTTCATAGGAAATAGTCAAGCTTGGTATGATATTCTAAGGATCTAAAAATGCCTGTGTGGGGTTTATCTTACAGATAGAACATGTGGGCAGGTCTAAGAGTCAGACTATAGCAATAGGGAATTAGGAGTAGGAAGCATGTAAAGGTTTAAGGGAAACATCAGGTAGCAGACCTCTTCCACTGGACTTGGATTCAAGGCCAGAGTTCATTCAGTCCCTGGGGAGTTAACAAGTTGAATAAGATAGGACAAAACTCCAGTCTTAGAATCTGAAAAATAAACAGTTTTCTATGCAGAGATTCAGAATTTCAGACATAGGAAACAAAATTATACTTTAACGCTAAGAACTGGGGTACAGGATATGCAAAATCTTTAACAAATTGGAAGCCCAATTATCCTAACAGACCAGTTAGTCAGAATAGTAGGCAGTAAGTTCATCATGTGTCCTGTTGTGTTGGGCTAGAATTCTTAAAAATTTTCTCCTTTATTACTAGTCTAAGAGACTGGGCCAGGGATGAAGTATATTAGCTTTAGAGTTTTCCTGGTCACTATATAGAAACTAAAGCTTAGGAATAAAGCAGGACCAAGATGCCACTTCTTCTATTTAAGGCTATTGCAACCTTATCACTGTTATTACTGCTTCCATGTTGAAGTCTATCACAGTGTTGCTGGAAAACCTAGATGGGTTTAAGGTAAAGATACACATGTTCCTAGTCTGCATATGAGTTTATTGAAATAATATGGCTTATTTCCAGAAAAGGTAATATTCTCATATTACTGTTGTTTTAATTCAGCACTATTGCAATGATAGCTCATCTTTTCTACCAAATGCTACAGAGGGCTATGTAGGTTTTATTTTTTAGGAGCATTTCATAGGAGTCTTATCTGGGCTAATGTTACAAATCTTCAATAAACAAGTTCCCATCTTTTCTTCATTAGGTATTTAATATCTTAAGTATGAAGTTCAATGGCTTTGTTACGTACTCATAGAGTTTTCTAGAAATATTCAGCTTATGTAGTGTACTTGGAAAGCATTATTTTATTAATTGTTTGTGTTTATGGAAGCTTGCACTAAGAAAGTCCACAACAATAATATTGGAAAGTTATTAGTATAAGAACTTCTGGTTAGCTCATGCAAATTCATATATATTCTTATCACTTCCATTCTTCAAAAATGCTCATTTGTTGTAATAAGAGAAATACATTCTTGAAATCATGGATAATTTTATTATTTTAAATATATTTTTCAAAATTTCAGATAATCTATATCCTGTTAATTATTCCTAACTGTGGGATTGATTTAAATTATCCTCAAAAAATTACATCAATCCTGAAATTCATCTTTGATATATTTATTAATTTGTTGATGCAAAGACAATAAAAATTTTAACCTCAAACACTGGTTTTTTAGTAGGGATAATAACATTTTTAAATTTTATATATTTAAAATAATTACTATAATTTCTGAATCTGCTAATAACTATCTTTAGATTTTTTAAAGTGGTGTCTGCTCAAATGAATAAATCTGTTCATTTTATTTTTCAGAATTCCCCTCATTCTATAGTTAGCACAACTAACTAGAGTAACTTTATAAGTTTAACACAACCTTCATTCTTACAAGTAAGGAAAAAATGATTTATGTTTTTTTCATTTCTAGCTTTACATAAAACACAGAATTACTCACAAGGAAAATGCATTATTCTGGAAATTTCTCTGTACTAAAAAATTTCCAGACCAATATCTTTCCAAAAGTGGAAAGACCATTTAATAATGGGCCCCAATTCCATTATCATACAACCTATGTAAGTATTTGCTATCTGAAGATCAGTCTATTGGGGGCAATTGATTTAAGGGAATGTATTTGGATTGATTTCTGGGTTCTCAATATGGAAGCCTCTCTTTAATGAATATAGTAGATGGACTAAGAGGGAACTGAAAACAATTTATTAAAGATGATAACTACAGTCTGAAACTTTTGGGAAAGTACATTCATTATCTTTTGCTAAATCCCTAGAAAATAAGTTTTGACAAGATCTTTTATTATAACTTGTAAAAACCTACTTAAAACTTGCAAGCAGAAAATGAGAAATTAAACAGCTTAGTTGTGAATTATTTTCCTTCATAGAGCATTAAACATTAATAGGATAATATTTCTATTTAGAACCAAGGAACAGTATCTAATTAATATACTAACATATTTATTCATGTGATTCATATAAATATATTAATAACATTTTTCTTGATCTCTAAAGAGAATGCTCTATTACCCATTATTTTTTTTAACAAAAATATGAAGCATTTCAATTTGCTTAAGTTTGTAGTATTTTCTTAGGAGATGTTTTATAGAACATTTTAGTATTATTACTTTAAGCCAAGATGAATGCAGATCCTCATGGACTTATAATGGGGTTATGGCCTGTTAAATGCATCATAAATTGAAAATATCATGTCAAAAATTATTTAATATACCTAACCTACTGATTGTCATCACTTAGCCTTGCCTACCATAGATGTGCTTGGAACATTTACATTAGCCTGTAGGAGGGCAAAATCATTTATCACAGACTGTTTTATGATGAAGTGTTGACTATGTCATGGGATTTATTGAATTTTGTACTGAAGGTGAAAAACAGAGTGGTTGTAAAGTGTATGACTGTTAACACTTGTGATTGTGTGGTTGACTGGGAGCTGTGTCTTACTGCCACTACGCATCATGAGAGTGTCATATAACCTATTATGGCCTGAAATAAAGATCAAAATTTAAAGTATGGTGTCTACTGAATGTGTATCACTTTTGTAGCATTGTAAAATTTAAAACAAAGTCATTAAAGTAAACCACTAAAAGTCAGGGACCATGTATATTCTATTGCAACTCCATTGCACCATCCCCACAGGTGTGCTTGGTTGTTGGGAACCAGCCAGTCTTCATGGCACCAGCCTAGGTAACTTCTTTTTCATCCTGGTCTTGGTTGATTCACAGCATCAGGGCTAGAGAGGAAGATGGGTGAGGCAACAAGCAACTATGGGATTTTTGGTCTGTGCTGGATGAACCAGTGTCAGTAGCAATTAGCAGTTTACAGATGCCCTCTAGAACAATGTTTCTCAAACTTAAATATTCACACAAATTCCCTTGAAATCTTGTTATGTTGCAGATTCTGATCAATGGGTGGTAAATGGGGCTGAAGCCCTACAAGTTCTGACAATCTCCTGAGTGAGACCCATTTTGTTAATGTACAGTACAATTGAGTAGAGTAGAGTGGTCTGGCGCACTACAGTCTTAGAGTTAACTGTTTCCTGAGGTACCATCACTTCCCTTAGCACCTTCCTCAAACTTCCCACAAGATGGAGCCAACCAGACTCACTTGAAATATGTTTTTTCATTATGATCCTAATACTGTAGGTGGAAGTCTTTTACAAGGGCAAGATAAAGACATTTAACTCTATTTGCTCGGAGAACAGTTTGTTCCTTGGTCAATCCCTACTGTCCTACAATTCTGTGTATTGGTTCCCTTTCTACAACTCTCTTTCCTTGCTCAGACTTTGGCCAAACTGTAGAAACTCTGATGATTTTTATTTCTGCTTAGCTAATTCTGACTACCTTCCCTTAAGCTCTTGAAGAGATTTTCCTGCTGATCAGTACTTCAAACTCGACTTAATCCATTAAAAATTTGGGAAAAATTATGTTCATTTTTAAGGTAAGCCCTATACATTTATATGAATAAAATTAAAAAAAATGAAGGGAATATCCCCCCACCACACACACACACACACACACACACACACACTCACACACACTACTTCTAAGCTAACATACTGACAAAATAAGATTGGGTTGAATATTAAAAAAGTCATTTTCTAACTCTCTCTATGCATCCAAAGGGATTTCAAATTTGTTTTGTTATATATATCTTTTTGGGTGCAGAAGTAACAAATTCGTAGATGATTTTAGTATCATAGAAGACCTTCACATAGATTGTCTTTATTTGAAACAACTGATGAGGAAAGTAGGATCTGACATTGCCCAGATGATACACTTTGATGCTGAAAGTTACTGTTGCCTCCATATATTAGTCTTTTCTATTAGACTTGCAATAGTGCCTAAAATGTCCTTGTTAGTTTTTTTCTATGAATAAGACATATAAATCTTTATAGTTCTTCTGTAACCCTGCCTTCCTGTTCATATATTCCAGCTCATACATCCTTTTAAATACTGCAAGTTTCCAGGATCATCTTCTTGATTTTCTTCTTTGCTTTCTTTCCTTGTTTTTTTATAGCTATTATTAACACAGTCATTTGCTTCAGCTGGAAATTTTTTCAGCTATAAACAGTACTCTTGAGGCTGAATTCTTACGGAGGTTCAGATAGCATTCGTGAACTTGAGAGATATATTTCTACCACCTACTTGCATAGCTCTATGAAATAGGTTAACAGTTAGATGAGAATGGGAGCTTAAAAGTTACTACATTAAAGATTCTATGTAGAATGATTATGTAACATGTTTAAGATAAAATGCCTATTATTTTAAATTCCATGTTAGTTTAAGTTAAGACAAAAACCATTCGTTACTAACAACCTCCCTTTCAAGTACCCTGTAACTTTTCATTGCTATTTTCAGAGTTCTTCTCACTAAGAGTAGATAATATGACTATGAGGAAGTGATAAAAAATATATATTTTCCTTTCTTTTTTTCTAAATTATTTTTATTAACATATAATGTATTATTTGCCCCAGGGGTACAGGTCTGTGAATCATCAGCCTTACACATTTCAAAGCACTTACCATAGCCCATACCCTCCCCAATGTCCATAACCCAGCCACCCTATCCTCCTACCTCATAGAAACCCTCAGATTGTTTTGCAAGATTAAGTCTTCTACAGTTTGTCTCCCTCCTGTTCCTATCTTGTTTCAATTTTTCCATCCCTACCCCACAACTCCCCCACCCTGCCTCTCAAATTCCTCATATTAGAGAGATCATATGATAATTGTCTTTCTCTGATTGATTTATTTCACTCAGCATAATACCTTCTACTTCCAACGCCTTGCTGCAAGTGGCAAGATTTTATTTTTTTGATGGCTGCATAGTATTCCATTGTATGTATACCCCACATCTTCTTTATCCATTCATCAGTTGATGGACATCTAGGTTCTTTCCATAGTTTGGCTACTGCGGACATTGCTGCTATAAACATTCCAGTGCACATGCCCTCTGGGTCACTACATTTGTATCTTTAGGGTAAATACCCAGTAGTGTGATTGCTGGGTTGTAGGGTAGCTCTATTTTCAACTTTTTTCAGGAACGTCCATACTGTTTTCCAGAGTGGCTGCACCAGCTTGCATTCCCGCCAACAGGAGGTTCCCCTTTCTCTGCATCCTCGCCAGCATCTGTCATTTCCTGACTTGCTAATTTTAGCCATTCTGACTGGTGTGAGGTGATATCTCATTGTGGTTTTGATTTGTATTTCCCTGATTCCTAGTGATGGGGAGCACTTTTTCATGTGTCTGTTGGCCATCTGAATGTCTTCTTTGCAGAAATGTCTGTTCATGTCCTCTGCCCATTTCTTGATTGGATTATTTGTTCTTTGC
>NC_081559.1:78122433-78132819 GCF_022355385.1 Mustela nigripes
TCCAATCAAGAAATGGGCAGAGGACATGAACAGACATTTCTGTTCATGTCCTCTGCCCATTTCTTGATTGGATTATTTGTTCTTTGGGTGTTGAGTTTGATAAGTTCTTTATAGATTTTGGACACTAGTCCTTTATCTGATATGTCGTTTGCAAATATCTTCTCCCATTCTGCCAGTTGTCTTTTGGTTTTATTGACTGTTTCCTTTGCTGTGCTAAAGCTTTTGATCTTGATGAAGTCCCGATATTTCATTTTTGTCCTTGCTTCTCTTGCCTTTTTTGATGTTTCTAGGAAGAAGTTGCTGCAACTAAATTAGAAGAGGTTGCTACTGTGTTGTCCTCAAGAATTTTGACAGATTCCTTTCTCACATTGAGGTCTTTCATCCATTTTGAGTCTATTTTTTGTGTGTGGTATAAGGAAATGGTCCAGTTTCATTATTCATTATTCAACATGTGGCTATCTGATTTTCCCAACACCATTTGTTGAAGAGACTGTCTTTTTTCCATTGGACATTCTTTCCTGCTTTGTTAAAAACTAGTTGACCATAAAGCTGAGGGTCTATCTGGGCTCTCTATTCTGTTCCATTGATCTATGTGTCTGTCTTTCCAGATCTGCCACTCGTGGGGCCCCTGGTCAAAGAGTAATGGCCCAACTGTACCTTGGATCATGGTTTACGGTAATCCTGAGCTGAGAGCCCCCACCTTAGCTCCATCTCTGTAGCTGGCTTCCCTGCTGTGAAACCTGGCAGTTCTGCTACTCTCAGACACCCCTGGACTTTCAGTGACTCCATGGGTCCTGAGACCACCATGTCCCCACCAGGGCTCCCACTCCCGCTTAGCCTCTGGAGTGACATCCCTCAGTGGAGCAGACTTCTAAAAGTTCTGTTTTTGTGCTCCGCTGCTCCAACACTTGCCAGGACCCGCCCCTCCCCCTGTGGTTTATGTTCCCTTTGCTTCGGATTCACTACACTGCACGTCCTACCTTCCCAAAAGTGGTCAATTTTCTGTTTCTAAAATTTATGCTCTTTTTTGATCTCTTGTTGAGTTTGTAGGTTTTCAGAATGGTTTGATAACTATCTATCTGTATTTCTGTGACCTAATGCTATTTCAGTTTCCTACTTCTCCACCATTGTACTTTCTCTCCCTCAAGTACATATATTTTCAAAAGGATAAGTAATTCCTTTTTAGGTTTATAATTTGTGAGTTTCTGAATCCATTCCATTTCTCATACAGAGAAGTTGAATTATCCTTTTAAAGTAAACATCTGCTGTATGATTTAAAAGCTACCAGTAAATTAAATTTTGAAAGTGATATGTAAATATTCATCTAATCAATAAAACTCTTGCTTATTTTATGTTGCTGTGACATAGGCCATTTGTAACTACTATCATCTATTAAACAAAATATATTTTCTTGATGTTCTTCAAAAAATTAGTGAAATGTTTCTTTTATATATTTAGAAGGGATAGGTTTATTTTGCACATTTTAAAAATGATTACCTAATCTTCTTTAGAAGCTTCTTTTAACATTACAAATATAATATATATATGTTTTAAATTTCAGTTTTCAAATTTCTTATATCGAAAAATAATAATAAGTAAAAGGTCATTGACAAGTCATAAATTCCTGCAAATCAGTGAAAGTGGCTATGTGTTAGAAGGCCTTTACTGCAGTGGATATATAATACCTAATATATGCTACTTAGTGTTCACTGTATACCTGCCATCCTTATCTACATAAGTCTGCTACGTTGTTGGTTCTTCCTTTGTCAGGAGACTTCTCATAGCTAACTGGACTGTGAAAGTTAAGGTAAGGCCTGACTACAGGTTTCAGTAATCATGGTTAGGACTGATGGGGAAAGATGTGAAGAAGACAAAGGAGAAGAGAGATCATAAATTGGATCATAAATTGAATATCATAAATTGGAATTTGCCTAGCTATGTCACAAATACCTGAAAAAGGAGCTCAGTTTAGAAATAGAATTTAATAGCTGCTATCATAACAGATATTAATCCTTTTTTCTATATGTAACTGTGAACTTTGGGATGTTTAGTATTCTTTTGTACATTAGAAAATAATGACTTAAACCTACCATCCTATCTCTTTTATTCTGCTTTTATCAAGTCATATTCTATCAGAACTCTAAGCAATGCATATGAACTCTGACCCTGGACTTGGCCAGTATCCTGATGGAGCTTGTGCCCATCAGGATACAATTTGTCAGGCATTATATTCAAAATTCAGATTTTATTTGATCACTTATCTATGCCTTCACTCAATATTCTGTTGAGATGAGATTAAAAAGAAAAAAAAATACACTGAGTAATTCTAATGTGGTTATAAGGGTGTGCCAAAACTCTGAAGGGTCTGAGATTTTACCACACTTGTAAATAAACATGTTAAACTGCCACAGTATTTGTGCATGTTGGCAGGAAACATGAGACTCCTGGGACAGAGAGGACAGAGATGAGAGATTTTGTTATTCACAGCTCAGCAAGCACTGTGAGCATCAGTACATCCCTGTCCATTCCCCTTGCCACTCAGACTTCTGACCTTCTTGGTTGACATAGAAAAGAAGAAACTGAGAAGGGAGAATACAAATTTTTAGAAAATACTGCAATACTACTTAGTGTTCTGACCAAAACATGTGGAACATAGCAAAAATTATTCTTAGAGGAAACTTTATGGCCTTGGAATATCTATTGCTATGTAGAAAATATACCATAGCTTACCTTCTTAAAGCATTTATTGTCTCTCCTAATTTCTCTAAGTAGGAAACTTGAGTGGCTTGGGTGTACAGTTTGATTTAGTGTCTTTCATTAGGTAGCTGTTATGGTGTCAGCTAGGGAAGAAGTCATCCAAAGGCTGGATTGGAGCTGGAGGATCTACTTACAAGGTAGCTCTCTTATATGGCAAGCAGGTTGTTATCTGAAAAGGCTATATGACATTCTGGAAAAGGTAAAACTATGGAAAGAGTAGAAAGACCAGTCAGTGCCAGAGGTTAGGGACAGGAAGGAAATATGAATAGTTGGAGCATAGGGGATATTTAGGGCATATGATACTGCAGCAGCCAAATACATGTTATTATACACTAGTCAAAATCTATAGACTGTACATCAAAATGATTGAACCCTAATGTAAACTATGGATTTTAGTTAACATATCAAAATTGGCTTATCAGTTATAATAAATGTACTGCACTAATGCAAGGCATTAATAATGAAGAGAACTCTGGGGGATGTGGGAGTGACAGGAAAGGGAGAGAGTTTATATGGGAACTCTATACTTTCCACTCTGTTTTTTGTAACCCTAGAACTGTTCTAAAAAGTAACTAAAGATAATTAAAACCTAGAGAGAATGGGATAATTTTAGGGCCAAATAATCTGAGCTGAGAGAATAGTCAATACAAATGTCCAAAATTGTGAATAGAATAGGTAGAACATTCAAACACACCAATTACTGTAGAGAGCTTCATATGTTAATTTTATCTATTATTTTGAATTGTTAATGTACATGCTTTTTAAAATATGTGAAGTCATAATAATTTGAAAATCCCTCTATTTGATAAAGAATTGATAGTTCTATAAAAAAAAATTTGATATTGAGGGCAGGCTCAGTTGGGTGGCTCAGTTGGTTAAGCCACTGCCTTCAGCTCAGGTGATGATCCCAGGGTCCTGGGATCAAGCCCCACAACAGGGCTCCCTGCTCCTCAGGGAGTTTGCTTCTCCCTCTCCCTCTGCTCGTTGCTCCTCCTGCTTTTGTGTGCTCTCTCTCTCTGTGTCAAATAAGTAGATAAAATCTTAAAAAAAAAAAAAAAAGACATCCTGAGTATTTAAAAAAATTGATATTGATGGTACAAAAAAAGAACAATAAATTAATCTCACTTATGAACATAGATCAAATTTACCACATTAACCATTAGCAAATAAGTATAGCCACTTATTTAAAGAATATATTATAACATAATGGCAATATATTGTATAATAATATATTAGGACCAAGTGAAGTTTTATCACAAATAAAAGAATGATGTAATATGAGAAAGCCTGTCAACATGTGCAAAGTTTTTATTTCACAAGAGACAAAACAAATATTTTCAAGGAGTATTTGGCAAGTATAATTAATGTTTTTTTCTAGAAAGTTGAAATTTTATGGTCCATCTTTTTATTCTGTGGAAATTCTTAAATATATGCATTTAGAAGAAATAAGTGTGTCATAATTGAGCTTGTATCTTTTATTTAGTTAACTTCTAATTCTGCCTGTCTTCTCCTCTCCTCCGTGTTTCCTCCCCTCATTCTTTTCTTCACTGTTTCACTCCAAAGACATTACATGATGGGCTGTTAGGCAGTTAAAAGACCTCTTGATGTAGTTAAGATTACATTTGGCCATAAGTAATAGGATTCTAACTGTAGTAGGTTGAATGAGTAGGGTGTTTATTTTTCTCACTCTAGAAGAAGTCTGGGGATTTGTAACACAGGCCTGGAATGGTAACTCAACACTGCCATGGGGTCTCCAGATCCCTTCTGTCTTTTTACTCTATCCTTAAAGTGGTTTAGTCCTCATGTTCCCAGGATGAGGCATAAAAAGTACTTACCAGTAATATATGGTAAATGCAAAAAGCTTTCTCCACTTGAAGTTTGGTTTTTATAAAAAGCAAAATATTCTAGTAAGATTATATTTGTTTTATAACTGCTGGAATGATAATATTCTGTTCATCAATATCCACAGTATTTATTAGCCATTTGTAATGACCTATAACCCCAAATCTCATAGGTTTCCACCACCACACACTTATTTCCCACTGTTACTAAATATCGCTGGCTGTTTTTCTGCTGCAAATGTCTTTTCATCTTGGGGATCAGGTAAGAGGAGCAAACTATATTTGCCACATGCTGTTCTGAAAGTAGAGGGGAAAGAATAAGTGGTAGAAGCTTTCAGTGTCTCTTAAAGCCTTTCCTCAGACATAACATACATCACATGTGTTCACAGTCCATAGATCAAGGTAAGTCACATGACAAGCCTGACACTTGGAAGGAAAGTATATTTTATTCGCAGGAACTGCTATAAATCACATGGCAATGGAAAGAGCTGTCTAATCCTCTCGCAATGAAAAAATAGTTGGAAACAATTTTCCCCATCAGTTTAAGTCTATAATTAGGAGATGATTTACTCTAGTAAATAATATCATTGGCTTTGGAGTTGAACCTGATTCAATTTTCCCCTGTTGATTACAGGTTGTCTGTAAGTTTTAGATTTTTTATTGATAAAATATGTTAATTTCTATGATAAATGCTTTATTATAAAACATTTATGTTTTAAATTGCTTAAAAAATGACTGGCACATAATAACTGCCTAGCAATTTATTGTTTCCTAGACCATATGAAAATAATCTTATTTTTCAATGGGAATATCATTAACTTACTGGCAAGATTGTGATAAATCTATGGACACTCTAATAATTATCTGGATTTTCATTGTACACTTTGATTAGACAGGAAGGAGTGAAGCTTTGATGTTTGTATGTGAGATCGGAAGTTTAATAAACTAAATAGCAGTATAAACAAGTCATGTTAAATTCAAAAAGTTAAATATTTTATGCATTTATATTAGGCCTTACACAATGCATATAGCTTATAAATTTTCATGAAGTGGTTTTATTTTAAGAATTTAAAGACTGGTTACTTTTTTTCAAATTTTGAATGATCAGCTAAATATGTTATCATATTTATGTCATTCTCAGATCTTGCAGAAGTTACCCAAAAACATATTTATAAATTTAAGAAAAAAACACTATTGATTATTCAGGATTTTAGTCCATTTACTCACCTCTATGATAACAATCCTTTATACTTTTCCAAAGTACTCTCAAACAACTATTGACAAAAATGAGATGAGTTTTAGTTTTGTGGCTTTTGGTTTTGGAAAGGAAATAGACTATTGATTTGTGTTCTCTTAAGTTTCTTTATTGATTAGTCCATTTTGCTTTGGCCCAATTTTTTTGATATAATTTAATTGACAAAGAAGTTTTAGGAAAGTATAATGAAACTGAATTACATAATTGGTCAGAATTCTTTTTATCACCTTTAATTTTCTACTCTTTCATGAGAATTCTTTATCTTCTTCTTATTATTATTATTTTTTTTGCATTTCATTAGACCCCCAAAGCCTGTTCGTTCCTTTCTGAGTACATGATTTAAAATTCCAGATGTGTGCAGCCTCAATTATCTATCTAAATATATTTAGCTCATCAGATTAGCATTGAAGTGAAATGTGGAATTTTAAATTAAAGTGATTTTTTTTACTAAGAAAGCAAATCTCTGGACCATTTAGAAACTGACTTGTGGACGTGTTTAAAATACACATTATAGAGAACTTCAGGAAAAGCGTTTGGTAGAGCAAAGTTGATCTTGTAACCTAATGAAAATATCAAGGGCCACAAGGGAGCTATTGTATTTGACAAGTATACTTTTTCTCTCTGTTTCTTTTTTCTGACAAGAGATCTAGCACTCTGGCTGTAGGTATAGATGTGTGTTTTGGTTTGGCCAATTGTAGTAATTCCTTTTCTAAGGAATAATAAATATTGTAGAGCCAAACTGTGGACCTGAGCAAGACCAAAGTCTGTTTCTCTGGGATTGCTGTACTGAGACACTGGAAGAGGAATCTCTGTTTCTTCTGGGATTGGCATGCTTGAGAGATGTGTGTCTGAAATCTTTAGCAGCTGACTAGATCCTAGTTAAAGCTATTGAGGCCATGGTACTGGTAGCACTTCTTTAGATTTTGTATCACCATGAGATCCTTCCCAGTAAAGAGAACTAATATATTTCCCATTCTTGCTTAAGCTACTTAAGTCTTGGCCATTTGCAATGAATGTTCATTTTTCCTGTAAATAGAAGGCATGCTTACTCTGATAAATTAAAATTAAAAATTTCAGAATATTAATGATAAAAGGAGAATGATTATCTCATGGACCTGGTCAGTGCAAGTACTGATGAGTTGATGATATGTGATCTTGTATTTTACACTGAAAGTGGTAAAGAGAGGATGATTCACAGGCACAGTCTCTGAACTTTTTAAAAATGATTTTATTGTTCAAATGGTAAAAATAAAAATAAGAGTAAAGCTGTATCATAGGCTACTGATTCAGTGTATATATATATATATATATATATATATATATCCACTCCTTCCTTTCTTCCCATGCATGTCAACAAAGGAGGAAAGAAAGAAGAAGGAGAAAAAGAAAGAGAGGAGCTTTGTAACTTGTGTTGTATATGTGTTCAGAAATGTTTAAACCAGAGAGAAGCAAGGATATGGTTAATTTAGACAATTTTGTAGATCCTGAGTATTTTATCCTACCATTCGTCTGTCTTTCTACTCCTTTTTGCTTTCATGGGATGAAATATTCTTCAGTGTTTATTTTGTAGATTTAAAGACATTAGTAAGCAGGTTGCAGTATGTGTTAAAATGGAGATGGAATGTTAAGAAATTAGTAAGGGTAATTTTTAATCTATCTTATGAATTCATTGTAGAACCTGCGTTCTGCGTAAAATAGGGATTCCATATTCCAAAGTTATTTAAGTTCTCCAAGTCCATGTTAAAAAGAAGCATGGAGGAAGAGAGGATTGGAAGTAAAAGTTATTGGAAAGAAAACATTAGGTTTAGCCTTACTGAAATTACTCATTTTTGTAAAGTATTGCCAACTCATGGTAGAGAAGCTTGGCTGGGAGCTCACTTTTATCATGTTCTACAGTGGTAGGAAGACATCTAACAATGAATTCATTGAAGAGTGTTTAAGTTATGACAGTCCAATTTAAAAATTCACTATTGCTTGATAAGAGTTCACACTGGAAAAAAAAAAAAGAGTTCACAATGAAGGAGAAATTATGGCTTTTGCCTTGTTATCCTTTCTATCCATATGTTTGTTTTCCAGTCTGGAGAAGAGAAGGTGAATAAATAGTTATTAAAACTTTCCCGTGTTGATAAATTGTCCAAAAATCTTTTAAAATTTTTAGCAGAAAAAAGCTTGAATAAAACTTCTGGTAAAAAAGATGAATAATAATCTTTTTAGTATTTTTAGCATATTATGGAAATCTTTGAACATTCACTAAGAAGTAGTAAAATGAACACTTTTGAAGATGTGACCCAGCATCAACAGTTATAAGCATTGTGCAGGGGGAGGAGAGAGCCAGAGAAGTGGGGCACCTGGCAGCTAAATAATGTTAGTGGGAAGAGTAATGTCAAGCCTTGACCTCATGATCAATTCTAATGGACTTCATGAGAGAGACACTGGATACAATTTGATTCATATTCAGGGCTCCTCTCGAGGATAAGTAAAGGCTTAAGATAAGACTAATGCTGGCGACTGGCTAGGTTTTTAGGCACTGTATTCTCTGTTGTAGGGAAAAAAGTCAATACGTCATTTGGGACTATGTGGCCTAATTTGTCGTATTATTTTTTGCCTCTGACTTTAAATCCAAATCATTATGAAAGTTACCAGCAGGGAAGAGAGTACAGCAGAAATTTCATTGGGAACTCAGAGAACAGCAGTCATTAATTACAGAATATCATGTGAAAGAGAGAAGAACAATAAAGTTAGAATGTGATTTCCATACTTCTTTTCTCTCTCTAGCTGATCCCAGAGGTGTTTATTTTTTCAAGCTGGAATTGCAATTTTGAATCATATTACAAAATCTGAGTTTTAAAAAGACTTCACCTAAATCCATTAAACTCTAAAACTACTTGTACACCGATATCTTCTCTAGATTTCAGTCTCAGGGTCTGAAAGGCAGATCTTGCACGAAGAAAAATGAATAAGTTTACTGATTGAAATTTGGGCACATGGTTCTTGGACCTAGAATGAGTCTGTAGATGGCATCAAAATGAGCATGAAATGCTTACATTCTTATCATCTTATCATCTACACTTCTTGATCTGTGCAGTTCACTCTCTCTTCAGTGAGTTTTGCCAATAACAGTTCTTTTAAAGTTGAAGCACAATGTAGAGAACGTTCTGCTATGAGAAAGTTATGATTCTATGAACTGCTTTAGATATGTTGGCATAAAAACCTAACAAGGAATTATAATTTATTTAAGCCTCTTGATAATCCTTCAGCAAATTTGTATTTTTATGTCATCTCTACATTTTATGATTTTTAAATAATTTTTTACTGTTTATTGAGGTCCTACAGATATATTCCAGGCCCTATTCCAAGGGCTTTATATTTAATGATTTATTCAGTTCTCACATTAATTCTGTAAGTACAATAATACTATTCTCTCTCTTTACACTAAAAATGAAACACTTCTGAGGTACAGAAATGTTAAATAGTTTCCAAGGAGCATAGAATTAGTAGGTGGCATGGCAGAGATTCAAATTCAGGAAGTCTGGTAGTCGGCATTGTGACCATAATCACTCGGACAGTACAAATAAACACAAAGAAGCAACCCCAAAAGGGATAGACAATCAAAAGTTTGAAGTATTTTTTAATTGCTAGTTATTTATAAGTGTGATCACCAGCTTTTGATTGTTCTAAAATGCAAGGCAGTAAGATGGGGAGCTAAAATTGTAAATGCAAGAATTTATAGCTTTTTCTGTTTTGGTGAGGATAGTAGTAGTTTTGTTTTAGGATACATAAAATGTGATTTAAAAAAAGAGAGAGAAGCAGCAGCACTAGAATCATGATCAGGCAAGGTAGACTTTTGTTACCAGAAAAAAGACAAAGACTCCAATTATAGAGGACAGTGACAGACCCCATCAGCAGCTACTGTCTCTTGGGATTCATCACTGTGGGGCATGCTCCTACGGACCTCACTGGCAACCGAGAATTGACATTCTACCAATAATTGGTGTATAAATGTATCAGCTCTCTTATCCTTCAGATGGGGTAACTCTAAGATTAGGTTTTCCATAAGGGTAAATTCTAAAGTTTTTGACATCATTGCCTAGAATTTTCCCATGGGATTGAGCTTCATATACTCACAGCGATTGTAGGCTTGATGATGTGCTACTTTGGGCTATTGTCTGGAGTATTTACTGCCGTCTAACAAACTTCTCCAATGTTAATGGCTTAAAACAACAAAACCTACACCACATTTCACAATTTTCTAAATCACAAGTTTGGGCAGAGCCCAACTATACATTTCTGATTCATTTGGCATCAAGTGGGGTGCATTCAATGGCTGTGCTGATAGGGAGGATCCAAAATAATTGTGCTCATGTGCCTAGTGCCTTGATAGGGACAGCTGGAGGGCTGAGTCTAGCTGGGTCTCACTCCCTCATCATGAATTATTAGTCTCTCCACCCAGTCTCTCTAGCAGGTAGCTGGACTTCAGACATGGCAGCTTAGAATCCTAAGGCCAAGTATTCCAAGAGACATGTAATAGAAGCT
>NC_081559.1:78133219-78185153 GCF_022355385.1 Mustela nigripes
TCTCCATAATGTGTGTGAATTCTCTCTCACTCTCAAATAAATAAATCTTAAAAAATAAAAAAAATAAAATAAAATAAAAAATCATAGCTCTTTTTCCTCTCACCAGACTGAAGCAGCACGGAAAAAAGTCTCACCTTTCAGTAATAGGGGTTAAAAATTTGTGGCCATCTTTAATCTGTCAAACTATCTTCTCCTCTTCTCTGTCTCAATGTTTTTCTCTTCTATTATTTATTTTTGTTTTTATTTGCATCACCCAAAAATGATCCTCTGTAGAATCTTTCTCCTAGCATTTATTCCTGGGGAAACCCACACTAAAGGAAGAAATTTTATATTTGACCAAAAGAGGGGTTTTGTAAACAATATTGATTTGATTATTGAAATACTGTGGTAAGTTTGCTCTTATGACCTCTTTCTCATTGAACAGGACATGGGTGACAGATGTTAGCTGATTATATCTAAAAAACCAGTTGGGACTTGAATGGGGCTTTTCAAACTCCAACTGCAAGGTTTTACCACTATACCTAAGAATGAAATAAGGAGAATAAACCAAAAATGGGATTTAAGTAAAAGTAAGATTGAAATATAAATTTCTAAGCAGTTTTTTTAAAACCCAGTAGGCACATTAAACTAAAAACAAAAAACAAAAGACAAAAAAACTCCAGCATTTCTGATGTATGTCAAATGATTCTGTCGGTTGATGCAAAGTCAAAGGGTTTGCTAATTGGCTTACTCACCTACGGGGCAATATATAGAGAGCACTGATGATTAATTTGATCTGCACATACATTAGGGAAGGAAGAGGGATTGACTTTCGGGACACACCTCTCCCATTCCAAGCACTGTCATTGATTTTCACTGATCCTTTATTTAATCCTCACATTGTAGATGATATCTACAGGTTTTAGATGAAGAAAGTAAGGCTTGGTAGCAATTGGGATTCTAATGCAGTTTGTCTGGTGACAGAGCCAGACAGATTCAACTACACTTCATTTTTTCAAGGAGTGGGAAATGTTTAGAGGTGATTTCCCCATGGGGGTAGTGAATTGAAGACGCAGGGATACCATGAGATTCTTTCACCTGGCAGCTAGTAGTTATAGTGCTCTGCTGGGGAAGTTAAGCAATTTTCTTCTGCATGATGGGTCCCTACATTTTATTATTATTTTTAAACAGCTGCTACTGAGGTCAAGTGTGACCTACTCATAATATGATTGCTTCTCTGCTTTGCTGTCTTTTCTGTAGCTGCCTTTATTCTTGGCTGCCCAGTCTTGTGAACCACCAATTTATTTTTTCTAAGTACTTAAAATCTAACTCTTCTTGCTCTTGCTCCCAAGTTTATTTTGCTTCAAATGCCACTTTAGATCTTTAACATTCCACACAGATATGGTTGATGAAAGGACATTCTGATTAATCATGCTAACAAGATTTTATCAGTTTTTGGAATTTGCCAATATTTTGGACAAAAAATATATCGTGATTTTAAATGACATTTACTTGATAATGGGTAAAACTAAATAACTTTCTTATTTGTTGAAAATTCCTTTTTAGAATTGCAGCATTTTATTAATATTCCAAAATTAATTTGCCAGCTATGTATTTTAAAGACACCTGTATCTTGTCTGAGGTGTGTTAAAAATCTTTTCTCATAATTTTAACAATGCTTAGATATATTTTATCATTGAATAATTTAAAACTTGTATAGAGTCTAGTTTATCAATTTTTTCCTTTATGAGTTTTGATTTCTCTTATTTTGTTTAAGAATAACAATGTAATACAAATATTCTTTTAAAATAATTACTAACTCTGCTTGACTTATTTCGCTAAGCATGATACGCTCTAGTTCCATCCATGTTGTCGCAAATGGCAAGATTTCATTTCTTTTGATGGGGCTTAAGTGGGTAGGAGAAGAATCAATGAAAGAAGATGGGATTGGGAGGGAGACAAACCATAAGTGACTCTTAATCTCACAAAACAAACTGAGGGTTGCTGGGGGGAGGGGGTTTGGGAGAAGGGGGTGGGATTATGGACATTGGGGAGGGTATGTGCTTTGGTGAGTGCTATGAAGTGTGTAAACCTGGTGATTCACAGACCTGTACCCCTGGGGATAAAAATATATGTCTATAAAAAATAAAAAATAAATAAATAATAAAATAATAAAATAATTACTTAAATAGTTAATCTTATATGATAGTAATATAACATATTTATTTTCCTAATTCACAGCTAATGTAGGATATATATCTATCTACAGATATCTCTCTCTCTCTATATATATTATCCTTTCCTAATAAAATCAAACTTTATTTTAAAATTCTATCCCTAATTTCCTTGTTTTCATGGATGTATTTTCATATCCATCATTGTATTTCTGGCTGTTAGTCGGTTCCACTTATTTGCTTATGCTCTTGCTAATAAACTATGTGTGTGTGTGTGTGTATGAATGTGTGTAGTGTGGTAAAGACAGTGGCCTTATAATAATCTTATTCCTTCTTCAAGAGGAATTTGAAGCTATAAATCCCACAAATTTTGACATTTTGTATTTTCATTATAATTTGGTTCCAAACAGTTAAAAATTTAATTTCCAAATTCTATTTAGTCTATTTGGTCAGATTTATTTTGTGTGATTTTAATCCACTGGTTCTAAATTGTCTTGCTTGGCATGACAAGGTGAAAAGCTATTAACAGCTCTACTTCCCCAGTGCTTTGTAATAACTTGTAATAGCTGGTAGGTATAGCATCACTCTTATGCCTGTAAAACTGGACACTTTTCCTTATATTTATTATTTCATAAAATATTTTAACCAAGTAATAGCTTAATCAATTTAAACATAACAAATTAAATTCAGATACAAGTTGTCTTAATGGATAACATTTGAAGACTGATGAATTTGTGTTTCACATGAGAGCATGATACCCTCATTTTTTCAGCATTTATTTAAATGCTGAATAATTATGTTAACTTACTTTTTTTTCTTCATATGAATCATACCTTAATTGTTAAATTTAATCTTAGGTATTTTCATATTTTTTATTTCTGTTGTGAATGGGTTGTTTTGTTTTGTTTTGTTTTTAGGGAAACAGAGCCCATGCAGGTGGTGGAGCGTGGGCAGCAGAGAGGGAGAGAATCTTAAGCATGTTCCACACCCAGGGCTCTATCTCAGGACCCTGAGATTATGGCCTGAGCCAAAATGAAGAGTTGGGGTCTTAAATGACTGAGCCACCCAGGGACCCCATAAATGGGTTATTTTTGCAGTATCATTTTCAACTGGCTTTTGTTAGTATAATGAAAAACAGCTTGTTTTTGCATATTCATTTTATATGCAAATACATTGCCAGTTCAGTTATTAATTCTAACTTTTTTAAAGATTTACTTACTTACTTGAGACAGAGAGAGAGAGACAAAGTGACAGAAAGCACAAGGGAAATGAGTGAGCACAAGTGGGGTGGAGTAGGGAAGATATAGAGAAGCAGGCTCTTCCCTGAGCAGGGAGCCCCATGTTGGGGTTCGATCCCTAGGACCCTAGGATCATGACCAGAGCTGAAGGCAGATGCTTAACCAACTGTGCCACTAAGTTGCCCCCATTCTACTGTTTTTAATATAATCTCTTGGGGTTGCTAAATATATGAATTAATGCAATAATATCATTAAATATTAAACACATTCATTTAAAATAATTTACTGTTTTTATATATTTTTACTATTTTGTTGCCCTATCTTATTTTAATATATAAAATCTACATGATATGTTGAGTAGTATTTGAACAATAAATAGACATGATGTATGTTGCTGGTACAATATGCATTTTTACAAACATTTAGAGAATATTTGATAATATTTACCATTAATTTTTAAAAACATGTTTATTCTTTGACACAGGGATTTCACCTTTGACAATCTTAGAGATGTAAGTACTCTAGCACTTAGGGACATATGTTCAGATGAGTTTATTGCTACATTATTTTTTTTTAAGATTTTATGTATTTATTTGACAGAGAGAGAGACATAACAAGAGAGGAAACAGAAGCAGAGGGAGTGGGAGAGGGAAAAGCAGGCTCCCTGCTGAGCAGGGAGCCTGATTCAGGGCTAGATAGCAGGACCCTGGGATCATGACCTGAATCAAAGGCAAACGCTTAATGACTGAGTCACCTAAGCACCTCTGCTGCATTATTTTTAATGCAAAAATGATCCACTGGAGAATAATCTGAATGTCTATAAATAGGGGGGCAATTAAAAAATATCTGTGATATCACCATAGTACAAAATATTATGCAGTCATTAAAACTATTGATTAGATCTATATTTATTGATTATATTGGGCATATTAGATCAGATCTATGTTTATTTAGTTGAAGTGATGGGAATCTTAAGTGATAAAGCAGCAAGTGGGAGAACTATGTGTATATTTTTATCAGCATAGGAAAATAAAAATATATGCATACAGGCAGCTGGGTAGCTCAGTTGTTTAAGCATCTGACTCTTAATCTCAACTCAGGTCTTGATCTCAGGGTCATGAGTTTCAGCCCCATGTTGGGCTCCATGCTGGGTGTGGAGCCTACTTTTAAAATAATAATAATAATAATAATAATAATAAAATACATGCACATATTTTCAAATATTTATATGTATAGAGAGAAAGACATAGAATTTATACCAAATTGTGATGATAGTTACCTTTGATAGGTTGACAGGTTATGGAATTTGGAAGCAAGGATAGAAAATTTATTTTTTTCTTTTGTGCCTCTGTATTATCTGCTTTAAATCCATTATTTTGGCAGTTTAGATGTCAATAAAGCAAGTATAAACCTGTGAACCTCATTATAAACATAAAAATTCAATAAATAAAAGCAACTTTATAGTTAGATTACATCCCTTCTTTTACTTTCATAGTTCCCTTTTTCTGGCGTTTACACATACGAGTTTCTAAGTTAATTCCAAGTAAAATCCAAAATATCCATTTCATTAAAGATTTATGTGAATAATATGAATTGTTAAGAATAATAACAAATCTGTAAGAGACCATATTACATAAAAGTAGAGTGCATTGGGAAATACTGAAAATTTACATAGCCATACTTAAACAGTGTTATTTATTGATTTTCGAGCTTTTGAATGATTAGCTGCTGGTAGCTTCCCAGATACTTTAATATTTGTCCATAGTATTTGTGGAAAACATTTAAAGTAGCCCTCAACTCAGTGCAAGATTGATTTTGAAACATTTCTTGCAGATGCACAGATGCACAAATGTTCATTATACTTGACTGTTAATTTTGAATATTACTTAGCCAACATTGGCCTTCCCACTGCTTTTGCAATTAACCCTAAGCCTATTGGCAGCAGCACTTTTAATTATTATGCACCATATTTATGAAATAGATGATGTCCTCTGAAATAATAGGCTATTGATTTGAATAGTCACTTTTAATGTAATTGAAAATCCAATCATTATTTATAAAGATACTGAATATTCATTTACTATACTTTTGTGTTCCATCCATATAGATCTTGCTTTATTGCAGAGTTTAATAGTATTTTACACAGTATCCATTAGGCAACCAACACTTGAGCCTATTGTTTTGTTATTTTCAACAAGAGTTGAAGGAGACCACCTTTCAAAATATTTTATGCATAAGACTTATGTTTCTTTTGGTATAATACATCAAATTATATTTGAAAGTGACATTTGGTGGCAGACTATTTATCTGTTTAATGACTTCGACTCTCCATACTAAGTTTAATTCAGTAGTTATAGAACTAGACATTGGATTATTAGAATTATTTCATGTGCTGTATTAAATTTACTGTATTGGATAATTTACTGTATTTGGCTATTTGAAGATAAGTGCTTTATTGTATATCTCCTGTAACTTTGTTGTAGAATTTTAAATCAAGACCTATGATCATATTTTACTTCAAAATAAATATGCCTAAATTCAATTAATACTTTAAGAAATTGAATTTTTTAATGTATCCTTTTAGTTAATTGATACCACTCTTCTACATTTTTTGAGAGCTTACTATGTGTCTGAATTGGTGTCATTATAATAGAATATTTAATCATAATTTAAATGTTAATTATAGTAATTGTATAGACATACTTCATGTTTTTTCAACTAAAATAATTTAAGGAATATATGATGAAATTAGAATAAAACTCTTGTTATTAAAGACAGGTATTATTTTACTTTAAAGAGTGGGAATCAAAATACATTTACATTTATTTATATAGTGGAATTGACACAAATTCCATTTCTTCCTGCCTATATATTGAAGTCCAGAACAAATGCACTTCTTTTCCATTCAGTCATCCATTTATTTATTCAATAAATATTATTTATTGTATGCCCATTATGGAATTTGTAGGCACTGCCAAATCAAAAATGAATCTCAGTCCATGATCTGAAGGAACTTTATCTCTAGTAACATAAATAAAAACATCATTGCAATTCATTTTGAGAAATGAGAAATATGTATAATGGTCACAAAAGAGATAATATGGAATAACCGGGTGTGATTATGGCCACTTGTAATAAATGCATTCCTAGCTAAAGGAAGGGACAAAAAGGAATTTAGATATAGGCAACAATGTGTGCAAAAACATTGAATATGGAGAATTTCAAGCCATCCAATGTAAATGAAGTATCAAACTCAAGGATAGGAGTGTCAGGCAAGGAATTATGCTAAATAAGTAAAAAAGGTGAGATCCAGAAATGCTTTGTTTGCCAAACATAGAACTTAATATCTTGTAGTTGTTAAGGAAATTGAGTGTTTTGCAGTAGTTGAATGACTAAGATTTGAGTTTGAGATTACTCCTTAATATGTATGTATTAGAGAGGACAAAGAATGGAAACAAAAAGAAAACTTAGGGAACAATTTTAGTCACCCAAGTGAGATATAACAAGGATTTCCACCAAATAAATCTTAATTCCCTGAAAAAAATGGATAAAGAGATATTGGGAAGTAGTATGTAGGGAGTTTGGTTATAAATTAGAAGAAAAAATTGGCAACAAGTTCATAAACTCCAAGATGATTCCTATATTTCCAGGCTGGGTATAATTATGACCTAGATTGGCAGGTGTTAGTATCCCATAAGTGACATGGGAAAGCCATGGTATAGCTGGAGGCATGAAATGAGTTCAGATGTGGACATTTTTAATTTGAGAAGTCTATATGAGGTGGTAAAAGAGGTATGTAGAAAAACAGAAATTTAATATTTAAACTGAGAATGTATGTAAGAATGGGTATCTAGATGTGGATGTCATTGAAATATTGATAATTAAGGTTGGAAATATGTGTGATCAATTAATGTATGTAGTTGAACGGAGAAGTAAACACAAAAATGTAACTATAGCTTTTAAAGGACAGGATCAGAAAGTGGAATCATTGGTAGTAAGTTTACTTCATAAGGTATGGTAAGACTCATGAACCAGCCATTATTATGTAGGCTGCATAATATTTTGTGATATGGCTATATCACAGATATTTTTTAATTGCTCCCCTATTTATAGACATTCAGATTATTCTCCAGTGGATCTTTTTGGCATTAAAAATAATGCAACAGGGGGGCCTGAGTGGCTCAGTCATTAAGCGTCTGCTTAATGATTCAGGTTATGTTCCCAGAGTCCTGCTATCTAGCCCTGAAATAAAGAAATTAAGTGAGAGGTAGAAATGAGAGTCAGAAGAGCAGAGTGGATAAGAGCATGAACCCTAATAAACCACCTCGATTCAAGACTTGGCTCCAGTGCAATTTACTAACAGTGTGATCTTGGGTAAGACAACACAGCAAATTATTTTCTCTCTCTGAGTCACATTTTCCTCAGCTATAAAACTGGGATAATATTTGTTGGCACCTCTTACCATTTTTAAGAAATAGTAAAATAAAGCACAATGCCTGATACATGGTAGGCTGCCAACAACTGTTTCTCAATATTGTTATTAGGAATAGGTATTTATTCATTCCAGTATTTAGAGCAGGCAAGCAAGAGAAGCCTCTATCTGATTTGACATGCAAGTGGAGAAGCCTCTATCTGATTTGACATGCAAGTGGAGAAGATGGCTACTTTATTATACTTTATAATATATATTATATATTCTTGCTGACAAAACTCATAGTATAAATTAAAATTTAAAATTTTTAAATCTGGGGTTTAAATTGTACAAGGCAAAAATAATAAAGTAGGCTAAGCTTGTTTGATTACTCCACTGCCTTATAAAGGTGATTGTAACGATAAACACTGTCCAGGACTTATTTTCCTCCATCAAGGTTTAAGGGAAAATGAGAAGGAGAGGGGACAGTTGCATTGCTAGCACCATGCAGATGGAATCAGAGAAGTGAGCTTATTATCTCTTGACAGCATTTAATAACTCTGATGTAGATTGCCTTTAATGTACATAGATTGCCCTCAAGGAATTAAAGTTTAATAAAATTCAGAAAATATAAAATACATGCTCTGTTATGGTAATGAATTATAACCATCTCTTACAAACCTGATAAGGCAGCATTCTAAAGCTAATAGTATCTATTTATGTATTCTGTGTACCAGAACTTTGAAGATAAGAGTAAATTGCAGTTCTTCAGGTCCAGATAGCTGTATGAAACCATATCATTTATTCAGGGCTTTTCAAATTAACAAAAAGATTAATGGAATGGATAAGTCAACTATAAAGAATGAGAATAGTATATAATTATATAGCATGTATTTTATGTGTCAAATTATAAATAGTATACATGGAATTATTATATTTATTTCTAATTTTTTCTTTATATGTAGGTAAAAATATGCCATCTGAAAATCTTAATTTCTCATTGTTGGGGTTTTGGTGATGTGGGGTTTTTTTGTTGTTGTTATTTTCTTTTGTTTGTGTAGTCTATAGTATTTTGCAGTAAAACAGTGTTTTTGTTTTTAGTGATTTAAGAGCACTGGCTTTGATGTTAGACGTGTTCCTAGTACTGACTTCTTACTTAATGGTTTGGTGATCTTACACAAGTCCCCATCCACTGTAAGCCTTGGTGTCTGCAGGATGGGATAATAGAACAAAGTTCAATGTTTGGAGACTGAATGAAATGATGCCTGTGAAACTGCCTACCACAATGTTTGGCATATTATAAAGCCTTTACCATTGGTACTATCATCACAATCTTGATTGTGCCAAATTACACAACATTGTTAATCTCTGCATCAGTATATGATCAAAGTTCCAATTTTATAAAACAATGTCCTAATTTTATTAATGATAAGATTTCCTCTAATACTTTCTCAAAATGCCCAATGCCAATCACTTATTCTCTCTTAATTAATTCATCTTAAGGCTTAGCCATGTAGCTTTTTGTCTCTTTCTTCTGATTTTTTTTCCTAAATTAAAAAAAATAAATTTTTAATTTTTATTAACATATAATGTAGGGGCACCTGGGTGGCTTAGTGGGTTAAGCCTCTGCCTTTGGCTCAGGTCCTGATCTCAGGGTCATGGTACTGGGATCAAACCTTGGATCAGGCTCTCTGCTCATCATGGAGCCTGCTTCCCCAACCCCCCCTGCTTGCCTCTCTGCCTATTCGTGATTTCTGTCCATCAAATAAATAAATAAAATCTTAAAAAAAAAAAAGAAAAAAACCATAATGCATTATTTGTTTCAGGGGTACAGGTCTGTGAAGCATCAGTCTTACACAATTCACAGTACTCACCATAGCACATACCTTCCTCAATGTCCATAACCCAGCCACTCTATCTTCTATCCCACGCCCCGCAAGTAACCCTCAGATTGTTTCCTGAGATTAAGAGTCTTTTATGCTTTGTCTCCCTCCCAATCCCATCTTATTTCACTTTATCTCTCTCTTCCTCCCCAATGACTCTGCCCTGCCTCTCAAATTCCTCATGATAATTGTCTTTCTCTGATTGACTCATTTCACTTAGCATAATACCCTCTAGTTCCATCCATATCCTTGCAAATGGCAAGATTTCATTTTTTATGCCTGCATAGTATTCCATTCTGTGTGTTTGTGTGTGTGTGTGTGTGTGTGTGTGTGTGTATACCACCTCTTATTTATCCATTTATCTGTTGATGGACATCTAGGTTCTTTCCATAACCTATGTTGTAGACATTCCTGCTATAGACATTCAGGTACACATGTCCCTTCAGATCACTACCTTTGTTGTTGTTGTAAGGCAGCTCTATTTTCAACTTTTTGAGGAACGTCCATACTGTTTTCCAGAGTGGCTGTACCAGCTTGCATTCTCACTAACAGTGCAGGATGGTTCCCCTTTCTCTGCATCCTCACCAATATCTGTAATTTCCTGACTTGTTAATTTTAGCCATTCTGACTGTGTGAATTGATATCTCACTGTAGTTTTGATTTATATTTCCCTGATTCTGAGTGATGCAGAGCTCTTTTTCATGTATCTATCAGCAATTTGGATGTCTTCTTTGCTGAATGTCTGTTTATATCTTCTGCCCATTTCTTGATTGGATTATTTGTTCTTTGGGTGTTGAGTTTGATAAATGCTTTATAAATTTTGTATACTAGCCCTTTATCTGATATGTCATTTGCAAATATCTTCTCCCATTCTGCCAGTTGTCTTTTGGTTTTGTTGATTGTTTCCTTTGCTGTGCTAAAGCTTTTGATCTTGATGAAGTCCCAATAGTTCATTTCTGTCCTTGCTTCCCTTGCCTCTTTTGATGTTTCTAGGAAGAAGTTGCTGCAACTAAATTAGAAGAGGTTGCTACTGTGTTGTCCTAAAGGATTATGATGGATTCCCTTCTCACATTGAGGTCTTTCATCCATTTTGAGTCTATTTTTTGTGTGTCATGTAAGGAAATGACCCAGTTTCATTTTTCTGCATGTGGATGTCTGATTTTCCCAACACCATTTGTTGAAGAGACTGTCTTTATTCCACTGGACATTCTTTCCTGCTTTGTTGGAGATTAGTTGACCATAGAATTGAGGGTCTCTTTTTGGGCTCTTTATTCTGTTCCATTGATCTATGTGTCTGTTTTTGTGCCAGTACCATACTGTCTTGAGAATGACAGCTTTGTAATAGAGCTTGAAGTCTGGAATTGTGATGGCACCAACTTTGGGTTTCTTTTTCAACATTCCTGAGGTTATTTGGGATCTTTTCTGGTTCTATATAAATTGTAGGGTTGGGACGCCTGGGTGGCTCAGTTGGTTGGACGACTGCCTTCGGCTCAGGTCATGATCCTGGAGTCCCGGGATCGAGTCCCGCATCGGACTCCCAGCTCCATGGGAAGTCTGCTTCTCTCTCTGACCTTCTCCTCGTTCATGCTCTCTCTCACTGTCTCTCTCTCAATTAAATAAATAAAATCTAAAAAAAAAATTGTAGGGTTATTGGTTCCATTTCTTTGAAAAAAGTTGATAGCACTTTGATAGCAAATGCATTAAATGTGTAGATTGCTTTAGGTAGCATAGACATTTTCACAATATTTGTTCTTCCAATCCATGAGCATGAAACATTTTCCTATTTCTTTGTGTCTTGCTCAGTTTCCCTCATGAGTACCTTATAGTTTTCTGAATACAGATTCTAAATGGGATTCTGAGTATAATTCTAAATGGGATTGACTCCTTAATTTCTCTTTCTTCTGTGTTGTTGTTGGTATATAGAAATGCAACTGATTTCTGTGCATTGATTTTATATCCTGACACTTTACTGAACTCCTGTGAGCTCTTGCAGTTTTGGAGTAGAGTCTTTTGGGTTTTCCACATAAAGTATCATGTCTTTATCATGTCATCTGCAAAGAGTGAGGGTTTGACTTCTTTGCCAATTTGGATGCCTTTTATTTCTTTTTGTTGTCAGATTGCTGAGGCTAGGACTTCTAGTACTATCTTCAATAGCAGTGGTGGTAATGGAGAGCCCTGCTGTGTTCCTGACCTTAGCGGGAAATCTCTCAGTTTTTCCCCATTGAGAATATTTGCTGTGGGTTTTTTCACAGGTGACTTTGATGATATTGAGGTATGTACCTTCTACTCCTACACTGAAGAGTTCTGATCAGGAAAGGATGCTGTACTTTGTCAAATGGTTTTTCAGCATCTATTGAGCATACCATATAGTTCTTGTTCTTTCTTTTATTAATGTGTTGTATCACATTGATTAATTTGTGGATGTTGAACCAACCTTGCAACTCAGGAATAAATCCCACTTGGTTGGGTGAATAATCCTTTTAATGGACTGTTTGATCCTATTGGCTAGTATTTTGGTGAAAATTTTTGCATCCATGTTCATGAAGGATACTGGTCTATAATTCTTTTTCATGAGGTATTTGTCTGGTTTTAGGGTCAAGGTAATGCTGGCCTCATGATATGAGTTTGGAATTTTCCTTCCATTCCTATTTTTTGGAACAGTTTCAGGAGAATATATAATTCTTCTTTAAATGTTTGATATAATTCCCCTGGGAAACCATCTGGCTCTGGGCTCTTGTTTTTTGGGAGATTTTTGATGACTGCTTCAATCTCCAAAGGGGTTATGGGTCTTCTTCAGGTTTTCTCTTTCTTCCTGGTTCAGTTTTGGTAGTTTATAGGTCTCTAGGAATGCATCCATTTCTTCCAGATTGTCAAATCTTCCAGATTGCTGGTGTAGAGTTGCTCATAATATGTTCTTGTAGTTGTTTGTATTTTTAGTGTTGGTTGTGATCTCTCCTTTTCATTCATGATTTTATAAATTTGGCTCCTTTATCTTTTCTTTTTGATAAGTATGGCCAGGGCTTTATCAATATTATTAATTATTTGAAGAACAAGCTCCTAGTTTAATTGATCTACTGTTCTTTTGGTTTCTTTTTTTTTTTTTTTTTTTTTTTCTGTTCCATGTTTTTTTTATTTTTTTTTATTTACTTTTTTTATTTTTTTTTTTTATAAACATATATTTTTATCCCCAGGGGTACAGGTCTGTGAATCACCAGGTTTACACACTTCACAGCACTCACCAAATCACATACCCTCCCCAATGTCCATAATTCATTGATTTCTGCTCTTATCTTTATTATTTCTCTTCTCCTGCTGGATTAGTTGAGACCGATCTGTAATCCAGGATGTGATCTATTCTGGAGAGTGTTCCATGTGCACTAAAGAAGAATGTGTATTCCATGTTTTGCATGGAATATTCTTAATATATCTGTGCTGTCTATCTGTTCCAGTGTGTCACATAAAGCCTTTACTTCCTTGTTGATCGTTTCCTTTAAGATCTGTTCATTTCAGTGAGGGGGTTGTTAAAGTCCCCTACTATTATTGTATTATTGTTCATGTGTGGTTTGATTTTGTTATTAATTTGTTTATGTAATTTTGCTGCTCCCATCTTAAGGGCATAGATATTTAAAAATCTTAGATCTACTTGTTTAACAGACCCTTTAAGTGTGATATAGTGTCCTTCGTCATCTCTTATTATAGTCTTTGGCTTAAAATCTAATTGATCTGATATAAGAATTGTCACCCCAGCTTTCCTTTGATGTCCATCAGCATGATAAATGGTTTTCCACCCCCTCGCTTTAAATCTGGAGGTATTTTGGGTCTAAAATGAGTTTCTTGCAAACAATATTAGATGGGTCTTTTTTTTTTTTTTAATCCATTCTGGTACCCTGTGTCTTTTGATTGAGGCATTTAGCCCATTTACACTCAGGGTAACTAATGAAAGATATGAATTTAGTGTCATTGTATTACCTGTATGGTGACTGTTGCTGTATATTGTCTCTGTTCCTTTCTGATCTACTACCTTTAGGGTTTCTCTTTGCTCAGAGGACCCTTTCAATATTTCCTGTAGGCCTCATTTGATGTTTGGAAGTTCTTATAGTTTTTGTTTGTCCTGGAAGCTTTTTATCTCTCCTTCTATTTTCAAGGATAGCCTAGCTAGGTAAAATATTCTTGGCTGCATATTTTTCTCATTTAGTGCTCTGAATATATCATGCCAGTTCTTTCTGGCCTGCCAGGTTCCTGTGGATAGGTCTGCTGCCAATTTAATATGTATCCTGTTGTATGTTACAGACTTCTTGCCCTGATCTGCTTTCGGGATTTTCTCTTTGTCACTGAGACTTGTAAGTTTTACTACTAGATGATGGAGTGTGGACCTATTTTTATTGATTTTGAGTGTTTTCTCTGTGCCTCCTGGATTTTGATGCTTGTTCCCTTTGCCATATTAGGGAAATTCTCTATTATAATTTGCTCCAATATACCCTCTGCTCCTCTCTCTCTTTCTTCTTCTGGGATCCCAATTATTCTAATATTGTTTCATCTTATGGCATCATTTATCTCTCAAATTTACCCCTCATGGTCCAGTAGTTGTTTGTCTCTCTTTTGCTCAGCTTCTTTATTCTTCATCATTCGGTCTTCTATATCACTATTTCTCTCTTCAGCCTCCTTTATCCTAGTAGTAAGAGTCTCCATTTTTGATAGCACCTCATTAATAGCCTTTTTTATTTCAACTTGGTTAGATTTTAGTTCTTCTGTTTCTCCAGAAAGGGATTTTATTTCTCTAGAAAGGGATTCTGTAGTATCTTCCATGCTTTTTTTTTTTTTTTTTTTGAGCCCAGCCACCAACCACCTTGATAATTGTCATTCTGAACTCTATTTCTGACATATTACTAATGTCTTTATTGATTAGGTCCCTAGCTGTTGGTACTGCTTCTTGTTCTTTTTTGTGGTGAGTTTTTACACTTTGTCATTTTATCCAGATAAGAATATATTAATGAGAGAATAAAATATTAAAAGGGTGGCAAAGACCCTGGGAAAATATACACTAACCATATCAGCAAAGACCTGAAGCTCAGGGGGAAAAGAAAGGAGGGGGAAAACTATATATATATATCCTGGTGAATTGAACAGAGCCACACACTTGATTTTGGTTGTATCTTGGTCTGTTAGAAGAAACTGCTTACCAAAATTTCAAAGAAAGAAAATCATTTACCTATCTATACACACACACACACACACACACACACACACACACACGGGTAAACATAACGAAGGGAATATGAATGAGTATAATATGAATATGAGCTTAGGGATGAAAATTAAAAAGGATTCTAAAAAAGGAATTGATAAGAAGTTGACTGAAAAAAAGGAAAAATAAAAAGAGGAAAGAATGTGATCAGGCTGGAGACTAGAACAAAGCCATATGCTAGATTTAGGGTATATCTTGATTTACTAGAAGAAACTGTATCCCAAAATTTTCAAGAAAGGCAAAACCTATATGTATACAAAAATATGGTTAAATACAATTCAGGGATACTCTATGACTATAAAAATGAAAATTAAATAAGATTTTCAAAAAGGTATTGATAAGATAAAATAGTTAAAAAACATTAACATAGGAAAGAGGAAAAAATTTTAAAATAAAATAAGAAAAAATAAAATTAAAAAAATTAACTTTTAAAGACTGAAGAATCATGGGGAAAAAGCCATGAATTCTATGTGCTGTATTCCTGTAGCTCTGATGTTTTGCAGTTCTTATTGATTGGTGAACTTGGTCTTGGCTGGATGTTCTTGTTGATCTTTTGGGGAAGGGGTCTGTTTCAGTGATTTTCAAGTGTCTTTGTGGGAGACCAAATTGCACCACCCTTGCCAGGGGCCAGGCTAAGTAATCTACTGAGTTTCACTCTCAGTAACTTTTGTTTCTTGAATGATTTCTGTACAGCTTTAGAGGACAGGAGTGAAAATGGCAGCCTCCTAATCTCCAGCCTGTAGAAACCGAGAGTTCAGGGCTCTACTCCTCAATGCACCCTCAGCGAAAAGCAGTCAATCACTCCTATCCCCCTGGTCTCTGGCTGCACTCCATCCTCACCCAGCCTGTGATGGAGCATTTCTGTCTCTGGTGCATGGCCCTGTTTGGAGTCTTCAAACCCAGCAGATTCCTGTAGCACACTCCCATGCCACTCCTTCCAGAGGAGGAAGGAGAGGTTCTCCCCATATCTGCCACTTGTGGGGTCCCTACTTGAAGATCAGTGGCTGTGATCACGATTTAAGGTAACTCCAGGCTGAGAGCTCACTCCTCGGATCCATCTCTGCAGCTGGCTTCCCTGCTCCAATACCTGGGAGCTCTGCCACACTCAGACACCCCTGGTCTTTTTGTGACCCTATGGTTCCTGATACCACACTATCCCAGCAAGGATTTCACCCCCCTGCTCAGCCTCTGGAGTGACGTCCCTCAGTGGAACAGACTTCTAAAAGTTCTAATTTTGTGCTGTGCTGCTCTACTGCTTGCCGGGAGCCGGCCACTCCCCACATGGTCTCTCTTCCCATATATCACCTCAGATTCACTTCTCCACATGTCCTATCTTCCAGAAAGTGATTGATTTTCTATTCCTAGAATTGCTAATCTTCTCTTTGATCTCCTCTTGAGTTTGTCCGTGTTCAGAATGGTTTGATAACTAGCCAAATTCCTGAGACCCAATGATATTTAGGTTTCTTACTCCTCCACCATCTTGCTCTTCCCCTCTCTTCTGACCTTTTTTTCTATTTACTCTATGCTAGTTTCCTCAGTGCTATGGTCATCTGCAGTGGTTCCCTGATAGACTTTCTTTCGGATGGACAGAATAACTGTAACTGTTTTTAAAGTGAAAACTCTCATGTTGGAGAATCATTGGTATCTTTATAGCCCTTGTGTTTTAGCAGCACAGTTTTACTGCTTAATCATTTCATAATTATAACAAAATAATCTGCATATGCAGATCATGTAAAATATACTTCTTTGATTGTTTTTCTTCATTTTAATATTTTAATTTTTTTGTTTTGTTTTTCATAAACAAGCCAGGAGGAAGAAGATGGAGAAGCAAGGAGAGGAGCTTGCAGTGAGTAGAAAGCAGTGTTTTCTTTCTTTGTCATCTATAAGTGGCAATACTGTTTTAATGGGATGGTGGGGTTTTTTTTTATATTCTGGATTTTTCTGGCTATGATACTGCTTTAGACTCTCTTGGGAGAAAGTGCTATTTTTATAAGGATGATACTTTAAGTGTAGCAAAGGAATGAGTAGAGCCTTAGTCTAGATATGATTGATGATAGTGTTTCAAGGAGGAACCCAAATTATCAGTGAGAAAGAAAAAAGGTGTGACTTTTCTCTAGCTGCAATAGCTAGATCAGCAAATTACTTGATAGGTTGTGTTGTTACGAGTTGTTGATTCACATGTATAAGAAAGGTTAAGAGTTTGGGCTGTTTCAATGTAAAGTAAGTAAAATGGTTATGTGAAAATTATAAAACTAAAGAAGGCTTTTTTTCCCCTAAAATTTTAAGATTGGGAAATGGAGGTTAAATTCAAGGTTGAATGATCAACTTGTTTAATATTAATAAATTGATTGCAATTTCTTTGTGTGGACATAGGTTGGGTTTCACCTATTATAGATACCACTTCTTTAATAATATTATGATATTTCTTGTATGTCCCTCGGAAAGTATTTAATATGGATACTGAAAAGAAATTTTAGTCAAATATAAATTTTTATAGGAGGTTCTTGTAAAAATATACGTTCTTCCATGAAAATTTTCTTATTCATTGATTCTTAATTATTATGAAAATGGGTTATTGCATATAGACCTATACCTCAATAATTTATACAAGCAACATACTTCACTTGATTGTGTATTTATTTAATAATAACTTTTTATCTATTGATATCATAGTTCTATATACTAGGAATCCAAGGCCAGCTACTAATGAATTCATTTTCATGTCTATGAAACAGTAATCACTTGAATCTGTTGTCTATTAATTGTTAATGATTATAAATACATCTTCATTTTTGGCCTTTTCATAGTTAATGTGTAAATTTTTGCAAAGGAGATAATGTCTTGAACAAATTGCATTGTTTCAATATAGGCTACCTGGAAAAAAATTGTCAGGAAGATTAGTCAATAAAAGAAATGTAAGATTTTTGCATCTTAAACATGTCTTAATTTTATGTAAAGAGAGGCTGAATTTGTGACCTCTGTGTTCCTTCATGAGCCAGTAAGTCACTTCCACCAACTTCAGTAGTACATAATTCTTGCTTACTGAAATGAAGTGTATTTCTTGTGTTTATTTGGATTATTCTGAATTCATAGTAGGGCCTTGTAGTATTATGAGAAAAAACTAAAGCTGAAAGATGTCTCATACACTGACGTACTTTGTCCTTGAAGACTCCTAACTAATGATATGTTACTTTTTATTGTCAGATTCAGTGATATCTAGTGATGGTCCTCTTTGCTTCACATACTGCTTAATGCCCGCCAGATTCTCCAGTGAATTCATTCTCAGAACTTCTACACAGGCCAGATACTACCTTCCCAGTGACCTTGTGTGCAGACTTCTGCTGCATGATTGAAAAATGCCTTTCTGAAAAACAATATGTGGGTTTGAAGGGGCTGAGGGTGGGAGGTTGTGGGGAGCCAGGTGGTGGGTATTATGGAGGGCATGTATTGCATGGAGCACTGGGTGTGGTGCATAAACAATGAATTCTATTATGCTGAAAAAAAATAAAAAAAAACAGATTATTGATTAAGGGTAGTAGCTTTCTTTTTTTTTTTAACATTTATATGTGGTAATTCCTTAAACTAAAAGATCAGATGTTGTCACAGTGTCATTGTGGGAGATAATGTGCAAAAGTATAAAATAGTGTTTAACAAAATTTTCAGTGAATCAGAATTACTGGGAGAATTTCTTAAAATTTAGATTGCTGGTTCCCCAAAAATGAGTTCTAACAAGTTGTCAGAGGATGCTTATGCTGCTCGTTTGGGGAACTACACATAGAGAGGTCCCAATCAAGAGCTTCATATTATTATCAGGACATAAAATGAGGCCTGAACCTCCCTCTTATTGTTTTCTTGTAATTCAAGAGTATTCATAATTGCATAACATTTCATTTCTGTTTTATGGTAGCAAAGCAAAATTCAAATATGAATTCTTATCTGCTACTTAGCTATCATTTTTAGCCACAGATGTCTATTAAATAGAAAAGAAAATTCAGCTTTTGGGTGTGGGCAGAAGTGAGTCAGAGGTGAAATGGTGGATAATAATATGTCTCACAGGTCTTTAGAAGTTCACTGAATTAAAATGTATTCAATAAGTAGGAGGTTTACAGGAAGGAAAAAGGTGACTTATTAAGATTGCTTCATTAATATAATTTTCTGTAAGAGATGGTAGAGTAAAAGCTAGCAAATATGTATATGGATTTCCAAATATGTATATGTTGAACAAAATAAAGTAGGAATGATAAAATAATTAGATAAAAATCATAATGCTTTTTTTTTTAAGGATTTTGCCATATTTTCTAACTTGAAGAGTAGCTCAGAAGGTAAAGGGCTTAGTTTGCCCTCTATTGTCAACAGGAGCTTTTTTTTTTTTTATCAAATTGTGTCAAATCGTTATTTGGATTCATATTATTTATTCATTGAATAATTGTGAACATCCCCTCTGTCAGGAACCTCATAGAATATGGGCCCATATGTTTATGATATTTGGAATCAAACTCTTCTATATCAAACACCTGGAAAAGTATGTGTACCATGGAATCTACTCAATAAATATTTGAGTGAATTAAAGACTAAATGAATAGAACCAGTCATTAAAAGAAATACCTGGTCAGTTTCTTAAAAGCAGCATATTAAAAAGCAATAGTCCTAAAATACATTCTTTCTTGTCTTGGGTGCAAACATACCGGAGCAGCATGTTGGATAAATAGCCTCATTGCTTGCATATTTTACATAATTTGGTCACCAGACAGGATATTCCTCAGACACCTCACTCCATCTACTTTTAGTGGATGTCCACATGAATTCACATAGTTCTGATGGACTCTGCCCAAACACAAGCTACATTCCTGTGTCAAGGCAGTCACTTATTCACCATTTCAAATTGGAAGCTAAGTTTTTCAAAATGTCAACACACATACTCTACCATTTTTACAATCACCAGCAATTTGCATTCATTCAGTAGCTTCACAGCTTGAGTACTTTGTAAAATTACTCTTTGAGAACCTATATTCCAAGGAAGACCTATCCACCTCATATTTAAGGCAGCTACAGACAAAAAGCAAGTATAACTGGACAAACATTGCAGTCTGTCTTTCAGCATGCTTCTCTCCTGGGGATAGAAGTCTGTCATTTTTGTTGATAAGTGAGTCTTTCAAAATGACTGTCTCCCGAAAGTTAATTGCTAACATATGGAGAGTTGACATTGACTGAAGATTGTGTGTGTATGTCTTCCTAATACCAAATTCTTAAAATGGAGGCTCCCCTGCCAAGATTATAGAAGAAAGTTCAAAGATCTAGTTTCTAGAAAACTTTACAGAACATGGCCATGTAATTCAATTAATGTCTCCTGAATTATTCTAGCTTAGACATTTGACTCATAATTTTATAAATGTTGGAAAGCTACATTACAACAGTTTGCTGTCAGACAGAAAGGCATTAAATAAGACATTAGCAGCTTAAAAAATGAATATCTCAGTTTCCCAAAGTGTTCAGTTTTACAGATGCTGGGCATTGCAAGTCTTTGTATCACTGAAAGCATATAATATTAATATGTGAGAATCTGCTTTAAGGCATCTTTTCAAAAATTTTAAGAAGTAGTCTAAGGATGGAATTTCAGTTATATTCTTTTTTCTATGTCCAGTGAAAAGGACTGGATTCTTTTTTATTTGCTTGATATGAGGATAGAGTTTATTGGGCAGTGTGGCAAGGGCCATGTACTTCTGCCTCCACTCAAGGTCCTATTTGATTAGATTCAGAATACTCAGACCTCATAGCCAAACTGGTTTATGATTATACTCTATTTGCTCACCCGGAGATACTCATTTTTAGTCCTAAGGAAAGTGTAGATTGTAGATAAAAAAACAAAGCAATATGACTACTGGTGTTGTATGTCCCTCTGTTCCTAAGGTCCATCTTAGCTATTGGCTTTATCAGACTGGTTACTCCAGTTCTAGTAGAGGAAAAATAACCATGGTACCATAGTGATCATGCCATGGAGACTCTTTTCTCTATTCTGTCAATTATCACATGCACTTTAAGGACCATGGTAACATCAATTTTACAAAACTTTTATAAAACTGACATAGTTATTTGGTACAGATAGCTTCTTTCTTATCTTCTTCTCCCTTGGATTTTGATATACCAAATGTTTTAAAAAATAAAGATAACTACATAGATGTTCATGCACTCTGTAAGGCAGCCTAGAAAATATATAGTCATTTTGACTTTTCCAGAAAGAATAACATACAAGATAATCCCCCCTCCCCCCCGCAAAGGGCATTTATGGAATCGGAATGGGGGATGAGGGCCCCGCGCAGCGCGCCGGGGTCACATGTTGGCTCGTTCTCGCTGCAGCTGCGAGTTGTAGGTGTGAGACACGGTGTTCCAGGCGTCCATGTAGTGGTCCATGCACATGGCGATGCACTTCTGTTCCGAGTTGTCCAGGGAGCCTCCAGGCTTCCCGATGCACTTCCGGAAGCACTTGTCCGTCATCCTCTGCAGCAGCTCAAGTGAATTAACAAAAGAGGATAATTCACTGAGTTATTTGCATATTTTGCACAAACTGAAAAAAAAAATATGAAAGATCCTTATATAATGTCCCGCCTAGGAGAATATAAGTTTGGTTCCTAAGGGCAGATACTGCTATAGATTTAACCTTGTCACATCTTCGTATTTCCAAGAGGTCTGCAATCATCAATCTTTACTATTTTACTACATTGATTGTTTTACACATTTGTTTATGCTAAAACTTATTGTAATTAGATACAGACTTTTAACTGGAAATATTGTTCTCATTTCAAACGTTGCTGCAATAGGTTCCATAATTTTTTTTTATCAACTTTTCTGATCTCAAAGATCTTTTGCCTTTAGTTGATGTAATTACTTAAGTTTTGTAAGTATCCATACCTAGTGAATGTTCTAAGTCAAATTCTTAATTGATTCTAATATAATCTTATTAATGATTATAATTGACTCCTATATAGACTTACTATCTAGTTATCATTTTGTAGAAGTATAAAATAATATTTGGTCTATTTGTCTATATTGATCTCACCTATTTATTACCTATTTAACTAAAATACACAGAACTACCCTATTAGACTCTATTATATTTAACCTTTCCCTTGTACTTACTATGATCAGTTCTTAGGATGACAGACAGTAATCAGTTTTTCTTCTTCCCAATGCATAGCATAGATGTCACACATGTTTTTAGAGCTCCATTGACTTTATGGGTTGAGATAGAAGGAAGAAGCTTTAAAAATGTTTATTATTACTCCCTGAAAAGTAGCCTTCTTCTGTGAACACACACACACACACACACACACAAACTGACTTGAGACTAGAAGACTACAGGGAAGAGGAAGGATCATCTACTCCCCATTTTAGATCAAACTGTCTCTAAACTATCTTTAAACCATGGTTGTCTCATGGAATTTAAAACTGACGCTGGGTGAAAACTTACTTTTAGTGTTAGATCTATTCACTTTTTAAATTGATAAAGTAGCATACAAGAAAAACTGTTTGAAGCACATGGAGAAAATTGCAACATATATCAATTTTTATCTGATATTCAGAATGTAGCTGGGTTCCCTACCCATGAGTTAAGCATGGAGGAATTTAAGAATGTTGGGTCGCACATGATTCACAACTCTTTAAAAAGGTACAGACAAGAATTGATTTCATTTGATTTGTTTTCACTGTTTTTAAAGTGAATACATGAATAATAATGCTTCTCTGTAAAAGTAATATAAGTTTGCATAAAAGTCAGTGCTTTTGAGCTGGACAGCCCCATGGGCAATTTCTTGTAATATATACATTTATATATCTTTCTGTGAAATACATGGCATTTCCTAGCATCTACCAACTTCAGAACAACAGTACTATCAGTTTGGGTTCACTGTGAAAAGCTGAAATGAAGAAATATTCAAGGTCACAATTTAGTTGATCTTTACTAAAATATTCCCTTTCCTTTTTAAAAAAAAAAAAAAAAGATTGTATTTATTTATTTGACAGACAGAGATCACAAGTTGGCAGAGAGGCAGGCAGAGAGAGAGAGAGAGAGAGAGAGGAGGAAGCAGGCTCCCTGCTGAGTAAAGAGCCCCACGCTGGGGCTCAATCCCAGGACCTTGAGATCATGACCTGAGCAGAAGGCAGAGGTTTAACCAATGAGCCACCCAGACATCCCTGTCTTTCCTTTTTAACCTACATCAAGAGATGTATGGATGATTATCAAGATAAGAATCCTCCCTCAGAAGTCATGTAATGAAACGAGTTGTAAAGCTGGTATTCTTGTAACCACCTTATTGTCAGCAGTCTTATTGATATGTTCCTCTTACTGAGGACTTAAAATGATCTGGCAGACTGGCTTTCACCTAAATGGGGACTAGGAGGGCCATGCCTTTAAGCAGTAATATATCATTAATGCTTAATGATAATAGCATCTAATATGCTGAAAAAAATCAGAAAATTGGAACTATCCAAAATTGTTTTTCCTATGATTAAGCAGAACTTTTTACCCCCACCAATTTCATTCCAATGAACATTAATATCATGCTCTCATTGGGTTTAAAGCCTATGTTCTGACTAGATTCATTATTTCATAACTGACATTATTGGCTTGTAGTCAGCTAAAATGCTTGAGAACTTTTAAGAAGATTAGAAAAAAATGAGCAATTACATGTTAACAGATCTATTATAAGAACAGTGACAATTAAAGAGCTGAGCCTATTTTTCAATTGGGAGGTTTCTCTAATCTTCACTTTTAACTTTGGGCCTAAATTTTAAAATAACTCTTCTTCATATATATACGTACTCTGGACATTCTGCTTTTTGAGTTTTGAATGTAAATACCGAAACAAAACACCCTATACCACAGAGATTCATGCAGGTACAGAGGGATGAATGATTTCAGATACATCATGCCACAAAACTCTATTGACTATATTTCCTCGTATAGGGAATTAAATTTGATAGAGGTGAAGACTAATGGTGAAAGCTGGAGAAAGCTATGAAAAATTGTTCTATGTTTTCAATTTCATCTCGTTCTCCACTCTTGGACTATAAAGTGATTTATCCATGTGTTAAAAAAAAAAAAAAAAAAAAGCCCTCAGATTCACATTTACTGATGCCCACTTGAAGTTTAGGGGCTGCTTTTTCAAGTTCCAACCCCCATAGGAGCAGCGCAGGATATCAAATTTGACCATAATCAAATTAAGCAAATATTTGAGATCAAAGTTATTTTACACATAAAGTTAAATTTTTTTATTAATCATATTACCTATAGAATGTTAAAAATATAGTATTTTATTTTTAAAGCAAAACTCCAAGTTGTTTTTACTTGAAAACACTTCTAGCAACTTTCAAATGCACAATATAGTATTATTAACTACAGTCATCAATACAGGTAAGTAGTTATATAGTGGGGCCACTTTTAAAAAATGTTCTGTGTTCGCTGAAGTTGTGGTAGGGGCACATCATTTACATGCTCATGATACGGTCCTCTTGATTTGCTTCTGCTGTAGTTATGTAATAAGAAATCAGTGGGGAGGGTTCAGATTGCCATCACAATTTGCATTAACAAAGCAGATGTGTTGAATGACATTGCTTGACATTGGTGTTTAAGTCGTTGTTTATCAGTGGAAGACACAAGGTGTAGCCAGGTATGGTAAACATTGATTGCTCTCAGGGGAAAAAATAACTGTCAGTGAAGTTGAAAGGAACAGTGGGAACTCAAAAAGGACAAGGATTCTCTGACAATAATGTGGAATAAAATAGAGAATAACAAAAGCAAAGCCAAAGTGGACATCTGCTACATATAGATGGATACAGCTACATTTATAATTTTCTATAGTCCCCAATTAGGAAATTGGTTTTATTTATATTTATGAAATCCAGCTCTAAAATGACTCTGATTAGAAAGCATTTTCTAAAAGAATGCAAAAGCCTTGAAATGATTCTTATCAGTTGCATTCTTTTTGAACAACATTCCAATATCAAATACCACTATGATGCTTCAGTGATGGCATACAATTATATTTAAGCCTCCAGGCACAATGAAAGTGCCAAATGGTTTAATCAAGTAGACAGTATTAAAGCATGTTTCTCAGCAATGTCTTCCTTTAAAATCTCTTCTAGTTGCACAGATCCCTACTGTGGTGTTTATCTGACTCCTCTCCATCTCTGAAAAACCCAGTAATTTTCCCAGAATATCTTATTTAGGCTGACACTGTTTGGAGGCTGATTCTGTTCCCAGCAGGATGTTGTCAGGAGTGTTTACACAAGTGAGCCTATTGTGACCTTCTCTGGGAAGTTTATTTTAGATTAACTTTACTTGCTTAATTAAAATAATTTATATTTTCAGTTCCTTAGCCTCTGCTACTCAGCAGCCTACCTAGCTCTAGAAGATGGTAGCCATAACCTCTTCTCTCAAGGTCTCACACAAGCCTAGGGGCTTGGGGGAAAAAAAAATTATTACCATTTAATGATAATTACTTTTATATGGTATATTTGTGATACCCTTCTCATTAATGGAGAAATTTTTTTGAAGGTTTAAACACTTTTAGGATCAAGATAGTAATTCAGGTAATTTTTTTTGTGAACTAAAATATTCAAAGGTTTTATGAAAAACATACATGAATGGAACTAAAACAACTTGGATAGGTCATGTGTTTGCTGAACAATAGTTCTAATTTGAACATTACTCAGCATTTGATTGAATATGGATATTATGAGATTAGAATACAATGCTATCTATTTACTAAACTTTCTAAGACATGTACAAGTTTTTACCATGTGTAATCATCATAATAAAGGCAATAAAGAGAGGAAAAAAAGAATTTTTAAGGAAGGCAATATTTGAAATTATATGGTTGTTCTGACACTTCACCCCATGCAATTTTATGGGCATCCGCATGCAGTCTGTAATTGCACACCCTGAAAATCAAGTATAACAAGAAATAATTCCACACAAGGTCATTTCTTGTCATGAAGAAGGTTGAGCAAAAAATAACATATTCCTTCTGAAGTTTATAGGGAGTAGCCAAAAAACAGGATCCAAAAACATATAGGAAACACAATAAATTAATTAGCAGTTGCCAAAAAGTGGTGTGAATTTTATTCAAATTCATTTTTCTTTGTTTCATAATGAAGTATTATCAAGTAACTAATCAGGAATCAAACTGCTTTTAGTAATTACCACCTTGATAATTTCTGTGGAATGCTTGTGGGTCAGCTAATTCTAGGTCATAGTAATCTTAGCAGTGGATTATGGTACATTGCTATTATTTCATTTACTCAAGACTATAAATGATTGATGTGGTGTAATAAAAAGACTATGTGCACTGAGAAAAGACCATGGTGAAGGTATCAGATTGTACTTTGTTACCTGGAATATTCCCTGACACACCGCCTAGTAGAAATGCCCATTTCCTTCTTGATTTTTCAAAAAATATGACTTTGGCAGAGAAGTAAAATTAGAAGACTAAGACAATCTCTAGAGATCAACTGCAGACTCTGCTTTGGCCAGAGTTACATTTTATTTTAAAAATGGGAACAAAAGTCATTAGAGGAAGGTTTGAAGATATAGATAGATTAATGTGAGAATAGCTTTTCAAACTTCTACTTCACTTTAGCTGTATCAGTGCTCTGCTAGCTTGATTATACCTTTGAGTTTTCCCTCCTAACTTGTATTTGTTGCATTAATAATATAAAAAAGAAATGTATTTTAAAAGTTGAATAAATTATTGAAGTGTTCAGTCCCTTATAAGTCTTTGCTGATTCCCCTGCGAACCTTAACATTTCCAAATGCCATATTATATCATTCTCTTTATTTTCATTTTCAGACCTCACGATCTAAAACGCAGGATGTTTCTGACCTTTACAAATAACTGAATTGATGTAGCTATTGCCTTCACTCTATCACCTCGATCTAGTCATTTTCTCCTGTCTCAACAGCTACAAGTTTTATTCTGGATTGTGCAATCTGTTACCACAGATATACCAATGACATTACAGATCTTTGTTTCTGGTCACCCTATTATCTGTCTTATGTATTGTTGCCCAGATTTCTATAATAACTTTCTCTGCAACTGTGTTCCACTCTTCAGAACCATAAGTTGATTCCTGAAATGGTTCTATCTAATAAAAGCTTTGATTCTTTTCAGGATTGCCTTTGGCTTATATATAGATGGTTCCTTTAAACAATTAATTTCAACAGGATTAGGTTGCATAGGAATACTTGGCAAAGCCTAAGTGATCTTTCAAGTCATTAGGATAAAGCTATTTGCAAAATAGACCTCTTTCCTGTTCAAAAGCTTGTTTATCAGTGGGACTCATTCTGCCACTTGTAGGTCATTACTCATTATTTTTCTAATTACAACTTCATTGTAGTCTGTTCAACCTTAGTGTATAACCCCATTTTTTCTCTCATCTGAACTTTTATCAGTCTTTTGTTCTTTAAGTCATGTCCACACTTTTCCCCCTTTGAAGTATAATGAAACCAGCTGTTCTAAACGATCTTAAGTTTTCTTGCATCTATAAATCTCTTAATGGTACTTAAATTATATTTCCTAGCATTTAATCATACATGTTTGCATATTAGTTGATATTTTATTTTAATGTCCCTAAAGTCAGAAAGAGGGAAGTGAACCATTGAAAAGGGACTTAGATATTTGTGATATAGTGATTTATAATAAGAAATAGATATCTGGTCTTTGTTCCATTATGTGGCACAGAGCTCCTAAAACCACTGGAATTTCCAACAATGAGAGCAATAAAGATGTTTTTTGATATGTTAAGGAGATGACTTTTGAATCCTGTCTGAGCATGGGGGCTGCTTGCCAAGTGTGATTAAAGGGTTGGGACTTTCAGTCCCATCTCCAGATCTGCAGGAAGGGGGGAGAGGGGATGGAGACTGAGTTCAGTCCCCAGTGGTCATGATTTCATCAATCGTGCTTATGTAAGGAAACCTGTATAAAAAAAAAAAAAAAAACCCACAAGGACTGGTTTGGAGAGCTTCCAGGTTGGTGAATACGTGGAGATTCTGGGAGAGTAGTGCCCTTGGAGAGGGCATAGAAGCTGCATGCCCTTTCCCTATATCTTGCTCTGCGCATTTCTTCCATGTGGCTGTTACTAAGTTATATACCTTTATAACAAACAGATTATCTGGAAAGTAAAATGTTGTTCTGACCTCTTTAATCCACTTTTGCAAATCAATTGAACACAAGTGGGAGTGGGGGGTGGGGGTGTTCTTTGGAATCTCTGCTCCATTGGAACCTCTGCTCCATAGCTGATTGGTCATAAGTGCAGGTGACAACCCGGACTTGCAATGAACATCTGAAGTGGTCTGTGCAGGGTTCTTCTTGTGGGACTGAGCCCTTAATCCATGGAGCCTGATGCTATCTCAGGTAGATAGTTTTAGAATTGAGTTGAATTGTAGGACACAATGCTGGTGTCCAAAAATTTCTTGATGGTGTGGAAAAACACTCTCTCACCTGACACACAATGGAATTGGTGATCAGAATAGTTAGATGATTATCAGAAGAGGGATCAGTCAGCATCAGTAATATTTATGTCCTAACTCCCGAGATCTTTAAGAGAAGTATGTACTTTTATTCCTATTGTTAAACAGTAAGCCAGTGGTTCTTAGACTTTTATTTCATATAAGAATCTGGTCTTCCAAATAAGGAGGTCTTATTTAAAATGTAGACTCTGTTCCATCTCCAGAAATACCGTCTGGGAATTTGCATATTTGACATCATTGCAAGTACTGTAGGTTGAGACTACTCTTAGACTCATCCAACGATGCTTGGTGTCTATTGGAGGAAATGAGATTCAAAAAGGAAAGAAACGACTTCAAATTTAATGTACATAATGTGTTCAAATGAACACTGAATATATTATTTAATGTGTATATGTGTGTAGATATACAGTTTGAGTGCTCATTTTGGTGCATGACGATTCAGTTTGCCTGTCTGATTTCCCTTTATAAATTATATTTTCCTCAAAAATAGGGGTTTTATTAAACTCTTTAAAAAAACCTCATGTCACAGAGGTATGATGTATATACAATGTGTTTTAAATACTATGATTATAGGGATGCCTGGGTGGCTCTGTTGGTTAAGCGTCAGACTCTTGGTTTCTGCTCAGGTCACGATCTTGGCGTTGTGGGATCGAGCCTGCATCTTTCTCCGCACTGAGTTTGTAGTCTGCTTCAGAATCTCTCTCTGTCCCCCTTTGCTCCTTCCCCCACTTGCTCATACTCTTTCTCTCTCTCTCTCAAATAAATAAAAATAAAATCCTTAAAAAATACTGTGATTAGAGTTATGACTTGTGTTTTGCTGAATGACTCTTATGCACCAGACCTTCTCAATGTACTTAACAAATATTTTATCTAATTGATTGCAGAACCTTGTAAAGTAAGTATAACTTCACTCTATTTTATAGATAAAGAAATTGAAGTCCCTAGAAGGTCATGAACATATTCTAAGTGAATATACCCCATAAGTGATTGAGCCAAAATTCAAATTTGGCTCCTTACTTTTCTTCACAATATTGTATAGTTAATTATATTTGATTGACTACCTTATGTAACTTATAAGTTTACCTTAATCCTTTTGCAGTGATGAAGTTAAGTATTTTAATATCATTGAATCAATTTAATTTTGATTTTAGAAAAAATGTAGACTTAGTTAAGCCTCGAATATCATACTGAAGAGAATTTCAAATACTGTGAATTTTGTTTTTGTGAGGATCAGACTTCAAGGTTGCAGCATAATCTCCATCTCCTGGTATGCATGCTTTTTGTTCATCAGCTCCCCTTCAGTGTGAGTGGACCTCATGGTTCTAGCCATGCACCATGCAGTAACATGCATTGATAATGTATAGGTGGCTTCATGAAATTGTAGTGCCTGAATTGCTGGAGTTTCTTTCTGTTGCTAGCTTTGAACAAGCAACTTTCTTTACAACTTCAAGGAAATGAATTCTGTGAATATTGTGAGGGAGTTTGGAAGCAGCTTCTTCTCTCCAGCTTTGATGACAGCCCAGCCCTGGCAAGTATCTAGTTGCAGCCTTATGAATCTTAAGAAGAAGACCTATTTAAACTGTAACTCTTGACACACAGAAACTGAGAGATAAGAAGTGTATATTGTTTTAACCCACCAAGTTTGTGGTAATTTTCTATGCAACAATGAAAACTAATACAGTTTGGTTTGTTTTCATTGTTGGCATCTAATGATTGATTATCTAACCAAATATCAAGGTTTTCTGCTGTGAGCATATATATTGAGAAAGAAGATTTTTTTTGTCCCCAAAGTATTAAAACCATTAACTGAATGAATATTTCTGTGTTATATTTGACTGCCAGTGGGTATCATAACCAATTAATCTTTTATCTTTTGCTCCTTTAGCCTCCATAAATCCCTCATTAATTGAATAGACTAAGCATAGCTGTATGCCTCAGTGAACCCATTTTACATTAGGTTTTTATTTACTTTATGTTTCCCCGCAGTGATTTTTAAAAATGGTTTTTCAGCTTCTAGTAAAGGTGTATATATTACATTTTTTTCCTATTATTTAAGTTGACAAACATTTCCTTGTGTTCAATAAACTAGAGTTCAGGAGAGCTCTCATTTTTATGGCTGCTTTATGATTATACTTTTGAAATGACAGAGAGAGAAAATGCTCCCACCAATGATACTCCTGACCTCTATCAACCTTTCTCAATGCTCAAACATTTCTCCAGCATTTCCCCAGTGGTATAGAGCATTTATTGTCCGAATAAAGTATGGATAGGACATGCATATATCTGCTTTATATCAATCCTACAGTCTCAGACATTGTCAAGCTTTTGGCCTGGGAAACACTGTGGACTAAATTTAAGAAAAAAGAAAACTAAAAACAAAACAAAATAAAACAAACAGAAGAATTACCCCAGAACACAGTGAGATAAACATAACACTCTTTCAGTGGAGTTTGCCCTCTACTATCAATCCTTTTTCTTTTTTAATATGTTCTCTTTCCATAACCTCTAAGTCCTAGGCTTCTCAAACGTAGATATTCATCCCCATCCACATCATGGACAAAAATGGAATACTGATATATTAAGAATTTTCCTGTGAATGCTAAAATATAAAGTAGTCAAAGAAAATGAAGGCAAATATTTTGGGCCTTTGGGAGTGGGAACATCTTAAGAATGTCTGTACATTCAGAAGACATAGAGAAGATAAACTTATTTGGCTACTTACTAAAAGAAAAATAGCAAAAGTTTGACAAACTCAACAAAAGAAAGCCACAAAGGTGAAGGTTAATATCCTTAATAAACAAGGAAATTTTTATAACTCCATTGTTAAAGTGGAATAGATTTCAATATAAACATAGAAAAGAGGTATAAATAGATAATTCACAGAGGAGATAAAGCATGTGAGCAATAAATAAATAAAAACATAATCAACCTTGGAGAGAGGTAAGATGGCGGGGGAATAGCAGACTGATAGGACATCAGGTCGCAGGAGTTCAGCTAGATAGTTATCAAATCATTCTGAACACCTACAAACTCAACAGGAGATCGAAGAGAAGAGCAGCAATTCTAGGAAGAGAAAATCGACCACTTTCTGAAAGGTAAGACGTGTGGAGAAGTGAATACGAAGTGACGATGGGAAGATAGACTGCAGGGGGAGGGGCTGGCTCCTGGCAAGAGGCACAAGAGCACAGTGGCACACCAGAGGCACCGTGGAGCACAAAATCAGAACTTTTAGAAGTCTGCTCCACTGAGGACATTGCTCCAGAGGCTAAATGGGTGTGGAGCCCTTGCAAAGACAGTTAGGTCTCAGGACCCATGGGATCACTGAAAGATTGGGGGTGTCTGAGTGTGGCAGAGCTCCTGGTATTAGAGCAGAGAAACTGACTATAGAGACAGAGCTGAGGAGTGAGATCTCAATGTGGGGTTACCATAAACTGTGATCCAAGGCACAGTTGGACCACTGCTCTTTGAGTAGGGACCACAAGTGGCAGACCCAGGGAGACTCAACATTCTCCTCTGGAGGAGCAGTGTGGCAGGAATCTGCTGGGTTTGGAGACTCCAAATGGGGCCGTGCACCGGAGATAGAAATGCTCAGTCACAGGCTGGATGAGCCCAGAATGTGGCCAGAGACCAGGGATATGGGAGTGATTGACCCCTTTTCTCTGAGGGCACTCTGAGGAGTGGGACCCTGAGCTCTCAGCTCCTCTGGGCTGGAGATTGGGAGGCCACCATTTTCATTCCCATCCTCCAGAACTCTACAGAAAGCAAAGCATTCAGGGAAGAAAAACTCCCAAGAGTGAATCTGACCAGATTTCTTAGCCTGGCCCCTGGCAAGGGTGCAATCCCACCTAGGCAAAGCCATCTGAGAATGACTCCAACAGGGCCCTCCCCCAAAAGATCAGCAAGAACATCCAGCCAAGACCAAGCCCATGATCAAGGAGAACAGCAGAACTCCAGAGCTAGCGGAAAGCGATGCATGGAATTCATGGCTTTCTCCCTGTGATCCGTTAGTCTTACAAAGTTAAATTAAGTTTTTTTTTTTAAATTTTTTTTCTTATTCTAATTTTTTAAACCTGTACTCTTTCCTCTTAACGTTTTTTAACTATCTTAACAATACCTTTCTTAAAAAATATTTTTAAACCTTCATTATTATAGTCATATTTTATCCTTCATTGTATTTAACCTAATTTTTTGTATACATATAGGGTGTTTTTTTTTCCTAAAATTTTGGGGTACAAATTCTTCTAATAGATCAAAATATACCCTAAATCTAGCATAGGGCTTTGTTCTAGTGTCCAGCCTGAGCACTTTCTCTCCTCTTTTTTTTTTTATTTTTCTTCATTCTTTTTCCAAGCAACTTATCTTACCAATTCCTTTTTTTAAAATTTTTTTAAAAAATCATCTTTACAGTCATATTCCATCCCTTCATCGTGTATATATATATATATATATATATATGTATATGTTTTTCTTTCTTTAAAATTTTGGGAGGTACTTTCTTCTAAGAGATCAAAATACACCCAAAATCAAGTGGGTGGCTCTGTTCTAGTCACCAGTCCTATATATATGTATGTATGTATGTATATATATTCTTTTTATCCCCTTTCTTCTCCCCCTGGTTTGTGGTCTTTTCTGATTTGGTTAGTGTACATTTTTCTGTGATCTTTGCCACCCTTTTAACTATTTTGTTCTCTCATTCATATATTCTTATCTGGATAAAAGGAAGAAAAACTCATCACAAAAAAGAGCAAGAGGCAGTACCGGCTGCTAGGGACCTAATCAATATGGACATTGGTAATATGACAGATCTAGAGTTCAAAATGATGACTCTCAAGGTGCTAGCTGGTCTAGAAAAAGGCATGAAAGATATTAGAGAAACACTTTCTGGAGAAATAAAAGCCCTTTATGGAGAAATAAAAGAACTGAAATCTAACCAAGGTGACATAAAAAAAGTTATTAATGAGGTGCAATCAAGAAGGGAGGCTCTTACCACTAGGAAAAATGAGGCAGAAGAGAGAATTAGTGATATAGAAGACCAAATGATGGTGAATAAAGAAGTTGAGCAAAAGAGAGACAAACAACTACTCCACCATAAGGGGAGAACTCGAGAGATAAGTGATACTGTAGACAAAACAATATTAGAATAATTGAGATTCCAGAAGAAGAAGAAAGAGAGGGGGGAGCAGAAGGTATATTGGAGCAAATAATTGTAGAGAATTTCCCTAATATGGCAAAGGGAACAAGCCTCAAAATCCTGGAGGCACAGAGAACCCCCCTCAAAATCAATAAGAATAGGTCCACACCCCCTCATCTAATAGTAAAATTTACAAGTCTTAGTGACAAAGAGAAAGTCCTGAAAGCAACTTGGGATAAGAAGTTGGTAATATACAGTGGTAGAAATATTAGATTGGCAGTAGACTTATCCAAAGAGACCTGCCAAGACAGGAAGAGTGGGCATGATGTATTCAGAGCACTAATGAGAAAAATGTACAGCCAAGAATATTATATCCAGCTAGGCTAACATTGAAAATAGAAGGAGAGATAAAAAGCTTCCAGGGCAAAGAAAAATTAAAAGAAATTGCAAACACCAAAAAAACCCTACAGGAAATATTGAAAGGGGTCCTCTAAGCAAAGAGAGACCCTAAAAGTAGTAGAGATATAACAGAGACAATATACAGTAAGAGTCATGTTACAGACAACACTATGGCACTAAAATTCATATCTTTTTTTTTTTAAAGATTTTATTTATTTATTTGACAGAGAGAGATCACAAGTAGGCAGAGAGGCAGGCAGAGAGAGAGAGGAGGAAGCAGGCTCCCTGCTGAGCAGAGAGCCCGATGCCGGACTCGATCCCAGGACCCTGAGATCATGACCTGAGCCGAAGGCAGCGGCTTAACACTGAGCCACCCAGGCGCCCTCATATCTTTAATAGTTATCCTGAATGTGAATGGACTAAATGCCCCAATCAAAAGACACAGAGTATCAGAATGGATAAAAACAAACAAGCAAACAAAACAACAAGAACAAAAAAAACCCATCAATATATTGCATACAAGAAACTTATTTTAGACCCAAAGTCACCTCCAGATTTAAAGTGAGGGGATGGAAAACAATTTACCATGCTAATGGACATCAAAAGAAAGCTGGGGTGGCAATCCTTATATCAGATCAATTAGATTTTAAGCCAAAGACTATAATAAGAGATGAGGAAGGACACTATATCATACTCAAAGGGTATGTCCAACAAGAAGATCTAATAATTTTAAATATCTATGCCCCTAACATGAGCGCAGCCAACTATATAAACCAATTAATAACAAAATCAAAGAAACACATTGACAATAATACAATGATAGTAGGGGACTTTAACCCTCCCCTCACTGAAATGGACAGATAATCCAAGCACAAGATCAACAAGGAAATAAAGGCCTTAAGTGACACACTGGACCAGTTGGACATCACAGATATTTTCAGAATTTTCCATTCCAAAGGAACAGAATACACATTCTTCTCTATGGCACACGGAACATACTCCAGAAGAGATCCCACAGTGGGTCACAATCAGTTCTCAACTGGTACCCAAAGATTGGGATTATTCCCTGCATATTTTCAGACCACAATGCTCTGAAGCTAGAAATCAATCACAAGAGGAAAGTTAGAAAGAACTCAAATGCATGGAGGTTAAAGAGCATCCTACTAATGAATGAAAGGGTCAACCAGGAAATTAAAAAGAATTGGAAAAAAAATTCATGGAAACAAATGATAATGAAAACACATCTGTTCAAAATCTGTGGGACACAGCAAAGGTGGTCTGAGAGGAAAATATATAGTGGTACAAGCATTTCTTAAGAAACAAAAAGGACTCAAGTACACAACCTAACCCTACACCTAAAGGAGCTGTAGAAAGAACAGCAAAGAAACCCTAAAACAAGCAGGAAAAGAGAAATAATAAAGATCAGAGCAGAAATCAATAAAACAGAAACCAAAAGAACAGTGAACAAATCAATGAAACTAGGAGCTTGTTCTTTGAAAGAATTAAGAAGATTGGTAAACCCTTATCAAAAAGAAAAGAGAGGACACCCAAATAAATAAAATCATGGCTGAAGAGGAGAGATCACAACCAATACCAAAGAAATACAAACAATTATAAGAACATATTATGAGCAACTATACACCAGCAAATTTGACAATCTGGAAGAAATGGAGCATTCCTAGAGACTTATGAGCTACCAAAACTGAATGAGAAAGAAATAGAAAACCTGAACAAGACCCATAACCAGTAAGGAGATTAAAGCAGTCATCAAAAATCTCCCAACAAACAAGAGCCCAGGGCCAGATGGCTTCCCAGGGGAATTCTACCAAACATTTAAAGAAGAATTAATTCCTATTCTCCTGAAACTGTTCCAAAAAATAGAAAGGAAGGAAAACTTCCAAACGCATTTTATGAGGCCAGCATCACCTTGATTCCCAAACCAGACAAGGATCCCATCAAAAAACAGAATTATAGACCAATATCCTTGATGAACACAGATGCAAAAATTCTCACCAAAATACTAGCCAGTAGGATCCAACAGTACATTAAAAGGATTATTCACCATGACCAAGTGGGATTTATTCCTGAGCTGCAAGGTTGGTTCAAGATCTGTAAATCAATGTGATACAAAACACTGAGAATATTATATTCTCAGTGATATGAGAATATCACTGTTCTTTTAATATAATATTAAATATAATATTAAATATTAAATATAATAGAATATAATATTCTCAGTGGATGCTAAAAAGCATTTGACAAAGTACAGCATCCTTTTGTGATCCAAACTCTTCAAAGTGTAGGATAAAGGGTACATACTTCAATGTCATCAAAACATTTATGAAAAAAACACATAAATATCATTTTCAATGGGGAAAAACTGAGAACTTTGCACTAAGATCAGGAACATCACTAAGGTCTTTCGCTAAGATCAGGAACATGTCAGGGCTGTCCACTATCACCACTGCTATTCCACATAGTACTAGATGTCCTAGCCTTGGCAATCAGACAACACAAAGAAATAAAAGGCATCCGAATTAGCAATGAAGTCAAACTCTCACTCTTAGCACATGATATACTTTATGTGGAAAACCTGAAAGACTCCACTCCAAAACTGGTAGAACTTGTAGAGGAATTCAGTAAAGTGTGAGGATATAAAATCAATGCACAGAAATCAGTTGCATTTCTATACACCAACAACAACACAGAAGAAAGAGAAATTGAGGAGTCTGTCCCATTTACAGTTGCACCCAAAACCATATGATACATAGGAATAAACCTAACCAAAGAGGCAACGAATCTGTACTCAGAAAACTATAAGGTACTCATGAAGGAAATTAACAAGACACAAAAAATGAAAAAAATTTTCCGTGCTCATGGATTAGAAGAACAAATATTGTGAAAATGTCTATGCTACCTAAAGCAATCTACACATTTAATGCAATCCCTATCGAAATACCAAATAATCCTAAAATTTATATGGAACCAGGAAAGACTCCGAATAGCCTCAGGAATGTTGAAAAAGAAACTCAAAGTTGGTGCCACCACAATTCCAAACTTCAAGTTCTATTACAAAGCAGTCATGATCAAAACAATATGGTACTGGCACAAAAACAGACACATAGATCAGTGGAACAGAATAGAGAGCCCAGACATAGACCCTCAACTCTATAGTCAACTAATCTCCAGCAAAGCTGGAAAGGATGTTGAAAGGAAAAAAGACAATCTCTTGGGATTGGGAAAATCAGATAACCACATGCAGAAAAACGAAACTGGGTCATTTCCTTACACTACACACAAAAAACAGACTCAAAATGGATGAAGGACCTCAATGTGAGAAAGGAATCCATCAAAATCCTTGAGGACAACACAATAGCAACCTCTTCAACCTCAGCCACAGCAACTTCTTCCTAGGAACATCACCAAAGGAAAGGGAAGCAAGGGCAAAAATGAAATATTGGGAATTCATCAAGATCAAAAGCTTTAGCACAGCAAAGGAAACAGTAAACAAAACCAAAAGACAACTGACAGAATGGGAGAAAATATATGCAAATGACTTACCAGATAAAAGGCTAGTACCCAGAATCTATAAAGAACTTACCAAACTCAACACCTAAGGAATAAATAATCCAATCAAGAAATGGGCAGAGGACATGAATAGACATTTCTGCAAAGAAGACCTCTAGATGCCCAACAGACACATGAAAAAGTGCTCAACATCACTCGGCATCAGGGAAATACAAATCATTACCACAATGAGATATCACCTCACAACAGTCAGAATGGCTAAAATTAGCAAGTCAGGAAATGGCAGATGCTGGCGAGGATGCAGAGAAAGGGGACCCTTCCTGTTGGCGGGAATGCAAGCTGGTGCAGCCACTCTGGAAAACAGCATGGAGATTCTTCAAAAGTTGAAAATAGAGCTACCCTACGACCCAGCAAATACACGACTTGGTATTTACCCTAAAGATACAGAGTGATCCGAATGGGCACATGCATCCGAATGTTTATAGCAGCAATGTCCACAATAGCTAAACTATGAAAAGAACCTAGATGTCCATCAACAGATGAATGGATAAAGACGATGTGATTATATATATATATATATATATATATATATACACACACACACACACACACTTACATATATATAAATATATAAATATACATATATTAAAATGTATATATATTTAAAGATTTTATTTATTTGTTTGACAGACAGAGATCACAAGTAGGCAGAGAGGCAAGCAGAGAGAGAGGGAGAGGCAGGCTCCCGGCTGAGCAGAGAGCCCAATGCGGGGCTTGATCCCAGGACCCTGGACCATGACCTGAGCCAAAGGCAGAGGCTTTAACCCACTGAGCCACCAAGGCACCCTGATGTGATATATATATATATATATATTCTATATAATATACATATATACATATACAGAATGGAATACTATGCAGCCATGGAAAGTAACAAAATCTTGCCATTTGAGCATCATGGATGGAACTAGAGGGTATTATGCTGAGCAAAATAAGTCAGTCAGAGAAAGACAATTTTCATATGATCTCCCTGATATGAGGAATTTGAGAGACAGAGTTGGGGCTTTGGGGGATAGGGAAAGAAAAAATGAAACAAGATAGGATCGGGAGGGAGAAAAACCGTAAGAGATCTTAATCTCACAAAACAAACTGAGGGTTGTTTGGGGAAAGGGGGTATGAAGAGGGTGGCTGGGTTATGGACATTGGGGAGGGTATGTGCTATGGTGAATGCTGTGAAGTGTGTAAACATGATGATTCAGAGACCTGTACCCCTGGGGCAAATAATACATTATATGTTAATAAAAATAATTAATAAAAAAAACATGATCAACTTCATAGTACACACAGAAAGTCAAATTAAAATAAGAGTGAGATAACATTTTATCTGGAAGATTGGTAATCTATTAAAATATTTAAAAACATAAATGTTGACAGACATAAGAAAAAATAATTACAAATCTGAATGCGAATTGGTATAACCTTTTTTGGAAGATAATCTGTTAGGATATATTATGATTTAAATATCATAGTTTTTGACTCAAAATTGAGAAATTGCTTCCACAGACTTACTTATTATATAAGAATGTATGCGCTTGTCTGCTTTTGCCATTTTCTTGATTCCTGCTGGTTCATTCCTGCAAAGAATAGGTTTTGAGATGTTGGTGGTATGAGAAAAGGGTTAGGTCTAAGGATGGAAGTGGAGATCCTAGGGGAGGGATTTATTTGGCCTTCTAGTTTGACAGTTTATTAGGACACATCTTTCAAGTCACACACATAGCTTTGTTTTGATGTATTTTGAGGGGAAGGGATGTATTCCAGAATGATCTTTCTACCACACCTATAACTGCCAGTGCCCTAAGATCCATAAGTCAGGATTGCCTATCTCAGTGACTCCCTTTGTAAATGGCAGATTTCTTTTTAGATAACTTGTTTTTCCTTTCCGCACTCTGTTGTCCCTCTTCCACTTTACCTGCTCATTGTTATGTAAGAGATCTTATAGGCCATAGTATTTGATTATGATTCTAAAAAAAACAAAAACAAAAATTAAAACTATGAAAAAGATATATTTAATAAAAGTCTTCTTGAAACAATACCTACTACTATTTATTCTATCCAGGATTTTCCTCGAGTTTCCAGTCAGTAAAGTGAGGCATGACAAAGGAATAAAAGTTTGTAATTTGAAGAAAATGAAAAAAAAAAAAAACCTGTCATTATTTGCATGTGACATGACTGCATATGTAAAAATTTCAAAAGACTATAGAAAAACTATAGCCATTATTGATGTTTTAAGTGTAAAAGATATATAAAACTCATATTCTTAAATAGGACCAACAAAGTATAAGAAATGAGAAAATAGGTATCTTTTGCCATAGCATCAAAATATATAAAATACCTAAGAATAAAACTAATTAAACATAGACAACACCTCTAACCTGAAAACTACAAAACACTATTTGCTTATTTAAGGATTTTATTTTTTTGACAGAGAGAACCGCAACAAGAGAACACAAGCAGGAGGAGCTAGAGAGGGAGAAGGCTTCCCTCTGAGCAGGGAACCCAATGTCGGGCTCACTCCCAGGACCTTGGGATTAGGGCCTGAGCCAAAGGCAGACACTTAATGACTGAGCCACCCAGGTGCCCCTAGAAAACATTTTTTTAAGGAGTAAATACAGGAAAGTATCTTGATGATCTTCAGATTAAAAAATATATATTTCTTAAATAGGAAAGAGAATCAGTAACCCTGGAGGAAGAGAAAATTATAATCTGCATGAAAATTCTAAATCTAACACTTATTGGAAGATACTTAAAAAGTAGAAAGGCAAGCTAGGGAGTAAAGGAAAATATATATAACACATAGATCCAGTGAGGGAGGTCTTACATCCAATGGAGAACGTATAGATTGCTCCCACATGTAATTTTAAAAAGACAACCCAGTAGAAAAAGTTTTAATAGCGTGTGAGATGACATGGGGAGCACTTCTACTGTACACCAAAGTATGATCAGTGTTTCAAGGAAAAATCCTCGTGTGATGAGTTGTGAGCTGAGCCAGCTACTTTCTCCATGAAACACCATCTCATTTGAAAAATGACAAACTGTAATTATTTTGGTTTGGATATTTGCTATTACTTTTCTTGAAAAAATTTTGTTGTCAATCATAGAATTCAAACTTTCAAGAAGAAATGAAAATTTAGGTAAAATTGCCTCTGCCACTATTAGATTACAAGCTCATGCTATTTTAGAGATATCTAATGAGATACGAAGAAACATGTGGTTTTTTTTTTTTTTAATGTTATATAATACATGTGCCAAAATTTGGAAGATCTAGCTGACTCAGTAAACTGGAAATTGGAGAGCTGTGAAATGAAGAGAGAATCTGAGAAGCGTACCTTGGCGTCCCGAGACATTAGAAACTGACAGGGAGAAACTAGAGTTCTGAGGCTGGCAAAACACTGGGATTCTGGGCCTTTTGGTCTTGTTTATATTTGAGTGCCAGGACAGATTTCCATGACTGACTGCTCACTGCAGAGAACATTTCCATGTGTTTCACGAGCAATGAGAAGTAAAAAAGCAATGATCACTTATTTAAAGCAACCAACAACTGCTCTAAACATGGAATCATGCTGCTTTCCCGCCTGAATCTCTTCAGTGGCTCCTTGGTCACTGCTTAATAACAGATTTCCTGGGGTGGCACAAGGGCTCCTTTTTGTCTGTTCAGTCACATCTGCTTCCACTGCCCCTTTACATGTTATTTTTCACCGATTTATTTCTGTTACTCAAATACTTTTCACTTTATCATGTGTTCTTTAGTATCCTTTTTCTTCTGCTTGAACTTTCATTCATGGTTATCTTTTTTTCAATGAAAAGCCCCAGATTCGCCTAAAGCATCTCTTCTTTCTCTGTTATCTTTGCCTATTATGTATTCCTCCAACATAACATTTACCTTAATAAATCTTATTTATCTTTACCTGTGGACTATAAGAATCTCACAAGGGTAGTTCTTTTTTTATTATCATTCCTAGCATTTAGCATTATTCTTGGTATCTGTAAGGAATAAACATAAATAAATAAGCTGGCTGTCGCAGATAAAAGCATAATTACATTAAGCTTTGGGATTCACTGTTGTCCAAAGAGTCTACAAAGGAATGCAGTATGAAGAGTTGGGATAGAAATTATAAGTTGAATTTTATCACCTTTCTGCACATATTAAACAATATGTAGTGGAATCAGGGTTAATGAAATACTTGATTTAGCAACATCTAGTAGAATCAGGGATAATGAAATACTTGATTTAACAGAGAGATCCTGCTGTCAAGTTAAGATAACAGAGCAAATTGAATAATGGAGGGAAAATTGGCATGCTATTAACAAACTGTTCCATCTGAATTACAAAGTCAGATGAGTCTGCAAAAAGTAATACAGAGGTTATCAAAGTCTCTTCTCTAGAATTTAAGTTCATTTGGTATCTTCCCCCAAACCCCGCTCCATGGAATTTTCATTTTAAGTATTCATAAAACTAAATTATATTTTTTAAATGCTTAGATGTAATTTTATACTATTTCTCTGATTTGTGATTTGTTTTTATGTTTTTCTCTCACTAAATTCCCTCTACCCCTTTCTTGATCTTTGCTTTTTCCTATTATAGACCTCTATGACATTTTTATTCTTATATGAACCTTTCTTTTTGGCTACTTCCCTAGCTCTTTTCCATTTGATACCTTTGGCAATCTCAAGATTCCACCAATGGAGATGTAATTGGTATGGAACTAGACGTTATCATCTCTCACCCAGAGTTTTGTAGTAAGTTTCTAAATAACCCCCCTTCTTTTTCTCTCCCATATTTTGGAGAATTATATTTTGATTCGAAATATTTGCATGCCTTTCTTTTGGATTTGCCCCTAGTTGTGGGAGGTCTTGATGTCAGATTTGACTCCATGACTTGCTCGGGTCAATAAAATGTGATTAGATGTAACATAGGACACTTTTGTGTGGAAACGTTAAGAGTCAGCTCCTGGTCCAGCCTGTCTTTTTTCCTTTGATGTGAGACCAGCATCGTCTTAGATAGCACTGTCCTATCAGAAAAAAGGTAACATGGAATAGAGCCACAGCTGACCCACAATGGCTTTGTGATGTGAGTGAGGGAAAAAACCCTTCTTTTTCTTTGCCTTTTAATCATCTGAAATTTTAGTGTTGCCTGCTACCATAGTGGAATTTAGTTAACACTTATTCATGGTTTTTCCCTGTACCCAGTCTTAACACAGTAGCCAGAGTGATTTTTTAAAATTGTAATTCAGTTTGCCCAACTTTCCTCATTTGAACTCAGAAATGCTTCTCCAATCCATATGAGTAAAAGAGTTTTGCAGTGACTGAAGAGACCTGGCTAGATGGGCCAACTCACTTCCACCTTAGCTTTGTGAATGCAACATTGACTAATCTCTTCTCGATCATGGAGCATCAAATACTTAGGCCCTCTTGTTACTCCTTCAATAAGCTCCTATATCAGGAATTTTGCATAGAATATTTCCTCTTCCTTCTGGCTCATTCACTTACCTGCTTCCTAACATCTGTCTTTGCTCAGATGTTACTTTCTCAATGAGGCCTACTGTGTGTGATCACGCAATTTAAAATAGCAACCCTCCCCCCACCCACGGCACATGCCGTATCTGCTTTAGCCTGATTTATGTTTTTTTCTCTATTACATTTATTATTTATTGTCTGTTACCACTCTACAGAAGCTAAGCTTTGTGAGGTCAGGAATCTTGTTCTGTCTTGTTCACATCATAGTGAACTATGATAGTACCTGATCTATTCAGTAGGCACTTTTTGGTGATAAGCATTGGGACAGAAAAGAGAAGTCTAGTTCTTTACTACTTATTTCATGTTTATCTCAGCTGATTTGGGAAGTGCTAATCTATGCATCTTTATTAAAACCAATTTGCCAGAGAGGAGACTGTGTATAAAACCAGAATATATGACATGCACATATATTTTATATTCAGCAGTCTGAAGCCTGCTGTTAAGACAAGAGCCCTAGAAAAAAAATATTGAGACAAGTGAAATTTGCATTTGGCTTTTCACCTCCTTCTTGGGACTCTTTATTTTTATTTGAATAAAAAAGGGAAGAGTTATAATTATTGAGGTGTGATGAAATATGATATTTTTATTTGTTTTATATATGACAGAATAAAGGGACCAGAAACACTAAGTGACTTTCATCTTGTTCTTTTCTTCTATCTTTCCTTCGCTCTAACCCAAAGTTCAGCAAAATGAGTCAGGGAGAAGGGTGAGAAGAACAGACTGTGGAAACAGTGGAAATCAAATCATGGCTCTACTCATATTAAGATTTCCCATCCTAACACAGGCCAAAGTGGAGAAAGCAAGAAAGTTTAGAAGTAAATGAAAAATTAAGCCTTGATATTAGGCCGGACTGAATTTTTATTTCTGGAAAAAAATAATTTGGCAGATCTAGATTAAAGTCTGTGGTTAAAAAAAAAAAAAAAAAAAAAAAAAAAGTCAAGTTGTTGTCCTTGAATGCTGTTGATTCAGCATTCACCGATTTAGTTATATTATTTAAAAAATTATTTAAAAATTTACTCTATTTTATTTAATGATGACTTTCTAATTGGTCTTTGCAAGTTAATCCATCATTGAATCTTCCTTTTACAGACCATTTTAATAACAAATGTATCTGTAGAGGCTGTTTTTAGGCAACCAACTTGAACACTGGAAACCTGAGGAGGGTAGAAGTGTCCACAGTGCCCCCACCCCACCTGGCTGAATGCAAACCAACCCATTAGGTGACCCACTTCAAATATCCATAAGCCCTAGCTAACCAATAGTTTACTTACTCTCAGAAACAGTTATCAAGAAAAGAAAATTCCGTATGTTTCCATACTTTCTCACCTTCCCCTTTAACTATAGGCCCCCCTACCACTGTTCCTAGTAGACAACCTCTGCTTGGCTGACCTACCCGCTGGTCCCTTGAAGTGTATTCAATAAACTTCTATCTCCTTTGTTTTGCCTCAGGTAAATTCTTTTACTGCCATGTCACATGTCTTTTACTGTCATGTCACAGTATCCTGTTTTAATTAATACCTCTTATAATTATAGGTTTGTATTAATTTTGCCTGATTTTTGATAATCCTATGGGAATCATTATGATTCCTGGCTGAGAGGAAGTGAAGGTGCAACTGTCTTTAGTCATCCTGAATCTGGGTTCATTCGACATCAGCTGCCTCCACTATGCTTCCCAAGTTCAACTCCAATGAGATCAAAGTGTATACCTGAGATGCACTGGTGACCAATTCAGTGCCACATCTACCTTGGCCCTGGAGAGCGGCCAGCTGGGTCTGTCTCCAAAAAAGTTTGGTTATGACTTCACCAAGGTGACCAGTGATTAGAACGGTCTGAGGATTACAGTGAAACTGACTATTCAGGACAGACCCAGATTGAAGTGTTCTTTCTGCCTCTGCCCTGATTATCAAAGCCCTCAAGGAACTGCCAAGAGACAGGAGGAAACAGAAAAGTACACAAGCACAGTGGAAATACCACTTTCGATGAGCTTTTCAACATTTCCTGACAGATGTGGCACCACTCTTGAGTCAGAGAACTCTCTGGCACCATTAAAGAGATCCTGGGGACTACCAGTCTATGGGCTGCAATACTGATGCCGCCAACCTCATGACATCATAGATGGCATCAATAGTGGTGCAGTGGAATGCCCAGTTAGTTAAGAATTATAAAGCAAAATATTTCAATAAAGGATCATTTGACAATTAAAAAAAAGAAAACATCTTAATTTTCTTTCTTTTATCGTGTTGCATCTTGTTCATTTTACTGTTACTTTTGGTGAGTAATCTCTCAGATTATTTTAAAATCCTGGAGTTTCTTATGTGTTAGACTTTCCTTCATACAGATGTATTTCACAGTATCAATTGCCACAGTAGCTCCCAATGTCTCTAAGATCATTTTTTAAGATTAAGGAAATGTCTCTGAAAAAATAAAGTTTGACTTAAAAAGATGAATGTGCAATTATAAAATTATAAGGGCATCAGGGTGACTTAATCGGTTAGGCACCTGACTCTTGATTTTGACTCAGGTCATGATCTCAGGGTGTGAGATCAAGCTCTGAGATGGGAATCTGTGCTCAGCAGGGAGTCTGCTTGAGATTCTCTCCTTCTCCCTCAGCCCCTCCCTCCCTACTCTCGTGGGCTTTTTTTCTCAAATAAATAAAGAAATAAATGAACATTTAAAAAATTATAAAGATTTCTGACCAGATGTTAGACTGACCACTGTTAGACTTTCACTTAGGTCTTTCTGCAGTGTCCATCCAGGTCCTAGGGAAAAACCTAGTCATAGAGGATATAAAAATTTAGAAATCTAGTATTTTTGTTTAAGGAAAGCTAAGGAATTAGTTCTCCAAGACTGATTTTAAATAAAATCAGGAACTCTTCACATTTAAACATTTTTTATTTTATTTTATTTAAAATAGGAAGGTTCTTAGTACGGTTAATGTTAAGCTATGTATTTGTCAAGAACTTTGTGATGGAAGGAACAGGTTTAGATTTGTTACTGTGATTTGTTTCTTGCAACCAGATAGAAAATGGTTGCTTTGAAATTTACCTAAGGTGTAACAGGAGCTCAGACTTTGTTTTGGCCACACTTCACTACTTTCTTACCATCGGAAAGGAAAGTGGTGATCCCGTGTCCTACATCTATGGGAAAAAAAAAAAAAAAAACCCACAAAATTTTGCTCTATCAACTATGAAACTTGAGTGCATCCTAAAGATTACAGTACAGTCTATTTTGCTTCAGAAATTCTGCCATCTAATATCAGGTCAAAGGATAAAACATGATTTGAATAGTATTTGAATACCTTAGGCTGTTGGTTGATACAACATATTGAACTGTATTTAATTTTCAAAATGTCTTTCACACAGAGTCATCTGTTTAGGTCTTTACTTCCATAAAAAGTTATAATTTAGATGAAATTTGTCCTTAGTGTGTTCAGTCTTCCTTTTTAACTCATTTATATTCTAGTTAGATAAATATTTTTTTAAGATTGCTATGTTATTTATTTACTTATTTATTTATTTGACAGACAGAAATCACAAATAGGCAGAGAGGAAGGCACAGAGAGAGTGGGAAGCAGGCTTCCTGCCAAGCAGAGACCCCAATGCGGGGCTCCATTCCCAGACCCTGGGATCATGACCTGAGCCAAAGACAGAGGCTTTAACCCACTGAGCCACCCAGGTGCCCCTAAGACTGTTATTTTATTCATTTCCTTTTTCACATAAAAACTTACTCTCTTGCAAGATTTGACAAAAATATTAAAAATAATATGTAAAGGTCTAATGAGACTTTGGTCCCAGTGGTTTGTTGAGGGCAGTTTGGAAGTTCAGAAACAATAAAGCAAAAGAATTTAAAAAGATAGAAGATCAAGACAGAACACATATGTATACATATTATAAAAGACCATATATGGCAGTTATATAATTGACTCAACAATTGGTTCTCTCTTCCCTGTAATATTACACATCTTTACTCATTGACTTTGCTTTGCATGTAATGCTAAAACAAACAAAAAAATAAGAAATAAACTAAGCATTAATTAAGAAAGCTTGGTTGAAGAATTTTTGATAAGTATATAACATGGCATATCATGCAGCTAGTTTTAATGAAAACTAGATTTAATTAGATTTAATGAAAATCAGATTAGACATATTTCCATGAAGAGATGTCATTCACATATTTTATGTGGAAGGAGAACACATCTTAGATGAAAGTGAATAATAGAGTTTACTTTATAGAAAAGAGTAGAAAATCATGATATATTTATATAGATAAATATTTCAAAGAACAGACGCCATTGGACACTGATTACTTCAGAAATAGATTGGAGGAGGAAAGTTAAGTTTATTTATATTTTTCTTTCATAACTTTGCAGTTCGCTTTCTTAAAACTGTTTCTTTCTATGATTAAAAATTCAGTAAAAAACAGGAATATACAAAAATAGTAACTTGAAAATTTTTATATTAAGATGACATTTGCTGACTGACATGAACAGGATCGGGGGAACAAATATAAGCAGATACTGGCTATGACCAGTCACTTCTTCCCAGGTAGTTCCCAAGGAAAGCATTTGGGAAAATCTGGCAGTTCTCTCCCTGCCTATCAGAGAATTCTGTTCTGACCTAATTTCTCCCACCCAATTCTCCAAGGGAAATCCTTGTTTGCAAAAACAGCTCTTTGTTCTGTCAGTTAAATTAGAAAAAAGGAAAAATAAAAGGGTAGAATAGAATTAAAGGTGGTCGATTAGGGTGAAGTATGTGGGTTTACAGGAAAACTATTTGGTTTAAGAAGTGTTAAGGCCAGCTGTATGATGCATGGAACGAAGATAGAAAAGAGAGAGGATGTTATTAAAATCCTTGTGTTGATTAATAATATCAACCTCAAGCTGTTGGAGATATTCAAATAAAGATCCATGGTTAATTTGATTCTTTGGCTTTTAGACTTGTTTTTTTTCCCTTTAATACTGTGATAGTACTCTGAAAAGAGACTATGTGAGTCATGGCTCTAATGTTTGAAAATAACATTTTTCTTAGTTTTGTGTCTGGTCCAAAACCATAATGCATAATAACTTGTGTACGATCTTGTTTTAGTGAGTTTTGCATGATAAACCTGCCTAACAACCAGCCCAGCAATCCCAGTGATTTACAATGAGAGATGGTCTTGGTGTCTGGGAGGCTGCTGGGGTGGCTGTTCTTCATTCAGAAAGTCAGCTTCACATCTGCTCCACAGATCTTGCATTCTGAGACCCAGGCAAGATCTTCTGATGACAGATGGCAGAAGAACAAGAGCACAAGCCAAACCATGCAAGCTGGTTTCAAGCCTCTGATTAGAGACACACAGGTTATACTCACTTACATGGCCCTGGTGAAAGCAAATCATATAGATAAGCTCAAAGCTGGAGTGGCAGGGGACTACACAACACCCCAAGAGCCAGGCATTGCAAAAGCAAATGGAAAAAGTTAGGAAGGTATAATTCTATTATAGGCTGAGAGTAGAGAGCTGATAGCAGTAATCCAAGATGGGACTGAATCACATTCAGTGAGCATTCTTTTTTCTTAAGCTAGTTAGGCTTAAAAAGCTTCAGCCCTAACTCTGTGATAAAGATTGCTTCTTTTTACAAACTCTCCTTCCCCTATATCATCAAAACCCTTTTTTGGCTCTTACCACAATGTTTTAAGGTGGCATAGGAGAAATGGAACAGAGAAACATTATTAGAAATCCTGAGAAATCTGGGTCTTCCTGGACCTTCTGCCACTTACTATTTCTATCCCATGGACAGAGAGAGTGAAAGAGGGAATTGGAGAGAGGACCTCGTCCATGTAACATATAGTACCACATTGTGATTCTACCCGCCCTTTGAATGTGCTCCTGCTAATGTACTAGAAGATAATCCATAACAACTATTTCTAGGGATAAATTGGAAGATAAAGGAAAGAGGCCCCAAACTTCTTTCTCTGCTTAAACAGTGCATTGGAGGACATCTGTCATTTTTTTGGTATGCCCAGCACTTATTTTCACATCTTCTGGCAAAACCATTATTTCCCCATTTGTATTCTGTGTGTTTTGAGTGAGATTGAGTCAAACGCTGTGGCCATGTGACCCAGGCTTGAGTAATCAAGACATGGTATCCTTATGATTAATTCAGGGGCAAGAAGGTGATTTAGTCAGAGCTCTGGAGACTATATTCTAGGACTTTTGTTGGAACTACTGGAAAGAAAGCATCCTCAACCTGCTCCACTGGGGTTGGTGTTAGAAGGGTACATAAGGTGAGAAGTGTAGACAGCCATCTTTCCATTGTGTGGAGAAGAGTTGGAATTTAACCAGACACAGCAATACAGAAAATGTGATGGCAAAAGCAGAGAGTCCTTAGATTGTTATTTTTATTCTTTGTATCCAGGCATGCCTGAAAGTACTCCTAGACTTTCATGTTACATGAGTCAAGAAATTCATAGTTCCGGTCAATTGATTTTGTTGCCCTTTTTTTTTTTTTTCTGTCATTTTGTACCAAGTGATTTCCTAATCAGTTAATATTAGTATCTACATTTTATGTAGTGACAAATAGCTTCTAGTAAAACATTTTAAAGCATATGCCTATAATTTAAAAAATGAAGTGCACACAAATGGAGAAGAATTCCCTACAAAGCTGATTTTTTAAAATAATACAACTTTATCCTGATTCTAAACGAAAAGAAATGGGAATGACAGTAACAAACAAGATTTCACCAATGGATACTGTGATGTGACTATAGTAGTCTTGTATTTGAAATTTAGGAAGGGTACTACTGCACTTCAAAAGAGCTAAATATGCAGGTCCAAAAAACGGAGTTGCTTTTGAAACTGCCACATTCACTCCAAAGCCCATTCATCTCTTTCAGCATCCCAAAGATTAAGCACATATTCTGTTTAGCTATACAATAAAGTTACCAAGGTGGTGTACCACTGACATCACAGGACAGTTGCCTATAAATCTAGACTTCTGACGCTGGGCTCCAGCTGTACTTTCTTATAGGTCATCATCCTCATCTGGGAGAACCTTTGTCTGAGCAACCTCTAGAACCTGCTCATACTGTGTTGCCAAAGCTGGGTCCAGGCAACCTCTGGTAGGACAATAGCTGTCACAACAACAGACTCCAAGTTAGGGTCTCCAAATAGTTTTCAAGCAAGAGAGAGGAAGGACTTTTCAAAGTTATAGTCGCTTTTGGCAGAAATGTCCTAGTACTGAAGGTTTTCTTTTCGTGGAAGACAATAGATTTGGCCTTAACTTTCCTGTCCTTAATGTCTACTTTATTGCCACGCAGCACAATGGGGATGTTTTCACATACTCATACCAGATCTCTGTGTCAGTTATACACATTCTTGTAAGAAACCCTTGCTCTTACATCAAACCTTATCATGGCATGCTGGACTTGGATGTAGTACCATCTCTCAGCCTACCAATTTTCTCCTGACCAGCCATATTCCCTACATTGAATTTAGTAGGTCCTCTATTGGAATGGATCTCAATACTCAAGAGCACCATACTTCTCAAATTCACCAGTCAGAATAACATTTCACAAAAGTAGTTTTTCCAGTACCACCATCACCAGCCAGTACAAATTTGAACCGGACTTGGGTTCTCCTTGGGCAGCCATTGTGATGTTGCTTTCAGAAGCATCTCCTGCTCCTCTGAGCCAACACTGATTATTTCTTTGAGTGTTTTTTTTTTTCTGTAATTAACTCCCACCTTTCTCTTACCACTCATCATAATTTGAGTTTTTGAAGTTTCTTACAACAATGGAAAGTTCATGAGGGCCACTAATTAGGTGCAAAAAATGATTCAAATACAAACCACTGTCCCAAGTTGTAAAATTATTTTCTTTATAGCTTTAGGATGCTGAATATTTAAACTGATTTTTTTGAGAAAATATATAAATGTGATTATATAGCAAATATTTTCTGTGATTGAAAGTTATTGAAGCATTTTCATTTTTCTCAAAGAGGTATTGACAATTTAGCTACAGATCTGGACCCTCAGAGAGCCTGAGTTCTAGCCTAATCCTATGCTTTGCAACTTTGGAGAAAATCACCTAGCTTGTTGGCTAACAGCATCAACTACAAAATAAAAGGGCCAAATTAAAGCACTTCTAAAGATATTTCTATTTTTAAAATGCTGTAAGTTCTGCCATATTGCTTATATTAGTTTCACTTTAAATATTATGCTTTCCTAAATAAATAGAATATTACCTTCGTATTTTTATGAATTCTTATATATCTATAGAACAAAATCTGTCCTTGATTTTACTTTTGCAGAAGTGACTACATTCTTAGGCAGATACAACTGAGTAAGGGAATCAACACAAGACAAAGTGGTTTAATTTACGTAATCTCAACTTTGTCTCCTAAGCAGAACAGAGTGAAGATAATGCTGACCAACTCACTATGCATAATGCATTGTGTAACACTGTGGCTCATGCTGACACATTTGTAACATTTATCTGAGAGAGAGAAAAAAAAAAACTTATGTAATGTGTCGATGCCTTGATAACTATATTCTAAAATATTTTAAGTGCTTAATTATAGTTTAAACACTGAAATCATGTTACAGAGAGGGGACTTGCTCTGGGACCAATGCAAACTTGAATTATTATTGAATAAATTGGAGAGATTTGAAAGTGGATTACCAAAAGATTTCTTTTTTTTTTTTTTTTTTTTTTTAAAGATTTTATTTATTTATTTGACAGAGGTCACAAGTAGGCAGAGAGGCAGGCAGAGAGAGAGGAGGAAGCAGGCTCCCTGCTGAGCAGAGAGCCCGATGCGGGACTCGATCCCAGGACCCTGAGATCATGACCTGAGCCGAAGGCAGCGGCTTAACCCACT
>NC_081559.1:78185253-78209985 GCF_022355385.1 Mustela nigripes
TTTTTAAAGATTTTATTTATTTATTTGACAGAGAGAGAGATCACAAGTAGGCAGAGAGGCAGGCAGAGAGAGAGGGAGAAGCAGGCTCCCTGCTGAGCAGAGAGCCCGATGCGGGGCTCGAACCCAGGACCCTGGGATCATGACCTGAGCCGAAGGCAGCGGCTTAACCCACTGAGCCACCCAGGCGCCCCCAAAAGATTTCTTAAGAACTAATTTTTTGTACTGGATTAGTGAAAGTTCTTATGGTTTATTAATTTGTATCCCCTTTAGAAATCTTTTTATTTATCTTATTTCTTACATTTGCTTGAAAAAATCCTTATGAGTATTTGAGTTAAAAGAAGAATGAAAGGGCTTTTAACATTTTTCTTGTTGCCTAATTCAATAGAAATTGCAGATAAGGAAAATTCTATTAAAATAGTTTTGAGTGTATCTTTATTCCTGTACAAACTGAATTAGTATTAAAATTCACACATGCAGATACACACACATCATTAAAGGATTTAGATAAAAATAGATAAAATAGGAACAAAGTTTCCTTTAAAAACATTAAGTCTGATAATGTAAACATTACTAATTTATACTTACTTGTTTAACAAAGGAGTTGAAGCTACTTAAAATATGGGTGCCATGAAGATGGTTTAAGTAAACAGTTGAGAAATTAGGTAAAGGAAAAATAAGGTTAGGAACACAATAAAAGCAGGGATTCAAAGAACACAGGTAGAAATGCCTATCATAGATCTTACGTATCAGAGGTGGGGCGCACATTTAGCCCTATTTTACTTAAAGCAAGATAAAAGTGCCAATTATGTTGTTAGCAAGACAAATTTAAACCTACTATTAATGAGAAGATAGGTGTTTCTGCAACTGAAACTTGAAATCCATTTCTTTTATGAAATCTTCTGGACAATGCGTAAATTAAAAATATGCTTTGTGATATAATGGGCAAAAAACTCAATTGAAGCCTTATAATAAATATAATAATGCATTTTGGTTTTGGTTTTGCTTTTTCTGAGGGAGAGAGGGAGTATGAGCAGAGGGAAGAAAGGCAGAGGGAAAGGGAGAGAGAGAATCTTAAGATTAATCTTTTTTAAGATTTTATTTATTTATTTATTTGACAGAAAGAAATCACAAGTAGATGGAGAGGCAGGCAGAGAGAAACAGGGACGCAGGCTCCCCGCTGAGCAGAGAGCCCGATGCGGGACTCGATCCCAGCACCCTGAGATCATGACCTGAGCCGAAGGCAGCGGCATAACCCACTGAGCCACCCAAGCGCCCCACTTAAGATTAATCTTAAGAATCACTGAGCTTGGAGCCCAACATGGGGCTTGATCCATGACCTGAGCCAAAATCGAGAGTTAGATGCTTAACTGACTGAGCTACTCAAGTGTCCCAATTCATTAAGGCATCTAATACTTTTAAGATAGTGTTCTTATACATAATAAGTCAAACAAATTCTGCTTCCTTAGTTGTAGTGCGTACAGTTTGATTTGTACCACTGGGTAAGCTGGATGCTATCTTGTATATAATTAATTTCATAAGACTCAAAACTTGCTAAACTTCTCTATTACATAGTTGGTTACAAAGAAGGAAACTCTTCTTTGACTGTAAATTAAATTATAAACACACAGGCACACACACACAATCTAATAATAATATCTTTGAAATATTTAGATAAAAATGGAGACATGAAGTTTCTTCTGCAGGATAAATTAATTGAAGTATACCATGAAATACTGTGTGTCTTATAAACTTCACAGAGGTAAAAAGCAGAAATATCAGCATACATGATGACATATGATAACTGGTCTATGAGTTTGTCTAATTGAAAATGTAAGTGCTTAGAAGCAGTTGAAAAGAAGTGGGCTGACAATGTTTGCAGTCATTGTCATTTGCAGGATTTTGGGATTTGGTCTATTTCTGTTATTTTATATTTACATTTTTCCCCTATTCTATACATTTTTGAGTTTTCTATAATGAACATATATTCTGCAATCAGGAAAGTTAATTATGTCTATTACTTCAAATTTATCATCCTGAAAAATATTCACAACAACCAGATTTACTGAGGTCATTATTAAATTTATGATTGTCTTTAGATCTTTTAGCTAGAATGATATAGAACTTAAATCAAACCTCTGATTTTCTAAGTTGAAAGTAATGAAGTAAAAGAAGTAGTTCTGTTACTCATTTAATGAGGGTTAAATGCAGTCCAAGCCATAATATTTGTTAATGGCTCTATTTCTGATTTTCTTACACTGATGAGGCAGGAAGAATCCATAATGTTTGGTGAGGAATGTTAAATTCATGAGAAGTAGAACTTTTATTAGGTCCAGGAAAATGGGTTAGAATTTAAAATTATTCCCAACCTCTGCCTTACCTTTGGGAGCAGAAGCCCATTTATGATCTAAGTGTCAAGTCCCTATTTCTATGTTGGCACAGTTTACATTTCACTTGAGATAACTTAATTAGGGACAATATTTAGTGACTTCATTAGTTCTGATGGTGGTGTTCCAAGATGGTGCTCAAACTCTGTTTCTGTTGTATTATCAGAATAGAGATGAGGCATGATAAATAAGTGTCATTAACTAAATATGGTGCTGCCATATAATTCTTTAGTGTGATTATATTGATCATTAAATATGAAATTTTCATTTTAATTTTATGTGAGTAGAACCTAGTTAAGTTAAACAGTCCATGTTATGGTAAAATCTTGTTTTTAAAGTATTTATTTTTATTTTAAATAATGTATTAATAATTTAATTTAATCATATAAATGATAACTTAATTATTAATAATTAATAAAATGATTTACTTTTAATTTAATTTAATTTTAATTTTAAGTGTATTATTTTATTTTATTATTTTAAAATATTTATTTTTCTGAGTCTACCTAATTACCATGTCTGAAATTTATTATTTTTTTATATTTTATTTACTTATTAGAAAGAGAGAAAGAGAGTACAAGCAGGGGGAGCGGCAGACAGAGGGAGAGGGAGAAACATACTCCAGGGACTTGATCCCAGGATTGTGACCTGAGCTAAAGGCAGATGCTTTAACCAGCTTAGTTACCCAGGTGCCCCTGTTTTTTTCTCTTTTCTTTTCTCTTTAAGATTTGCTTATTTTATTTTGGGAGAGAGGGGGAGAGAGAAAAGGAAAGAGAGCAGGGAGAGAGGCAGAGGGAAAGAATCTCTAGCAGACTACTTGCTGAGTGCACAGTCCAATGCAGATCTCTATCCCATGACCCTGAGATCATGATCTGAGCTGAAATAGAGCCACTTAACCAACTGAGCCACCCAGGCAACCTGAAATCTATTATTTTTAAGCCATGAAGCAGCCAGGTGTGTTTTCTTCAGATAGTTCATGCTCTAAGTGGCCAGTCTGTTTGTTTATAATTGTTGCTATTTCACAGCAGAGAAGTCACTGTGCCAAAATGCAACATAAAACCCATCAGTGATTTTAATCAGAAATTTATATTGTCCAGGGTTAAGCATCCAGTTCTTGATTTCAGCTCAGGTCATGATCTCAGGGTCTTAAGACTGAACTTGCATGTGGCTCTGCACTCAGTAGGGAGTCTGCACAGGAATTTTGTCTGTCCCTCACTCCCCCCTAAAATAAATAAATAATCTTCAAAACAAAACAAAATAAAGAAATGTGGATTTTCTAGAAGTCATTAGGAAGAAAACTTTGGGGTTTACTTAAGTGCTCCATTTGAATAGGCAGTGAGAATCAGGAGGCTTCTTACCATACTAGGTTTCTCTTAGCCAGAGATTCTGTTTAGACCTTTAATGACATTTATTAGAACCCTGGTGCCTCTAATTTGCAAGGCTATGAGAGGGTTTTTTTTTTTTTTTTTTTTTAAATAATGCGAACCAGAAGAAAAGAAAAAGTAGAAATACTTTCCATATTTGTTATTAAAATTTCCATGCTATAGATAAGGCATATTTCACAATTATATAGCTGCATTTCATACCACCTACTGGCTAATTATATAGAGTTTATTAATTCTTAGATCTTAGATTTGATGTTTGAGATTTGATGCAGAACTGATGCAAAAAATGGTTTGGCAAATCACTATTTTATGTAGTGTGATATAGCAAAGGGAAAGATCTTCATACTGTCAAGTAATTTTTCAAAACCTTGCTTCAGTACAAATGCTACCAGATGGACCTCACTTCTGCCTGTGCTTAATTCATTGATAATGTAAGCTTGAGAGATTTACATATACCTTAGGCAGGGTATTTAATATAAACAAGTATGAGATGAGGATGCAAATGAATTCTATCTGGAAATCATGGGGCAAAATAAGCTCTCTGGACATCTTTTTATATAAAAGCAATGGATGTGAAAAACAAGAAATCCCTAATGCTCATCAAGATTCACATTATGGAGACCATTTTTGACTTATGTCAATTGCCCTATCTTTTTCTATCTCCACGCTTAATGATTTATGGAAAAGTTTTATTTTTAGTGATTGTTTTTAATATCTAAGAGATTTATAAAATTTTTTTACATTGAATTGATTGCAGTCAACTCTGAATTATATTACTACCACTTCTCTTGTCTTTATGCTATCTCTTTAAACATTTTGTTTTCTTCAGGATCACAGATAAATAGCAAATTGAGAAGCATTGAATTTTTAGTGTCCAGGTTACTGCTATGTAGGGAATTATAATAAAACAAAGAAGAGACTTTGTTCTCTTTTTAAAAACTCATTATCTGTTGGGAATGATGGGACAAAAACAATTAGGAAACATAAACCATTCATGAGGATAATGGACAGAAACTTATATGAAACTCAGGAGGCTAGATTCTCAAATTTCCGATTCTTAAATTTCCCACTTATTAGAGATGCATAATGAAACAAGTCAATAAACTTTCAGATTCTTAGTTTCCTCCTCTGAAAGATAACAAAAATATTATTTCAGTGGTTCCCTTCATCTCTATAAATTTTATGATTTTTTGTAATTACTGTCGCTCATGTTTTCTGATTCGAAGTATACTTAGAATATCCAGAGTTTTATGATAAGGTTCTTAAAATTATAGAAAGAAGAAACACTTAAAATTTCAAATATTTTAAATTATTTTTCTTAATAATACTCTAAAAACACAATACATGTTCATTTTGAAAACTCAGATTCATTCAAAGGGCAGCAAAACCCAGTGAAGCATTGCTAGACTATGTGTGTAACTGTGCGATAAATAAATATGGTTTTAGACTGTAGCATTTTCCTTCTTTAGTTCATCTAAAGTATTTTATTCAAAAATTTATCCTGATACTTGAGACAATGAGAAAATTCTGTGAATTTTAAAATTCAATGTCTACATTCTAGGATGCAATACCAAATATGATGTAAAAATAAACAACTGTGAGCAGACATCTTAAATAAATGCAATAATTCCATCAGGGAAAAGCAATATAGGACATCACTAACCTTTTACATACACTTACAAACCAGACAAATAAAATACTAGAGAACAAAGGTAAGGTAATAGAATTAGCAACCGTGTTCTTAGAAAAAAGTGAACTTCTTTACCCTGGGCCAGGGACTATTTTCCTACATACTTTTAAAGAAATTATATAGTTATAACCTGGATTATGGTATATAGTCACCAAAAGAAGTCCTTGAAGAAACTCCAACTCAAAGAATTATAGACCCTAAGAAAATTTTTAAAGTTGTTAATGAGCCAACTTAGCAGAATTTCTTGATCAATTTCTCATGTATTAGTTTCAGACCACATTTACCAAAAATATTTATCTTGTTCAGACCAAAGAATACTTCAAAGTAGCTATTATTATTAATCATGAGCAAATACTGTGGAATAGGAAAATGCAAATAATAACATAACCTTTTCTCATATGCCATTGGTTCCAGACAGTTGTCATGGGAACTATGTTAAGGGGTAATGTTGGCTTTATTGCATTATGGAGAAATTTTTCAAAGGAGACTATTCCCTTCCTGTGTAGGACAAGGACAAGGTTCCATGGAGATGGTTGTCAATAAATCTGAATGTTCTTGGAATTGTGTATTACCTGCTGGGTGTGGGAAGTCAATGGAGGAACATCTGTTTTTTTCTCCTTTACCCAGTAGTTTTTAATACCTGAAAGAGAAGCCTACATGGAGTAAGGGAACTAAATGCTCTTTGCCCCAAGTAAGTGAGGAGGACCTCTGGGAAAGAAAAGAGAATTCGAGAGAAACCTGATTAAGAGTCATATCAGTGATTTCTAGAGTTAAAAACAGTACTCTTAATGCCCCCATATATTATTTTAACCATGTCTAATTTCACATGCCTTTACTAATATTTGTAATTTTGCATTCTCTCATGTTTTCATTCTTGATGGTACCTGCTGAAGTTTAGCTATCATATAGGTATTCTACATTCCCTTCAAAAAAGAGAGCTATTTGATTTTCAGAGGAATCTGATGATTTAATTGTCTTAGGCACATGCTCCCAAATGTTACCAGATCTGATTCTACTGCCATTCCTATCAAGGCCCTGGATTTAGCACTGGAAAGCTGCTGGGCTGTATATTCACAGCCTCTTCAGTCAGTTTCTGTTGTAGCACTACTACCATGAAATAAAATTCTGTATCTGTTTTCAGCAAAGCTGCCCTGTTATTGCAGAAGGCAAGAGTTCTTTAGTTATTACCATTAAGGTTTTCTGACTTTCAATACCAAGCCCTGAATTTGTAATTGGGTCACCTGAGTCTGTTACTCTCTTCTGCAAGGCTTCTGAAGCCACTCCCCCAACTCTGCAATCTTTGTAATTTCTTCTCCACCCATGTATTTTAAGTCAGTTCATCTCTATTTTCCCTATGCTTCACCCAACCCACTGGCAGTGTAACTCTTGGTAATTGGGTTGTTAGATTTCATGAGAGGTTATCATCACCTTAGTTCTGTTAACAACTGTCTCATTTTGGGTTCCACTAAGATCAGATACCAAGACAAAGAGTTAGTACTGAGAAGTTTATTTGAGAAGTGATCCCAGGGAGTCCAAGCAGTGTATGAGCTAACTCATACAGGGAAAGAGGTAAATTTAATAAAGAATGTACTAAGGAATAGCTTACAATAGTGAGCAACAGGAGCTGAGTCCTGCCAGTAATCCCATGAGGAACCTCAGAATCATCCCACAGGGGAATGAAAAGTTGGGCATATTTATCCACAAAATCCAGTCCCACATTTTCAAAGGTCATCCCTGGAAACACGAAATCCTCTGCTGTTTGGGGCTTCCCTGGATACAGTCTGAACAAGCTCCAGTGGTACTAGAGAAAGACTTCAGGGACAGAGGAGAAAGATCCAAGCACTTGATAAGGCAAAGAAGTCATCAGGTATAAGAACTGTCCACTTTAGCTTCAGGAAATCTTAGAGGTGGTCCAAAACGAGAGGAAGTGGGAATATCAACAACATCTGCCATAATGTGTCATATATTTTTAATATACTTCTAGTATATAGTACATACCTGATTTTTATTTACACTTTTAAAATATGTGAATTATGTCCATACATATTTACTGTTTTCCCTTCTTACCCTTTATTAAATTTACTTTTCATTTCCCCCCATGGGTTGGAAGGTATGCATTATTTCTCTCTAGGTGTTCTTAAGTTATATACCTTGCATCTAGTTTTTTGTTGCTTGTCCTTAAATAGCTAGCATACTTAATTAACATTTTTCCCAAACAACTTAGAATTAACCAATGTTTATAATCATCCACTTCTGCAAGTATGAGAAAACAGTTTTGCATGTTTTGATCCCATGTTTGTTATCACTTGTTATTTATGGATTGATATTAAAATTTGGTGATCCAAACTTGTTCTTATATTTTATTAATTTATTTGATTAAATGGGAATTTTACACTGTCTCTTAAATTCATTTTTTTATTTGACAGGTTATGTCCAATAGTGATTTTTCAGAAGAGATCTTTGAAAAAATTTTGAGTAACTAAATGTTTTAATTTGCTCTATCCCTTGAATGCCATTTTGGGTAAGTATAAAATTCTGGGCTGAAACACATTTTTCTTCATGCGTGTGCATATGTGTGCATATATTTGTAGATATTTGTATGTTAGCTCTTGGAATGAAGAGCGAATGGCTCAGTCTGAGCCCTTTTGTCTGTCTTCAATTGTAGGAAATTTTTTTAATGATTTTTTAAATTATTATTAACTTGCATTCATTCTCCCTATTTTCTCCTTTGGACTTTCTCTTGGATATATTTAGGAACTTTCAGGTATGCCCTCCTTCAGAGTTCCTTTTTTTTAAAAAAAATAATTTGTTTATTTATTTATTTGACAGAGAGAGAGAGAGACAGCAAGAGGGGGAAACAGAAGCATGGGGAGTGGGAGAGGGAAAAACAGGCTTCCCACTGAGCAGGCAGCCAGATGCGGGGCTCAGTCCCAGGACTCCAGGACTGTTACCTGAGTGAAAAGCAGCCGCCTAATGACTGAGCTACCCAGGCACCCCTGTCCTTAATAATTCTTAATGTTCCTTTGTACCTTCTATCTCTTCTGTGTTTTTCATTCTCAGAGAATTCTTTGACTTTGTTCTCTATGGATCTGGTTCTGCTGCTGTTTATTCTATCACTAGAGGGTTGTCTTTTCTTTTTTAATTTCAGTGATTATTTTCTTAATATTATGAATTCTAGTTGATTCACATTTTAAAATTCATTTTTCCACAAAATTGTATTAATCTAGCTTTTTGTTTCTATCTTCTATGTTAAATATTTGCCCCACAAGTACTAAGTTCTGCTTCTTGAATTGTTTCCCCGCAGTAGTCTTGAATTTCTGTAAATATTTTCTGATTTTTGATTTGGGGCTCTATTTGTATTTACCATTTCTTATTATATTTTTCACTCTGTATCTTTGTCATTGTTGTTTGTGGAGATAAATGAGGTGCACTTTTAGTTCCATTTCTTTTTTTTTTTCCTTCAGATTTTATTTATTTATTAGAGAGAGAGTGAGCATATGCATGAACAGGGAGAGGGTCAAAAGGAGAGGGACCAGCAAACTCCCTGCTGAGCTGGGAGCCCGATGATGATGATGATGATGATGATGATGATGATGATGAAGTAGAAGTGGGGCTCAATCCCAGGACACTGAGGTCATGACCTGAGCCAAAGGCAGTCGCTTAACCAACTGAGCCTTCCAGGCACCCCATTGCTCCCTTTCTTAAATCAGAGGTATGCAGCAATTTGTGTAACCTTGCCTGTGTTATCCCCCTCCGACTTCCCCAACTGTTGTCTTAGGGCATACAATGAACTTATTTGACAAAGCCTGAGAAGAGAGGGATGAGATAAAATACAACCATCTGTATACTTTTACTGTTGTATCTTGACAGTCCCCTGGAAGTTACTTCTGGGTTACTTTCCTGTCCCTGGCATGTACCATTTCTCAAGAACACAACATTGTGGTATAGATAATACCTTATATATGAGTCCCCACATGTTGTACCCCTAGGGAGTTTATCCAATCATATTTTCTTTTTTTCTTTAATCCCTCTTTTTGTTTGGCAGATTTAGCAAATATACTATAAAGATTACATTGTTAAATATACTAAATATTAAATATACTAAATATGAAATGCTAAAAGCAATTCTTTTGTGTAGGTATGTCCTAAAAAATCCAAGGAACTTGCTTATACTAAAGACAATTTTTGTTTATGTGCCTGGGCATCCTTCTCTTATCTGGCAAATCTGTACATATTTTTTGTTTAACTGAACATGATTTTTCTCACTTTCAGCATATTTATGCATCTAGTCAGCTTTACTTTTTTTCCTGTCATTTCTAAGCATTTGAAATATATTTGTGGCAGAGTATGTGTGTGTGTGAGAGAGAGAGAGAGAGAGAGAGATTACTCAAAGTTTTTAAATTCTATCTTCACTTTTAATGCTTATGTATTAACTTTACATGAAATTAATTTGTATGCTATGAGACAAGGATTTATGTTAATTTTGTTTCCAAAGGGATAGCTAATTATTCTTTTATAAATTAAGCTTTTTATTTTACCTCCTGTGTAGTTAATATACAATATGTTACCTTAGTTTCAAGCGTACAATGTAGTGATTCAGCAGTTCTGTACCATACTCAGTGCTCATCATGGTAAGTGTATTCTTAATCCCCTTCACATATTTCACCCATTTCCTCACCTACCTCTCTCTGCTAATCATCAATTTCTTTTCTACAGTTTGGAGTCTTTTATTTGGTTTATTTCTTTTTCCTTTGTTTGTTTTATTTTTAAAATTCCATGTCTGTGTGAAATCATATGGTATTTATCTTTCTCTGACTGACCTACTTCACTTAGCTGTCTATATCCATCCATGTTGTTGCAAGTGGCAAGATTTCATTCTTTTTATGGCTGAATAATATTCCATTGTGTGTGTGTGTGTGTTTACACACACATATCCACCACTTCTTAACACTTCTTCTTTATCCATTTATCTATCGCTGGATACCTAGGCTGCTTCCTTAATTTGGCTATTATAAGTAATGCTGCAATAAAAATAGGGGTGTATACATCTTTTTGAATTTGTGTTTTTACTTTCTTTGGCATAGTACCCAGTAGTGGAATTACTGGATCAAATCATAATTCTATTTTTAATTTTTTGAGAAACCACTATATTATTTTCCACCAGTTTGCATTCCCAACAATGGTGCACAAGGGTTCCTTTTTCTCCACATTATCACCCACACTGGCTTCTTGTGTTTTTTATTTTAGCTATTCTGACAGGTAGGAGATGATATCTCATTGTGGCTTTGATTTGCATTTCTCTGATGATGAGTGATATTGAACATCTTTTCATTTGTCTGTTGGCCATCTGCATATCTTTTTTGGATAAATGTCTGTTCATGTCTTGTCCCCTTTTTTAACTGGATGATGATGATAATGATCATCATCATCATTACTATTTTTACTTTTTTGCTGTTGAGTTGTGTAAGTTCTTGATATACTGTGAATACTAACCCCTTATCTGATATGTCATTTGCAAATATCTTCTCCTATATGGTAGTTTCTCCTATACTTTTGTCAATAGTTTGGTGTGCAGAAGCTTTTTATTCTGTTGTAGTCCCAATAGTTTATTTTTGCTTTTGTTTCCCTTTCTTTAGGAGACACATCTAGAAAAATGTTGCTAAGGTCAATGTTAGAGAAATTACTACTTATGCTCTCTTCTAGGATTTTCATGGTTTCAAGTCTTACAGTTAGGTCTTTAATTCATATTGTTTGTTTTTGTGTGTGGCATAAGAAAATGGTCCAGTTTCATTATTTTGAACGTTGCTGTCCAATTTTCCCAACACAATTTGTTGAAGAGACTGTCTTTTTTCCATTGGGTGGTCTTTCCAGCTTCACTGGAGATTAATTGGCCATATACTTGTGGGCTCATTTCTGTGTTTTTTATTCTGTTCTATTAATCTGTGTGTCTATTTTTGTGCCAATGCCATGCAGTTTTGATGACTACAGCTTTGCAATATAATTTGAAGTCCAGAATTGTGATGCTTCCCTCTTTGCTTTTATTTTTCAAGATTGCTTTGGCTATTTGGAGTCTTTTGCGGTTCCATATAGATTTGAAAATTATTTGTTTCAGTTCTGTGAGAAATGCTTTTGGCATTTTGGTAGAGATTGCTTTCAATCTGTAGATTGCTTTGGTTAGTATGGACATTTTAACACTATTGGGTCTTCCAATCCATGAGCATGAAATATGTTTACATTTGTTTGTGTTCTCAATTTCTTTCATCAGCATTTTATCATTTTCAGAGTACAGGTCTTTCACATCTCCCTGGTTAAGTTTATTCCTAGATATTTCATTACTCTTTGTGTGATAGTAAATGGGATTGTTTTCTTAAGTTCTCTTTCTGCTTCATTATTAGTTCATAGATACATAATGGATTTCTATATATTGATTTTTGTATCTTGCAAACTTACTGAATTCATTTATCAGTTCTGGAGCTTTTTGGTAGAGTCTTTCAGGATTTCTATACATAGTATCATGTCATGTGCAAATAGTGAAAGCTTTACGTCTTCTTTACGATTTGGATGTCTTTTATTTCCTTTTGTCTTTTGATACCCGTGGCTAGGACCTCTATTGTTTCCTTCTATATACTGATTTTGGGTTTTGTCTGTTCTTCTTTTTCTAGTTTTTTTAGGTGTAAGTTTTAATTGTTTAAGATTTTTTTTCCGCTTCTTGAAGTAGGCCTTTATTGCTGTAAAGTTTTTTCTTAGAATAGCTTTGGTGGCCTCCCAGAGATTTTAGAGCACTATTTTATTCATTATCATTTATCTCCATGTATTTTTTTTAAGATTTTTAAAAATTATTTGACAGACAGAAATCACAGGTAGGCAGAGAGGCAGGGAGAGAGAGAGAAGGGGAAGCAGGCTCCCCGCCAAGCAGAGAGCCCGATGTGGGTCTCAATCCCAGGACCCTGGGATCATGACCTGAGCTGAGGGCAGAGGCTTTAACCCACTTAGCCACCCAGGTGCCCCATTTTTTAAAAATTTCCTCTTTGATTTCTTGGTTGACCAATTGATTGTTTAGTAGCATGTTATTTAACCTCCATGTATTTACGTTCTTTCCAGACTTTTTCTTGACATTTGTTTCTAGTTTGATAATGTTGTGGTCAGAAAAGATGTATAGTATGACTCTTCAATCTTTATCCAGCATTCTTGGCTGGAGGTTTTTTTCTCAGGACTTGAATACATCATGCCAGTCCCTTCTGGCCTGCAAAAGGCCAGTTTCTGCTTAAAATTAGCTGATAGCCGTATGGTGTTTCCTTGTATGTAACTATTTTCTCTTCTCTTATTGCTTTTAAAATTCTCTTTGTCACTAATTTTTGCTATTTTAATTACTATGTATCTTGGTGTGGATCTCCTTGGGTTTCTTTTGTTAGGAGCTCTCTGTGCCTTTTGGATCTGGATATCTGTTTCCTTCCCCATATTCAGGAAGTTTTCTGCTATTATTTCCTTAAATAAATTTCCTGCCCCCTTTTCTCTCTTCTCCTTCTGGTGTCCTTATAATGCAAGTGTTATTATGCTTGATGGTATCACTGAGTTCCCTAAGTCTATTCTCATTTTGAATTACATTTTCTTTACTTTTACCTGTTTAGTTTGATTGTTTTCCATTACGCTATGCTCCAGGTTGCTGATCTGTTCTGCTTTCTCTAGCATACTTTTATTCCATCTAGTGTATTTTTAATTTCAGTCATTGAGTTTTTCATCTCTGATTTATCTTTTTTTATGTTTTCTTTCTCTTTGTTGGGAGTCCCACTGAGGTCTTCCAATCTTTTCTCAAGTCCAGAGAGTATCTTTATGACCATTTCTTTAAATTCTATATCAGCTGTATTACTTAGTTTTGTTCTATTTAGCTCTCTTGCTACGATTTTGTCCTGTTCTTTCATTTGGAACATATTCCTCTGTGTCCTCATTTTGTCAAACTCTCTGTGTCTGTTTGTGCTAGGAAAGTCAGTTATGTATTCTGCTCTTGAAAATAGTAGCATTATGAAGAAGTCCTTAGTGACCTGTACAAAACCTGTCTTCTCCGGAACCTGGTACTTTAGGGGTGTCTCCTATGTGTGTTGCATTTGTCCTACTGTTGTAGCTGAGTTGCATTTGTCTTCAGTCCAGTAGTCTGTAATGGCTTTCTTTGTCTATTGTGGGGGCAGTATTTGGTCCCTGTGTTGTTAGTGGGCTAGGTTGGGACTGCCTTGGGCTTGAGGTGGATCAGAGCAGGCATTTGCCAAAAATACTGTAACACTAAACTGCAGCACAATTTCCCTGTGTTGTCCCTTGAGAAGCTTTCATTGGTTGGCAGGACCTGCAGTCATACTTGATGTCTTCCCCAGCCCACTGAGACGGCCCCAGCCCAGTCAGACTGGTATATGTGGTTATCGTTCCCGTGCTCAGGGAAGGAGTCACTTTGGAGTGGTACGTCCTTGTCAGGCCTGCTTGCACACTGTTGGGTTTGTGGCACCTCTATGGATGAGCTCAGACCAAATGCATTACTGGAGGGGGCCTGCCTATAGGAGAACTCCAGGGCAGAAGGGCCTGGGCTCTTAGCAAGTTAGTTGGAGAATGTTGGAGCTGAGCTGGTTCCTGCATGTATCTGTGTCTATTCTGGGGGCTGAGGGAGGAAAATGGCAAATTCCAGCTCCTTCATTTCTTGAGAAGTCTCCTCCTAAAGATCCTTGTCCCTCTAGCACATGTTGTGAGCTTTGTAAATAAATCTTCCTATATACTCCAGGAATTTTCAAATTGCTAACTCCATGCTGCACCTCACTGGGGCTGTATATTGTGCTGTCTCTTTAAGGGCAGGGACTCAGTTTCTTATCACCCTCCTGGCTGTCCCAGAGCTAAGCCCACTGATTTTTAAAGTTCCGGATGTTAAACCCTGGTGATTATAAGAACTTGAAAAATTGGGGTGCCTGGGGGGCTCAGTGGGTTAAAGCCTCTGCCTTTGGCTCAGGTCATGATCCCAGGATCCTGAGATTGAGCCCCTCATTGGCCTCTCTGCTCAGCAGGGAGCCTGTTTCCCTTTCTATCTCTCTGCCTGCTTCTCTGTCTACTTGTGATCCCTGTCTGTCAAATAAATAAAGAAAATCTTTAAAAAAAAAACAAAAAAAGGACTCACAAAATTTAACCCTTCTGGTTTTCAAAGCCTAATGTGGGTCCCCCATGCCGGCATTGCTTGGTTTGAGGGTCTGTTTCTTGTCCCTCTCCACACCCACAGCTTCTCGACAGTTCTGTGGGTCCACTTAGTTCTGGACCATATCTCTGCCCTTTTTTGTTGTTACCTCTTCTCTATATTTAGCTATGAAGAATCAGTTCTACCAGTCTTTGGGCCATTTTCTGGGTTATTTACACTGCTGTTGGTATTATCTTGTTGTATCTGTGGGACAAGTTGAGCTTAGGATCTTCCTATTCCTCCATCTTTCCCAAAAGTTTGAGATAGCTAATTATTCTTATACCACTGGTTGAATAATCTTTCATGTCCTTTTTGATTTGCATTTTTCAGTTAAAAATATTGACATTATCTTTGAGATTCCTCTTTTTCTTACCTCTTCATCCAGTTAATCACAAAGCCCTGTAGAATGTAAGCATTGACTTGAAAAGGTAACAAAGCTTTTTTCACAGTACCTTCCCTCTCTGTTCCTGAAAGAGCTTTCTTATACTTCATGAATGAGTTTTGATCAAGCGCAAGTACAAACAGATTGAGCTCGATTGTTTAGGAAATAGAACTTTCAAAAGGGATAGAGTTTAATGTGCACTGGGCATTGTCTTTCATCTATGTCTTCCATCTAAGCAGCAAGAGTGGTAAATTGAATCTGTATCTTATTTTAGAGGGACCAAGCTGCACTCCTATTCTCTTACGTGTCATGGAATGGCCATTAGGGTAAATGCATTCTCTCTTGCTCATCATTCTGTTCTTTGGCACTCTGATATTGCTTTCAAGTTGTACTTTTGTATATTCTTAATTTCAAGGTTGAAATTAGTGCTCAGGAGGCCACTTAGGTTAGGGTAGTACCCCAAATGTCCTCTTGTATGGACACTGTGATGGATTGCCAGTGTCTTCCTTTGGAAATGAAGGAATTATTACTCCGTTTCCTGGAAGTATTGCTGGCAGATAGCCCTCAGCTATTAGCCCCCTTGGGTCATTGATTCAGCTTTGCTCAATATCCTGCCTGGTTCCTGGGATGGCTCATTCCCAGTGGATAGTCAGTGTAGGGTTATAATGACTTGGCTGTCTCCACTTAACTCAGGAGAGCTCTGAGAGGTTACCACATCTTAAAATTCCCCATATGGTTAATTGTCCTAACCTGAGAATGAATCACAGTCAAGTTCTTCATCTGTCCAATCCTCCTTCTTTCCTTCTCTTTCTCTTCCTTCTTTTTTTGTTGCTTTCCCTGGTTTTAATCCTGAAAGTATTCCCTAACAAATCTCTTTAATGTGGTCTCTGTCTCAGAGGCTGCTTCTTAGAGATCCCAACCTTCAAAAGTATAGTAGAGTATTGCTTTGGGGACATTAAGCCAGGACCACTAATTATAATAAAGTGATACATCGCTGTGCTGATTATTTACCTACATATGTACCTCTCTTGCATACCTCTATGGACCTGTTGAAATAGAGTAGAATTACTATATATTTGGCCTTAGGATAATATCCTATCCTCTAAAATTATAGTTCTGCTTTCTATTATTTATTTTTAATATTTTTAAAATTACAAAAAATTTTGATATATTATGGAAACTTAGAAAACAGACAAAATAGCAAAATGAAATGAGACTATCATATTGCCACAACTCATAGATGAGCACTGTTAACACTTAAAGTTATAGTCTTCTAGATCTTATCTGTGTATCTACATAAATATATGTGTGTTGTTTATTATAAAGATCACATATATATCTGCTTTTTTATAGCCTACCCTTTTCAGGTAATGATCTCCACTGTTAACATGTTAAGTTGTCTTAGAATACCTAGTCTATATTCACATTTCCCCAGTGGACAATATATCCTTTCATATTGGTTTGATTAAGCCAGGACCATAACTTATATCTGGCTTTTTTATTAACATAAAATATATTGCTTCAGGGTACAGGTCTGTGATTCACAGATTACACATATTACATAATCATAATTGTGATTACATAATTCATAACACATACCCTCCCCATTGTCCACAGCCCAGAACACCCCATACCTTCTAGCCCCCTCCCCTCAAGCAACCCTGAATTTGCTTCCTGAGATTATGAGTCACTTTTGGTTTCTCTCCCTCTCTGGTTTCATTTTCCCTCCCTTCCCCTATAGTCCTCTGTCTTGTTTCTCAAATTCCTCCTATCAGTGAGATCATATGATATTTATCTTTCTCTGATTGACTTATTTCACTTAGCATAGTATCCTTTAGTTCCATCCATGTCATTGCAAATGGCGAGATTTTTGAGGGTTGCACAGTATTCCATTTTTTATATATACCACTTCTTCTTTATCCATCCGTCTGTTGATGGATATCTAGGATCTTTCCGTAGTTTGGCCACTGTGGACATTGCTGTTATAAACATTTGGTTTCATGTGCCCCTTTAGATCACGACATTGGATCGCTTCTTGGCCTTTTGGCTAAGATCAAGGGTAGATCACGACATTGGTATTTTTAGGGTAAATACCCAGTAGTGTGATTGCTGGGTCAGCTCTATTTTCAACTTTTTGAGGAACCTCCATACTGTTTTCCAGAGTGGCTGCAACAACTTACATTCCCACCAACAGTGAAGGAGGGTTCCTTTTTCTCCACATCCTTGCCAACACCTGTCATTTCCTGACTTGTTAATTTTAGCCATTCTGACTGGTGTGACATGGTATCTCACTGTGGTTTTGATTTGTATTTCCCTGATGCTGATTGATGCTGAGCACTTTTTCATGTGTCTTTTGGCCATTTGGATGTCTTCTTTGCAGAAATCTCTGTGCATGTCTTCTGCCCATTTCTTGATTGGAATTATTTGTTCTTTGGATGTTGAGTTTGCTATGTTCTTTATAGATTTTGGATACTAACCCTTTATCTGATATGTTCTTTGCAAATATCTTCTCCCATTCTGACAGTTTTCTTTTGGTTTTGTTGACTGTTTCCTTTGCTAAAGATTTTGATCTTGATGAAGTCCCAATAGTTCATTTTGGCCCTTGCTACCCTTACCTTTGGCAGTGTTTCTAAGAGAAAGTTGCTGTGACTAAGGTCAAAGAGGTTGCTGCCTGTGCTCTCAAGGGTTTTGATGGATTCCTGTCTCACATTGAGGTCCTTCAATCATATGGAGTCTTTTTTTCTTGTGTATGGTGTAAGGAAATGGTCCAGTTTCATTCTTCTGCATGCAGCTGGCCAATTTTTCCAACACCATTTGTTGAAGAGACTGTCTTTTTTCCATTGGACATTCTTTCCTGTTTTGTCAAAGATTAGTTGACCATAGAGTTGAAGGTCTGTTTCTGGGCTCTCTATTCTGTTCCATTGATCTATATGTCTGTTTTTGTGCCAGTACTATACTGTCTTAATGATTAAAGCTTTGTAACAGAGCTTGAAGTCTGGAATTATGATGCCACCAACTCTGGCTTTCTTTTCAACATTCCTCTGACTAGTCAGGATCTTTTTTGGTTTCATATAAATTTTAGGATTGTTTGTTCCATTCCTTTGAAAAAAAATGATGGTATTTTGATAGGGATTATATTAAATGTCTAGATTGCTTTAAGTAGCATGACATTTTCACAATATTTGTTCTTCCAATCCACGAGCATGGAACTTTTTCCAATTCAGGAAGACAAACTTCCTCAATTTTTTTAATCAGTACCTTATAATTTTCCAAGTACATATTCTTTGCCTCTTTGGTTAGGTTTATTCCTAGGTATCTTATGGTTTTGAGTGCAGTTGTAAATGAGATAAACTCATCTTTCTTTTGTGCTGTTGTGTATAAATGCAACTGATTTCTGTGCATTGATTCCATATCCTGATACTTTACTGAATTTCTGTATGAGCCTAGCAGTTTTGGAGTGGAGTCTTTTGGTTTTCCACTTAAAGTATCATATCATCTGCAAAAAGTGAGAGTTTTATTTCTTTGCTGGTTTGGATACCTTTTATTTATTTTTGTTGTCTGATTGATGAGGTTAAGACTTCTAGTACTCTGTTGAATAGCAGTGGTGATAGTGGACATCCCTGCCATATTCCTAACCTTAGGGGAAAAGTTCTCAGTTTTTCTCCATTGAGAATGATATTCGTTTGGGTTTTTCACAGGTTGCTTTGGTGATATTGAGGTATGTACCCTCTATCCATACACTGAAGAGTTTTGATCAAGGATCAAGGATCAAGGATGCTTTTTCAGCATCCTTTCTACTGAAAAGCAAATACATTTTTAGCATCTATTGAGAGTATCATATGGTTCTTGTTCTTTCTTTTATTAATGTATTATATCACATTGATATATGAGAAACCACCTCACATTTGTTAGAATGCCTATTATCAAAAGTGAAATAAACAAGAGACAGATACTCTATGATATCCCTTTTATGTGGAATTTTTTTTTTAAGATTTTATTTATTTATTTGACAGAGAGAAATCACAAGTATGACAAGTAAATGGAGAGGCCGGCAGAGAGAGAGGGAAGCAGGCTCCCTGCTGAGCAGAGAGCCCGATGTGGGACTCGATCCCAGGACCCTGAGATCATGACCTGAGCAGAAGGCAGCAGCTTAACCCACTGAGCCACCCAGGCGCCCCTATGTGGAATATTTTTTAAAAAGCTTATCTTACAGAATCAGAGAGTAGAATGGTGGTTGCCAGAGGCTGAGTGGTGGAAGTTAATAGGGAGATATAGGCCAAAGGGTACAAACTCAGTTTTAAGATGAATGACTTCTGAGGATCTAATGTATAGCTTGATGATTATAATTAATATAATATTTTATAGTTGTTATTTGCTAAGAGTATATTTTAAGCATTTCTTAACCACTACCTCCAATAACTATGTGAGGTGATAGATATGTTAATTAACTTGATCTTGGTAATCATTTCACAGTGCATATGTATATTAAATCATCACCCTGTATGTTTTATTTTTTTATTTTGTGTATTTTTAAAAGATTTTATTTATTTTATATTTGGAAGAAAGTGCTCACTCAAGAGAGAGCATGAGCAGGATGAGGGGCAGAGGAGTGGGGAAAAGCAGACTCCCCACTGAGCAGGGAGCCTGACCCAAGTCTTGATCCCTGGACCCTGGAATCACGATCTGACTCAAAGGCAGAAGCTGAACCAACTGAGCCACCCAGGCGCTCCTCCTTGTATTTTTAAATATATATAATTTTGTCAATTATTCATCAGTAAAGCTGAAAAAAATAAAACCCATATTGCCAGGACAGACCCCCCCATTTGTTTTAACTTTTAAATTAATTTTCACTTTTATAATTACCATTTAAAACCAAGATCTTTAATATTTCTGGCACAAGCTTATGTGTATTATGAAAGCAGTAGTCTATTACTTCTGTCCATTACTTAGCCTGTTAGTACAACTTTTTCAATCTAGACTTCTCAATAATTATGAACATAATAATTGCTTTAAAATTTTTAAGATATTATATTTTTATCAGTATAGTACCATGGAGTATGCCCAATTAAGGCATAAAACTGAATTTTAGTAATATTCTTGGTAATTGAATCTGTATTCAGATAACAAGAGAAATCGGAAATATTTTAACTCTCCTAAGTTCATTTCATATAAAATTTTATAGAAAGTTCCTTGACATAATCATGGAATGGAATTTACAGTTCTCTCTGTATACATCTTTATACTTTATTGAGGGAAATCTGAAAAGTTTCCTACCAAAAAGACAGAAAGGGAGAGAAAGTAAGAATAATATACATTTGTAAATTTAAATTTGAATCTTAAAGAAAGGGGCTTCACTACCTTGTTTATTTTCATTCAAATACTGGGAAGATTCTGATTAAGATATCACCCACATGCAATGGTGATTTTACTACATGAATTTTTAAAGAGGCTACATATATATAATTGGTGGTCTAGAGGCTATGTACCAGTGTCTCTCTCCTTCTGTAGGGTAATTACCACTGTCAGATGAAGTGATCAGGTTTTTCCAGTTTTAAACAGTTTTCTTCAGGGAGACAGAAACCTGAAGATAACTGCATTTGTGTTTTTAGAATGTATAAATAAGTAAAGAATCTCTGAACTATAGAAAAAAATGCCTTTAACCAATTATTTTGAGTGCTGCTCTAGAGAGTCTTATCACTTTGATGAGAGGTCTGGTTTTCATTTTTCTCTGCAGTACCATTATGTAGTTGGTTTAATTATTCTCATCCTCAGCTTTCTTAAGGAAATTTAATTCTGTTTTGTACACTCTACTTGTTGGCATTTGAGTTTTATGTCAGGATTAACAAACAAATCTCTACCTTTCCCCAAAAAGTAGAATTAAATGGCTAAATTAATTGAAAGAAAAATGAAGAAGTTAAGATATCCATTAGCATAGAAAGAGAAAGAAATGGTCATTAAAAAATTATAGTCATGGGGCGCCCGGGTGGCTCAGTTGGTTGAGAGGCTGCCTTCGGCTCGGGTCATGATTCCGGGGTCCTGGGATCGAGCCCCGCGTCAGGCTCTCAGCAGAGAGCCTGCTTCTCTCTCTGCCCCTCTCCCTGCCACTCTGCTTACTTGTGCTCTCTCTCTAGCTGTCAAATAAACAAATAAAATATTAAAAAAAAAAAAAGAGTACGAGATGCTACTCCTCCCTGACAGTAGTAGCTTCTCTGATTTAAAAAAAAAAAAAAATTATAGTCATAAGGGACCATTCTTGGAAGGAAGATTAAAAGCCAGCCACCCATCTGCTAGCTTATTCCTTTATCTCAGTCCTATGAAATGGTTGCCCAGTCCCTGTTCTTCCATGGCAGAAAACTCTTCATTCATTGTGTAATAATTTATCAAATTGTTATAGCCCTGAGTTTTATAAGCTTTTCCATCTTGAGCTGAAATCCTTCTGTATGTGGTTCTTAAACACTTGCCGAATTTCTGACCCACAGGCTCTGCTAATAATGTGCTCTGGCCCTTTAAGATACTATGGCATCATGGAGAAGGCAGATGAATATATGCCAGTAATGTCTATCTGATGTGAAAAACAAGAGAGATGGAGAGTGCTATGTGGGATTTCTCTTCTTGGAGACCTCTTCTTCATTCTTTTTCACATACTAGTGGATGGCATCATTTTTCTGCCTACATGTTCGTCAAATGTTTGTTTGTTTCTTTGTTTCTTTCTTTCTTTCAGATTTTATTTATTTATTTTGAGAGAGAGAGAGCAGAGTGCATGAGAAGGGGTGGGGTAGAGGGATAGGAGAAGATTCCCTGCTGGAGAGGGAGCCTGGGCTCAATCTCACGACCCTGAATTCATGACGTGAGCTGAAGGCAGATGCTTAACTGACAGAGCCATCCAGGCACACTGAACAAGTGTTTTTCAATAGGGCTTTACAACTGCACTTGTAGCTTGAGATTTACCTTTCAATTTTGAGATTTTAGGGAATCAATAAAAAGCATCTATCTCTCCTACTGACTTCAGAACCAGATGAAACTCCGCCAACTGACCATCAATATGCCAGCTTTATTGCTAACAAAGCTAACTTCTAGGGTTGGGGGGATACATAGTTTTAACTCTGTTGCTAAAAGCCTTGTTGTCAGTTTAGGACTTAGTAAAGACCACCTAAAGTAAAAATTTGGATTAAGGATTATGGCACATAGCAGTCCAGCCGACAGGATGGGTAGCAAAGATGGCACATCTCTAAAGGCTTAAAGACTGAGAAATGTGGTTATTCCACAGTTGAGAAATGCAGACAGACTACTCTGTCAGAAGTAAGAGTGAGAAAATAAGTGGGCAAGAACTTATACATGTTATTCCATGGAAATATAAATGGTGATTCTTGCTATTCCCCAATGTCAAAGGGGTATGGCTTTAGGCATCTTATTTTAATAGGAATTTCATTATTCTTGTGGATGTGTGTCAATAGTTCTTTTATTTAAAACTTTGAAAGTTACTTATGATCACTTGCTAGAAGGAAACTTTTTATTCACTAATGCTGTAATAAGAGTATGTGATGACTACAAGATAAATGTGTCAAGAAGATTCAACCACTGTCTGTTGTTTGTCATCTGGGTGCCAGACACCATGCGTATTGCTTTCAGATTTAATTTAACTATCATCGTTTAGAGACATAAGTATGATTTAGAAACTATTTCAGATAAGAGCTAACCATTTTTTTCTCCTGAAGTTCACACAAATATTAAAACCAGGATTTGAACAGATAATATTGGGCATATTTTCTCATATTCACTCATCTCTTTTCCTTTCCTGTTTATAAAAGATCTAATAGCTAATATCCTGCTGTCTCTAAGGACTGAAATAATTGTTCCTGTTTGTATTTTTGTTTGTATTTTAACTATTGATGAGCAAAAGGCCAAGTTTAACTTAGTATCCAGATTCACTCCTAAGATTATTTCTGAAATACTGCCAAGACAACTCTTTGTCCTTTCAACTGCTATAATTTAATGCTCTAAAATGTGTAAAGCAAGGTCACCCATTTACTTGACTTAGGGATAAATTTCAGGGTAAACAACAATTATATATATATATATTTTTTTTTTTTAATTTATTTGACAGGCAGATCACAAGTAGGCAGAGAGGCAGGCAGAGAGAGAGAGAGAGAAGCAGGCTTCCTGCTGAGCAGAGAGCCCGATGCAGGGCTCGACCCCAGGACCGTGGGATCATGACCTGAGTTAAAGGCAGAGGTTTTAACCCACTGAACCACCCAGGTGCCCCCAATTCTATATTTTTAAATAGTAAGTGCACGCTTCCAGAAATTCTTCATGAAAGGGCTTTAGACTTAATCTTAACATGTTGTATACATATACTTTAGGTTCTTTTATGGAATGTATTTAAAATGAAGTTCTCATAGAGCACTTTATAATTCAAATGAAAAGATGCTGTAGATACTTTGTAAATTCTGTTCAGTGCATTCCCCTAAAACATTTAGCTGTCTTTAAAGAAAATCGGTCTTTCTGTTGGGCTTTGGCAGCTAAGTTATAGTCTGCTGAGATGGCAGTATTAACATCCTGCATCCTGCTCAGAAGCAGACATTAAGCTTTGGCTGTGACCATGCAATCCCATTTTAAACTCTTGCCTCTATATGTGTCAGTTATGACTTGGCAGCTGGCTGGAACAAACACTTAAATCTTTAGATCTGTGGATTTAATCAAAGTACTCTATAGTGAAATGAAACCCTGGATTCCATGGTTTGTAAATATTCATTTAAAGACAAATAGCTGCAAACATTTAAAATGTTGAGAAGTAAGTTTCTTTTGCTGTTCTGAATTTGGGATTAGAGTGTTTTTATATTGTAAAAACCCAACAGAAATTTTTATGGTACTTAATACTCAAAGTATCATAAGTAGCCTACAGCTTTCTTTCGTAAGGTCATTTGGTAGAGAACAAATGTGCAGCTCAGAAGAACTAATTCACAGCTCTTTCTCCCACCTGGACAGAGAGTTATAGCTCAGCCCTTTTGCTGCTTGCTGGCTGGTCATCTTCGATCTCTCACACTCTTTCAGTTTCTTAGAAATCACTCTTACGAGAGTGGAATAAAAATTAGCTGTTTCACAGTTTAAGGAACCAGGTACTTTGTGACCTCATGCCTTCAGGAGCTCACATTTCTAAAGGTGCTGTAGCCTTAGTAGTTCACAGAAGTCCCTGTTGGGACATTCTAGAAAAATGTGTTGGAAAAGATCCTTCTGTGGTGTCAGCTTTTGTGGAAAGTGGCTATTCTTGCTTAATTTTGGAACTATAGAATGTCAAATAGGGACAGATGCAAGAGCTCCTCTATCTTCGAGGAAGCAAGAAAAAGAAGAAAAGCTACCTGCTACATAATGACAAAACTGCTTTCAGGATCCAGCCCTTCAATCCCTAGTCCAGTTCCTCACCAACTCATAGCTCAATGCATTCAGAAAGAACAACTATTGTTTTTTTTTTTTAATTTTTTATTTTTGATAAACATATATTTTTATCCCCAGGGGTACAGGTCTGTGAATCACCAGGTTTACACACTTCACAGCACTCACCAAATCACATACCCTCCCCAATGTCCATAATCCCACCCCCTTCTCCCAAACCACCTCCCCCCGGCAACCCTCAGTTTGTTTTGTGAGATTAAGAGTCACTTATGGTTTGTCTCCCTCCCAATCCCATCTAC
>NC_081559.1:78224985-78305357 GCF_022355385.1 Mustela nigripes
ATTGGGCAGAGGACATGAACAGACATTTCTGCAAAGAAGACATCCAGATGGCCAACAGACACATGAAAAAGTGCTCCATATCACTTGGCATCATGGAAATACAAATCAAAACCACAATAAGATATCACCTCACACCAGTCAGAATGGCTAAAATTAAGAAGTCAGGGAACGACAGATGCTGGCGAGGATGCGGAGAAAGGGGACCCCTCCTACATTGTTGGTGGGAATGCAAGCTGGTGTAGCCACTCTGGAAAACAGCACGGAGGTTCCTCAAAATGTTGAAAATAGAACTACCCTATGACCCAGCAATTGCGCTACTGGGTATTTACACTAAAGATACAAATGTAGTGATCTGAAGGGGCACGTGCACCCAAATGTTTTAGCAGCAATGTCCACAATAGCCAAACTATGGAAAGAACCTAGATGTCCATCAACAGATGAATGGATCAAGAAGATGTGGTATATATACACAATGGAATACTATGCAGCCATCAAAAGAAATGAAATCTTGCCATTTGCGACGACATGGATGGACTAAAGGGTATCATACTTAGTGAGATAAGTCAATTGGAGAAAGACAACTATCGTATGATCTCCCTGATATTAGGAAGTTGAGATGCAACATGGGGGGTTAAGGGGGTAGGAGAAGAATAAATGAAACAAGATGGGTTGGGAGGGAGACAAACCATAAGTGACTCGTAATCTCATAAAACAAACTGAGGGTTGCAGGGGGGAGGATATTGGGAAAGGGGGGTGGGTTTATGGACATTGGGGAAGGTATGTGCTATGGTGAGTGCTGTGAAGTGTGTAAACCTGGCGATTCACAGACCTCTACCCCTGGGGATAAAAATATATTATATGTTTGGGGCACCTGGGTGTCTCAGTGGGTTAAAAATATATTATATGTTTATAAAAAATAAAAAAAATTTAAAAAATAGAATTTTCATGAAATAAATGACAGAAAGGATATGAAACCATTATTATCCAAATGACTTACTTTGTTCTATATTTAAAAAAAATTTTTATTATAGATGAAACACAAAGGATACAAGATTAATTAATCATTGTCTTAAAGAAATATTCATTAGTCTCCTGTTCACCGGATATTACTAGTACTTCTTGGAAGGGACCCAATGCTTCTTTTTGACTATATTATGCAGAAGTAATCTAGAATTTTAGGACAGTAGCTTGTCTTCATCGTATGTTTTGACTTAAATAATACACCAAAGTTGACAATATCAAACAGCAGCATTTCAGGTTGAAAAATAATTTATTAAAAAAAAATCCTTTTACCATTTAAGAAGTCATATAGCTTCAATATAATTCATATATAATATATGCAATTATATATACCATAATTCATATAATTCAATATATGATTTAGAGAAGTTTTGAGACTATAAAGTTACCCAAAGACAAAATTAGAGTCTAACAAATTGACTGCATACACATTAAAGATATCTTTATGGAAAAATTTTTTTTTCTTAAAGTGAGCTCCATGCCCAGTGTGGAGCTGAGTGCTGAAATTGAACTCATGACCCTGAGATCAAGACTTGAGCTGAGATCAAGAATGGGATGCTTAACTGAGTGAACCACTCAGGAACCCTAGGGTGGGGGGGAATTCATAAAGTCAAAAAATAAAAACAGATATTTTTAACCTACAATTCTTTTACTCAATAAAATATCTCTTTACAAAACTCAAGAGTTTTTTTTTTAACCATATTAACATTTTCTGTGATTTTTTTCAAAGAAAAAAAAAAGAAAGGAAAATATGGATGTGAAACATAGTTTATCATGTCAGTTGTTGTCCAATATGTCTAATAACTTATACCCTGATGATTAAGTTTGCTTAAAGAAAACAGGAGAGGTATCCTGCATGGGTAGGTTATACTTGCGGCCTTTAAATCTAAGTTCATGTAGCATTTCTTTCTCAAGTAGCCACTAAGAGTTGTGGCTAAATATATGTGTTTGATTCAAGGCAGTAAAACTGAACCTTTCCTTGATACCTATAAATAGCTAAGAACATCATATTCATAATGTTGACCTTAAAAACAAAGGAGCCAATTATTTTATCAGCAAAATGAGTTCAGGAATAGCAGAGAGATTGCAACTCAAGATAAGCAAACTGTGACAACCATAGACATATTCTGACAAATTGGGAGAGGGGCTTGCTTTTATAGGGGAAAGAAAGTAACTGGGAGGGGCTCTTTTGCTGAATTCTCATTGGCTAGGCTGTTGTTGGGCAAAGAGAAATTCTTCCTCCTGCTGGGGTATGTAAACTTCTTTCTTTTGGCAATGCATTTATGTGAGTTGTAGTTTATGAGCACCCCCCCCTTCAGGGCTTCCCAATACCATTTCATATGAGCTTGTCTTTATTTATTTTTATAGCAGTAGTATGGGGGAAAAAAAGGAATTTCATATTTCAAGATAAACTAAAAATATGTAACATCCTATCTAGAGTAGTTTCCAAATAAATGAAGATTTGAGCCCATTTCTGTAAGTTGCTAAATTCCTAACATAGACACTGTTATCTCTGACTTTTGCAACACTGACATCTACAGCTATGTAACTGTCCTTACAGATAAGATACAAATGTGATCATGTTGTGAAAAAAACTGTTGCTTTTCCCTCCTGTGAACTGATTGACAATACTTATGGTTTTATTTTTTTTAATATCTGTTGTACCTTTTTGTCAAATCTGAAATCTGAATTCTTTCAAGTCATTTGCAGTTATATATTATTTTTATTTTCTTAGTGATTTTATCTATAGGTTTTCCATCCAAAATTGGAGGTCCCACCAGAATGCTCAGATAGAATTGACCACTAGTGTTTAGTAGGCAAATATCATCCAAGATCTCTAGCTCATGTGCTACTCACGCCCGGGTCAGCCTTTTCCAGCTCCAGGAGGCTTAAATCTCATCATTCCAAGATGAAAGTTTCTCTCTTGATGTCTGTGTTACTGCTTCTATTTCTGGAATATGTCTCCTTCTTGATTCTCTTTAAAAAATTTTTTTTTATTAAAGATTTTATTTATTTATTTGACAAAGAGGGAGATCACAACTAGAGAGGGGGTGGGAAGCAGGCTCCCTGCTGAGCAGAGAGCCTGATGCTGGTCTCAATCCTAGGACCTTGAGATCATGATGTGAGCTGAAGGCAGAGGCTTAACCCACTGAGCCAGCCAGGTACTCCTTCATTCTCTTTTGTAGCTAGTTGCCAAATTATGACTTCTGCTAGTGATAAAACACTGGGAGCCTTGTTTTGATTATAGGATCTGTTTAACTGGTCTTTATCAGTTAATAAATGACAGGGGAGATTTTTCTTGGTATAGTCATTTGCATTAGTCTCTTGTCTTGGTAATTCTATCATCTCTCTTTTGAAATGCCCATGTCTTTGCCACTAGGTTACAAGGCATTACAGGACATTAGTTTGTAGGACCAGTGGCCAGTGTCAGTTGTGAGGTTGAAAAAGTTGCTTGTGTCACTTTTTCTTTTTAATATAGAGGTTGTTTTGGTCTTCTAACTTCTGATAGCATACTTTTTGGTACTTGACCTTTTGTGTATGATTAAGAGCTTAAAGCATTTAAAGAAAACAAACAAAACACCCTAAAAACAAAGCTTTGTGCCCACTAGAGTGGAGAGCAAACACTGTGTCAAGGAAATCATAACAAATGCCTCTTAGATACCCTTCGTGTTTTCCTGACCTTGGTGTCACACAGTTGAAACAAATAATAGGTGAGTTTTGCTGAAAAAGTTATGTGTGCTCTATTTACCTTTGGTTGAGTTTGTAAAACTGAGTCTGATAGTTTTCAGTATGTGGGTAGGTTATAAAAAAGGCTTCTTTTTCTCACAAAATAATATTTTTATATTGTTTTTTATAATTATAGGTTTCTCTCTTTTTTCTATTTTTTTTTTTTTTGTATTTGTGAAAGATCACTGTTGGTTTGTTCAAACATTTTTGCCTAAGTGTAAGATGTGTTTTTTCTCTTCTTTCTATTGAAAGAACTAGAAAAATACATAAAAGTAAATAAATGTGATAAATAAAGATTTCATAAAAAATTTCTTTGCTAAGAATGACAAAATGTGATCAAATAAACATTTATTAATTAATATTAACATTAATTTTTATTTTTATTTATTTATTTGACAGAGAGAGACACAGCAAGAGAGGGAACACAAGCAGGGTGGATGGGAGAGGGAGAAGCAGACTTCCCGTTGAGCAGGGAGCCTGATGCAGGGGTGGGGGTGGGACTTGATCCCAGGGTCCTGGGATCATGACCTGAGCTGAAGGCAGATGTTATTAATGACTGAGCCATCCAGATGCCCCTTGACATTAATTTTTAAAAAAGAAATTTTATGTATTTATTTGAGAGAGAAAAAATAGTGTGAGCAGGGGGAGAGGCAGAGGGAAAAGCAGACTCCCCACTGAGCAGGGAGACCAATGAAGGGCTCAATCCCATGTCCCCAGGATCACAACCTGAGTCCAAGGAAGACACTTAACTGACTAAGCAACCCTGGGTGTCCTAATTAGCATTAATTTTTAATAAGTAAAAAAATTTTTTTAATAAGTAGATGCTTAATAAACATTAAAGTTAAGCCCATATCTTATTACATAGCCTATTTGAACAAAAATTAGGGACAACAATGGAACAATAATGGAAATATTTATACTGAGGATTCTTTGGGTACAGCTTCTATATCTGTACTATGTCCTTCATGTTGGGCTCAACCCAGTGCTAAAAGGCTTACATCCTATAGAAAGAAGCAATCCCTGAATTTCCCTAATTCTTTGAGAGTTTAATAAGAAATTTCTATTGTATATATGAAGTCTTTTATAAAGGGATTGATATCCCTTTGCCTAACTCTGGGAAAATTAATAAACTAGATAATAAAGCCTCTTGGAGTTCCTGTTTTGATTGATTGTTGGAGACTAAAAAGCACTCAATTAATCAAAGCTAAAAAACAATAATCCCAGAAATAGAAAAAAACTCCAAATGATATAAAAGTGTTGGCTCTTTAAAAGTCAGCAATAAAAATTAGCTCAGAGAAATGATCAAGTGACTGATAAAGACTGCTTGCCAGGGTATAACATAAGAAACAAAGAAATTTAGTAGAGAAAAATTGAGAATTTTGATAATGTTAAAACTCAAGGTTTAAACATTATTTGTAACATTTTTAATCAAAGTGACTACTTCAATTAATCTGGTTAGCTAATTTTTATTCCTTTCTGATTTTATCAGAGTGTAAAAATATGTTAGTGTAATGTAATTTGTGCGAAGTTTCAGTGATTTTTCATAAAAATCCTAATTTGAACTCCTTTAATTCCTTATATTACCTACATGATTCTATTAAGTTATAATCATTTACAAAATATTTAAAACAATACAAGAATAAAAACATGTTTAAACTTTTGTTGTCTTTAAAATAGAAAATCCTGTAAAATATTTATTTCACTATAATATATGGATAAAATACAAATTATTACCTTGCAAGCAAAATCATGTCAATAATAAATAAAAAAGCATGTACACACATTCTAGGATCTTCTTCCCCTTAAGAAGTAAATCTTCATAAAAAGCTTTTGCACAGTAAAGGAAACAGTCAACAAAACCAAAAGACAGCTGGCAGAAAGGACATATCAGATAAAGTATACAAAATCTATAAAGAACTTATCAAACTCAACACCCAAAGAACAAATAATCCAATCAAGAAATGGGCAGAAGACATGAACAGACAGTTCTGCAAAGAAGAAATCCAAATGGCCAACAGACACATGAAAAAGTGCTAAGCATCAGTCAGCAACAGGGAAATACAAATCAAAACCACAGTGAGATACCACCTCACACCAGTCAGAATGCCTAAAATTAACAAGTCAGGAAACGGCAGATGCTGGTGAGGATGTGGAGAAAGGGAAACCTCCTACACTATTGGTGGGAATGCAAGCTGGTGCACCACTCTGGAAAACAGTATGGAGATGCCTCAAAAAGTTAAAAATAGAACTATCCTACAGCCCATAAATTGTACTACTGGGTATTTACCCTAAAGGTACCAATGTAGTGATCTGAAGGGGCACATGAAACCAAATGTTTATAGCAGCAATGTCCACAATAGCCAAACTATGGAAACTATGGAAAGAACCTAGATGTCCATCAACAGATGAATGGATAACAAAGAAGTGGTATACACACACACACACACACACACACACACACACACACACACAATGGAATACTATACAGCCATCAAAAGAAATGAAATCTTGCCATTTGCGATGACGTGGATGGAATTAGAGGGTATTATGCTGACCAAAATAAGTCAATCAGAGAAAGACAGTTATCATATTATCTCTCTGATATGAGTAATTTGAGAGGCAAGATGGGGATCATGAGGGGAATAGAGGGAAAAAATTAAATAAGATAGTATTGGGGAGGGAGACTCAATCTCAGGAAACAAACTGAGGGTTGCTGTGGGTGAGGGGGTATGGACAAACTGAGGGTGGCTGGGCTATGGACATTATGCTATGGTGAGTGCTGTGAATTTTGTAAGACTGAGGATTCACAGACCTGTACGCCTGAAGCAAATAATATGTTATATGTTAATAAAAAAAAAGAAGTAGATTTTTTTTCTCTTTCCCCTAAAGCATAAGTTGGATTTAGTTTCTAAAGAATAGAATATGTAGGGGTGCCTGGGTGGCTCAGTGGGTTAAAGCCGCTACCTTCAGCTCAGGTCATGATCTCAGGGTCCTGCTTCCCCCACCCTCTCTCTCTACCTGCCTCTCTGCCTACTTGTGATCTCTCTCTGTCAAATAAATAAATAAAATCTTTTAAAAAAAAAAGAATAGAATATGTAAAAAATGATGGAATATTACCTCTGGGACTAGGATTTACAAAGGCTGTGGCTCTGTCTTGAACATGCTTACTTTTCTAGGGCTATTTACCCTGGGGAAGCCAACTGACATATTACATGAATAGCCGTACAGAGGGGCCACTCCTAATAAATGTTTGTTGTTTAAAGCTGCTAAATTTTGGTACAACTTGCTAGACAACAACAGATAACTAATACACAGATTTATTTTTTTTCATCTTAAGAAATATACAAGCGATGTGTAGTTTGCTCATCTGGTAGGGTTACTTCTAAGAGGTATGGGCCATGGGCATAAATGTTTTGTAGGTCTCCTTACCATACAAACAATTTAATTAAAAAATGAATTACAAAATTCACGGCCCCTGTGAGGTGGAATATTTTGTAATTTATCAACAAAGACTTAGACTAATGGAGAAAATGCATTTAAATATTTCCTGATTGTGGGGGTGAAGATTTTTCAGATTCATGCACCATCTCTTCCTCTTCAGATCTGGAAATCATCTCTTCATGTTCTTTATCAACTGTGCATTCCTAGCTAATTTCCTATCTCCCATCAAATGAAAAAAGTAGCAGTACAGTTGTTACTTACAAGGCAGTGATTCATGGGAAACTTTGTAGTGAAATAACATAGAACTTGCCACCTCAGTTCTCCAATACCATTTACTTAAACCTGGTTCCATCATTACTCATGATGCTGCATCATCCATCATCCATTGTGCCTCCCATTAACTCTGCCTTCCAATCACTCTCTCTGATTGTCATTGTGCTTCATTAATAATAACCATGAATGCAACATTTGCCTAGAGAATGCAGTAAAATGTGAATCAATTTTGTTTTTTCATCACGTTAAATTTATCATTCAGAATTTTATGGTATAACTGTGGATTGGCATATTATGACTTTTCTTGACCCCTTTAGGCTAAAATGTTGCATTACCAGGATGTGGTCTTTTTAATCCTGATTGTACAAAACCCCCTATCTTCTGCAGACTACTGCCCTTGAGAGTGTTAGGCAAGGGGCCATGGGTGGAACAAGGATAGTATCATTCATGCAAAGAATGATTATCCCTCCTCAGGTTTGGGTTAAGACAAGCCTTGGAGAGCACAGCATTACTATTTGAATAAAGACAAAAGAGAACATCAACTGGAAGAGCCTATGGCATTGCAGAACAACGATCTCAGAAGTTCTTAAGCCCTTGATAGAAATGGGTGCAGCCACCTTTGGAGGAGAACTTGACATGTGGAGGAGAGCCATGGATGGGATGGAATGACTAATCTGAGCACCAGGGAAATGAGAAGGGTGGACACACAGGGTCAAATACACTTCCCATCACCCTTGCTAGTCTTGGCATCACAGTGGAAACTCTGACAAATAGACCCATATATGTGGCTTGATGTCAAGATTTGACAGTGGAATGTGTGTTTCCTGGAATAATGAAGTTGTACCATGTCCCATGTTAGTGAGAATTATCCCAAACACCATTATCATCAATGTCATTATCATTCTGGTGATCCAGTCTTGTGTGCTTCTATGACAGAAATGCTGTACTGGGCTATGGTAGGGAATCTACTGCAAGGGCCAAGCCACAAAGCTTAGAGAGAATATCATACAATCATGTTCCAGGGATCTGGAATCGATGCATGGAGTAGGGGGTATGAGAGTGCTCTGAAGCGGGGAAACAGACTGGATCCTGTGCAGGAGCAGATAGAATCTGAGGTTGTCTTGTCTTCTTGTCTGCAGAGCCCAGGCAGAGGGTAGTAGGCACTTCAAAATGAGTCCTGAGGTGTAGGGCACAGAGCAGGGGTCTGAGAGTAGTAGCATACTAGGGTTGAAAATGTATCAGATTCAGTCATATCAAAATAATGGGCACAATTTTGTCTACATATTAAGCAGAATGTTAGACATTTAATATGATTATTTCCAAACAGTATAGGTATGATCTTGTATATTAAGATTAATATATTTCAGGGATGCCTGGGTGGCTCAGTGGGTTGAAGCCTCTGCCTTCGGTTCAGGTCATGATCCCAGGGTCCTGGGATCAGGCCCTGCATCAGGCTCTCTGCTCTGCAGGGAGCCTGCTTCCTCCTTTCTCTCTCTGCCTGCCTCTCTGCCTACTTGTGATCTCTGTCAAGTAAACAAATAAAATCTTTAAAAACAAAAGATTAATATATTTTAAGCAATTTAAATTATTCACCTAGTGATATGTGTGTATCTAATACATAGACTAATTAAGCTATAAATCAAAGAAAATTTATAAATGATAAAAGGGTTTAGAAAAAATTAATCTTTGAATATACAATGTTTGTGTTTAAAAAATTTTTTCTATTAACATATAATGTATAATTTGTTTCAGGTCTTTGACTCATCAGTCTTACATAATTCATGGCAGTCACAATAGCACATACCCTCCCCAACATCCATTAATGTTCTTAACAAAACTAAGTTAAATATTGAGGCCTATCTGTACACAGCATAATATTGTAGATATAGACATAGGTCTGCGTCTCAGGCTTTCTTTTTTTTGGGAGAAGGGAGGCTAAGGCAAATATTATACAAAGTGCCTTTGTTGAGTTACTTTACTTTTGATGGTAAGGTAGGTATTTACATACATTCCGTAAGAATCTGTTCTCTTTCTCAACAAGATGTAACTGGACAAATCAAATTTGTAACCATGGCCTTGAAGAGATGTCACTTTTAAGTGCATGTATCATTCAATTAAGTATAATGAGCCTGTTATTAAGGAAGAAGGATTATACAAACTGTTCCGGAAAAATGGCCTCAAATCTGTTGCGTGGCTTATAAAATCGAAGCCTTATAAGCTGCATGTGGGGAAAGAATTACCCTCAGGGTATAGCCTCTTGGAAGACAGCTTCAAATCAGGAAAGCACTGTAAAAAACACATGTCATGAGTAATTAGCATTGTATTGTATGTTTCATCAATTTTTTAATATGGTATCTTTTATGTATTTTTGTAAGTATGAAACAATTATTTATAAAAATATTTTTATAAGAATATTAATGTCACTATTATAACAATAATCTTGATATAACCCAAATATTCATCATTTTAAAAACCTGGTTTTATCTATATACCTCATATACATTTTATGTATGCAGATATATCTACATTTCATAAATGTGTAGGTATATTTGTGAAATATATATGAAATTGAGTTACATATGCATATACATTCAAACTTGCATCTAACTTCTAGTATTATTCATCTCTAAGGTATGTAAAAATAAGGTATCGTTGTCACTACCTATAAGGTGTAAAAAATAGCTCAAAATAGTGTGTGTGTGTGTGTGTGTGTGTGTGTGTGTAGTTTGTATTAAAAGTAACTGAATTATGTAAATGTATAAAAAGGTTTTGAAGAAAACAGATGACAAGGTTACATGCATAAGGTATATACTTTTTTATTTTGTCTTTCCTTATATTCTATGGTGTACCATTTTTTTGCAACAATCACGTATAAATACCTTATTCTTATAAAAAACCTGATAAAAGTAAGTTCAATAAAATATCAAACATAGCATTTTGGAGGTGTGTTTATAGCAAGACAATCTTGTTTCATTATCATGTGAATATAGAATGTTGTCTACCCCAGGCACTTACATAACTTAGGAAAAAATAAAGACACAAAAAAAGTACATTTTCTGGATGATAAATTTTTGCTAATCCATCCTTTATTTGTTTTCTAGTAGTGACAATGAGGTATTCTAATAATCACACTTTATTTTCTGTATCTTTTCTAGCTACTTGTGTTACTTTTTGTGTGATATCTAGAGCTATTTAACAAAATAACAAAACAGTTTATTGATCTTGAAGTTTTGATTTTACAGTCTTGTTCTGTTTTACCCTGTTGTATGGACAGGGGTCGATAGACATGCATTTTGTATTTCCTGGTGACATATACTGTTACGTACATAGATTCATATGTACACGACTATACATTTATCTGTGTACACATGGATGCATACACACAAGCATGGCTTTAGATGTCTTGAAAGTAATACAAAGTGAAATAAAGTTTTGCAACAGAGAACATCATGTTCTTTATCTTTGATGGAGTCTGTTTTCTCTTATGTGATATTACTATTATTTTTGAATTTTTTATTGTTGAAATATATATATATACACCATCTATACATATATATTATATATATGCATGTACTATATATATACATATTGTTGAAGAATAAGTATGTTCTTATTACATATACAGGCATACCTTGAAGATATTGTGCATTTGTTTCTCGACCACCATAATAAAGGGAGTCAAATGCATTTTTTGGTTTCTCAATACAAATAAAAGTTATGTTTACACTATACAGTAGTCTATTAAATATGTAATGGTATTATGTCTAAACAACAAGGTACATACTTTAATTAAAAATATTTTATTGCTAAAAAAATGGTAACCATCATCTGGGCTTTCAGCAAATCCTAATCTTTTTGCTGGTGGAGAGTCTTGCCTGAAAATATTGATGGTTGCGGACTGACCAGGGTGGTGTTTGCTGGAGGCTGGGTTCGTTGTAGCAATTTTTTAAAATAAGAAAATAATGAAGTTTGCTGCATTGATTGACTCTTCCTTTCACAAACAATTTCTCTGTAGCATGTGATGCTGTTTGATAGCATTTTACTCACAGAAGAACTTATTTCAAAATTGGAGTTAATCTTCTCAAACCCTGCTGCTGCTTTATTAAATAAGTTTATGTAATATTCTATCTCAATCCTTTGTTGTCATTTCAACAATCTTCACATCATCATTACCAGGAATCTACCAGGAATAGATTTCATCTTCAAGAAACCACTTCCTTTGCTCATTCAAAAGAAGAAAGTCCTCATCTATTCCTGATTTGTCATTTGATGGCAACAATTCAGTCACATCCTCAGGCTCCACTTCTAATTCTAGTTCTCTTGCTGTTTTCACCACATCTGCAGCTGCTTCCTCTACTGAAGTCCTGAACCTCAGAGTCATTCATGAGGGTTAGGATCAGCTTCTTCCAAAATCCTGTTGATGGTAATATTTTGACCATTTCCCATGAATCATACATGTTCTTAATGCTATCTAGAATGGTGAATTCTTCCCAGGAGGTTTTTAACTTACTTCACCCAGATCCATCAGAGGAATCACTATGGCAGCTGTAGCCTTCAATATGTATTCCTTAAATAATAAGACTTGAAGGTCAAAATGACACCTTGATAAATACCTTGAAGTGGGATTGCTAGATCATATATTAGTTCTATTTTCAATTTTTTGAGGAACCTCCTTGCTATTTCTATAGAGGCTGCACCAGTTTACATTCCCACCAACCCTGCACAAGGGTCTCCTTCACATACTCACCAACACATTTCTTTTCTTTTTGGTAATAGCCATTCTAGCAAGGTGGTATCTCACTGTGGTTTTGACTTGCATTTCCTTGATGAATAGTGATGCTGAGAACATTTTCGTGTACCTTCTGGCTATTTGTATGTCTTCTTTGAGGAAAAAAAAAAGTCTATTCAATTCCTCTACCTATACTTTTATTTGTGTTATTGATTTTGAGTTTTAAGTGCTTCTTATTTATTTTGGATATTAACCCTTATCAGATATATGTTTTATAAATATTTTCTCTCATTCCAAAAAAAAAAAAAAAGATGACACCTTGAACCATGAGCTACAGAATGAATGTTGAGTTAGCAGGCATGGAAAGATTAATCTTGTTGTGCATCTCCATCATAACAAATATCATGGAGGACAAAGGATGTTAGAGAGGAGAAGGGAGTTGGGGTAAATTGGAAGGGGAGGTGAATCATGAGAGACTATGGACTCTGAAAAGCAATCTGAGGGGTTTGAAGTGGTGGGGGGGTGGGAGGTTGGGGTACCAGGTGGTGGGTATTATAGAGGGCATGGATTGCATGGAGCACTGGGTGTGGTGAAAAAATAATGCTGTTTTTCTGAAAATAAATTAATTAATTAAAAAAAAAAAGAACTTCTGGGTGACTACGTACATTGTCAATAAGCCATAATATTTTGAAAGAAATCTTTCTTCTAAGCAGATCTCAATAGAGGGCTTAAAATACTTAGCCATGTTGTAAGGAGATGTTCTGTCATCTGGCCTCTTCTGTTTCTTTTCTAGGGCACAGGCAGAGTATATTTAGCATAATTCTAAGAGCCCTAGGATTTTCCAAATGATATATGAAAACTGACTTTAATTAAAATCACCAGCTGCATTAACCTCTAACAAAAGAGTCAGTTTGTCCTTTGAAGTTTTGAACCCAGGCATGGAATGGACTTCTCCTCTCTAGCTATGAAAGTACTAGATGACATCTCCTTCCAATGTAAGGCTACATTGAAAATAGGTTATTTAGTGTAGCCATCTTCATTAAGGATCTTAGCTAGATCTTTTGGAAAACTTGCTGCAGCTTCCATATCAGTTCTTGCTGCTTCATCTAGCTCTTTTCTATTGGAGAGATGGCTTCTTTCCTTAAACCTTTTGAACCAACCTCTGTTAGCTTCAAAGTTTTCTTCTGCCTTCTTACCCAGCCTTCGTATAATTGAAGAGAGTTAGGGCCTTGCTCTGAATTAGTTTTTGCTTAAGGGAGTGTTGTGGCTGGCTTGAACTTCTATCCAGACCACTGAAGCTTTCTCCATATCAGCGGTAAGAGTGTTTTGCTTTCTTAATCACTTATGTATTCATCAGAGAGCACTTTTAATTACTTTTTTTTTTAAAGAACTTTTCCTTTGCATTTACAAGTAGGCTGTTGGGCATGAAAGACCTACTTTTCAGGCTAACTTGGCTTTTGGCATGCTCTCTCCACTAAAGGTAATAATTTCTAGCTTTCCCTAGAACAATTACAGGGCACTGAAGGGTAATTAATTGGCCTAATTTCAATATCATTGTGTTCCAGGGAATAAGAAGGCCCAGGGAGAATGAGAGAGACAAGGGAATAGCCAGTTGGAGAAGCAGTCACAACATATACAACATTTATCAATTAAGTTCACAGTTATATGGGCATGGTTTGTGGTGCCCCAAAACAGTGACAGTAGTAACGTCAAAGATCATTGGTCACAGATTACCATAATATAGTAATAATGAAAAATTTTGAAATTACCAAAATGTGAAACAGATACACAAAGTGAGGAAATACAAATGTTCTTGGAAAAATGGCACCAATAGACTTGCTCACTGCAGGCTTGTCACAAACCTTCAATATGTGGAAACAAAACAAAACAAAACAAAAACCGCAGTAACTGTGAAGCCCTGATAAAGTAAAGCACAATAAAACGAGGTATGTCTGTACCTTGTGTCGGGTTCATGCTTGTTTATGTGAAACTTTTCAGTTGTTTCAACTTATTCAATTCAATTCAGGCCTATTTTGCTCAGTTGCTTAAAATAAAGTGGCTGAAAAGGCAGAATTAAGACCATAAGGTTAATTGGGGTACAATTCGTTGCATGGCCACTGTTCATGTACCTAACCAGAGTCAGGGAAACCACACTGAATATAAAGTACCTGTAGTCAAATTGAACACTCAGGACAAAGGCTTACAACACATTTGCTCCTTTTGTGAGTGGAGGGCTACAGATTGTCCTGACATTTATGAAGGAATCTAAATTTATGTTTTGGATGTTACCTATAAATAACATCATAGAAGCTTAAAAATTACAAGTGCTCTGAGCCTCCCTTAACCTCCGAGAGACTCTTACTGTCTTTACTATCTTTTGCTGCTATTGTAAGAACCAAAATGTCATATATACCAAAGTAGAACTTACTGATCTTAGTATTTTAAATTTGAAAGAATCATAAAAATTGGTCATATTAAAGCAATTTCTACTAAATAAATATGAGGCAATGGCAGGACATCACTTTAAAATATGATGGCTATCATCATGTTGAGGATTCCGAAATGAAAACCAACAATTTCAGTATGAATTAGAAATTAACAGTGGAAGTGTATATAGGCAGATAGGATTTTGTATAACTTTTTTACATTTTCCTTTTTTTTGTTTTGAAAAATGTATAATCTTTATGAGAAATTATAATATGCTATAAATATTTTAAAATCACAAATCAAAAAAAGATGTGTCTCATTTTAACAAGTAACTGTGACTCTGATATACTACAGTTAAATAACTGAAAAATATCAATTGTATTTACATTGCAATGGAAACCTGATATATAATGGGACCCAATTCAAAAACTTCTACAAAGCAAATGCAGTTTTAGAAAATAGTTATTTTGTAATTAATATATAGTTCTTTATATATTATAGATTAAAAGAGTACCATATGTAATGGTGTATAAGAAACACTAGTTCTGATAAATACATTAATGTGCTATTAAAAATATATATTCCTGTATTAATATCCAAGTCAAGAAAGATAAATTAATGACAGTGGTACAAAGAGATTTTGAATTGTACTAGCTCTACTTTATGTTTATAGTAATATATATTTATCTATAATGCAGAATACAATCCCTTATCAAAAATTAAACTCCTGCTTTTTTTTTGAAGTCACCTGTGGACCCTTCACTATAATGAAATGATACTTCATAAATGTTTTAGAGAGGAAACCACTGGGCATATAAATATTACTCAGAACGCCTAAACTAATTAAAAGCAAACAAGAAAGTAAAGAAACAAACAAAAAAAGTAAATTGAAATTGGTCATGGACCAATCAAAGCTCAATTTTTCAAATGTATATTTGAAAGTGTAAATGTTATGGTAGTAAAAAATGTAATGGAGAAGTAGGGGTTTGTTTTTATTCCGCCATCTGGTGGAATTTTAATGTAATTGCAATAGGAAGACTAAGAAAGGCAAATTAATCAAATGACTTTTAATTTCTGTTTCTGGGCTTTGTTCTATATATAACATTTATTTTCCTGCATGGCTACCACCTACCCATCCCAACACCAGTTTTGATTTATGATTGTTTAGCTACTTGGTATTTTTGTACCAGATGAAAACATTTTTAATTTTTTAGTTGTACCCATTCTTAAAGAACCACTCTATTCTGAGATCAATAAGAGTGGATTCTAGTGTCCTAGGACAACTCCCCTGATGTGTCTGGGAGCCAGAGATAAAGCATTAGTATTGATTCATGTTATCAAACCAAAGCTTACATTTTCATTCTAATGAAAATTTATAACAAAAATGTAGGTTTGCCAGACATTGCTGTTTATAGGTTCCCTGTCCATGAATATGATATTCTATTATGTTCTTTCCATGCATTTATTTTCCTCCCAAATTCAAATTTTAGATAACTCAGTAAGATATTAAAAATATATGCCATTACTGTAATATGTTGTAATTTCAATGGTTATTAAGATATATTATTCTATTTTTAAAAGATTTTATTTGTTTATTTATTTGGCAGAGAGAGAGAGAGAGATCACAAGTAGGCAGAGAGGCAGGCAGAGAGAGAGAGAGGGAAGCAGGCTCCCTGCTGAGCAGAGAGCCCAATGCGGGGCTCAATCCCAGGACCCTGAGATCATGACCTGAGCTGAAGGCAGAGGCCCAACTCACTGAGCCACCCAGGCACTCCTATTATTCTATTTTTTTTTTTAACTCATTTTCTTAGATGGAAAAATCAGAGAATATTTTAGAAGGGAAAGACATAATCCACACTAAAGTGTAGCCCAAATTTTTATTTTATAAGTGGAATAGAGAGTTGATTTAATCAATATTTCATAGTCATTAAAATCATGTATCCTAGAATCAGTAGGCTGATTCTGACCCTGGCTCTGCCGCTTACTGTTTGGTGCTGGACAAGTTTCTCAACTTCTCTGTCCCTAATTTTTTTCATTTGTAGCTTGTGTATCAGAATGATCTCTTTCACAGGATTAAGGTGATAATTCGTTATTACATGCGAACACTTAGAAAGACATAGTGTGTATGGGTGCCCGGCTGGTTTAGGCAGTAGAGCAGGGGACTCCTGATCTCGAGCTTGTGAGTTCGAGCTTCATGTTGGGTGTAGAGGTCACTTAAAAATAAACAAACGAAAAAGTAAATAAATAAATAAAATCTTTCAAGAAAGGAAAAATAGAGTGTGTAACTGATACTTGTTCCATACTTCAGAACTATTAGCTTTCTTATCATCTTGATCATTACTGTTATTATTACTATTATATTATCTAGTTTAATCAAATTATGTTACAAATGAACTAGAAGTGTGACTTGCCAATGGTCAAACATCTAGGTTAGGTAACTGGATTTCTACTGAAGAAGAGGAGGAAATGTGGAGAAGAACCAGGGAGAGTGGGGAAAACTAGTTTTCTTAGCCTTAAATTTAAACTTATTTAAAAATGTCAGATATCAAAGGTATTCTGTACTTTTTTCTATTGATTCTTGCCCCCCCCCCCCTTTTTTTTTTTTTTTTTTTTTTTTTGGTCTTTAAAAGGGTAAACACACACATATACATATGCTTGCCTAGGCTTCTGAACAAAACTTGATCTTTAGATTTTCCAAAAAATCTAAATCCCCTGGAAAAAGTAATATATCAAAATTTGAAAATAAAAATTCAGCCATTTCCACCAAGAAAGAATGATGGCTCCAAGCAGGGAGTGTGTGGAGACACAGGTTCTGAGATCTAAAAAGGAGCTTAAATAGGTGATTCTTCTGCTTCAATGTAATCAAAATAGTAAAGCCTGACAGTTAAAAACATAAACTTTTGTGGGTTCACATTTTAGCCTTGTTGTTCATTACCTGAGGGATACCAGGCAAGTTATTCAACTTTCTGAGCTATTTACTCTTCATCTATAAAATACCATCCTCATATGGGTTGTGAGAATTGAATATACTGAACCATGCAGAAGATGTGGTACAAGGTCTTGATATGATAATTTTTTCAGTGTTTAACATCATTACCACACTCCATCACGAAATGATTACATATTTTAGATATTACTTATAAGAAAAATAACCTTTTTTAAAAAGCTGATCTTTCATTCATTTGAACAATTCAGCTTTAAAGATTTAAAGTAAATTTTGACATATGCAACTATATAGTATCTGTCTGTGTCACTCCATTCTTAGAAGAATATCCCTGGGTAATTAGTTTCAAGGAATATTGCTGAGTTTGCATATCAATTTCCTTTACAGCACTTTTGAGAATAATTAAATACAGCTCAAAGACAGGTTTTCTTACCACAGATTTATATTAATACATTAATTAACATAAAATATCATTAATTTAGTGCTTGGCAAGTGATACTGAGAACCTTCTATTTCATGTACTGCCAAGTTTTTCATCTCTTGGGGATTTCTCTGTTCCTTATCAATGACTAAATATGAAGTAGATCTCTTCTGGAGACACCTGGAATCAATCTTCTATTTCAAAGTAACCTTACCTGGCCACTTGGACTTGAAGCTTCAGGTGAATAAAATTTTGCCAGTGTCTCCTCGGAAAAGAAATTATTTTTTATTATATTATTTTTATTATATTATATTATATTATATTATATTATATTATATTATTTTTTCCCTCATGTATTGTCCATATTTTCCTGTTTATTCCTTGGTGTCATGGGCTCTGTTCCTTTACTATCATATCAGCTGAAGAGCTTGTTGTTAATCAGGTGTCAGTGGTACCTTCCACTGGTACCTTCAACAGAACTTGTTGGCTAGTTTTCAGTTTTCTTGAACATATGCAATTAACTTGGTGCCAAGATGTTAAATAGAGCAGTGTGAGATTTAACCACTGAAAATCTGGTCCTCTAGTCAATGAATACTCTATCACCAACAGAAATGAAAGTTGTGGTTAAAGTGTTTGGGTAGTGGTATGGGGACTGGGTTTAAAAACTGAATCCTGGAATCAGGAGACTGTCGTTTAATTCTGTATCCATCACTTTGTCCTCCTGGCAAGTCATTTAATTTCACCGAGGCTCAATTTCCTCACAGGTTAAATGTGGTAATGTCTACTCTGCAGGTAATTTTAGAGCAAAGATTCTCAAAACAAGGTTTGGAAAACTTGGCAGATTTTAGAGACAATTTCATGAGTCTTTGAGGTCAAAATGTTTTTCATCATAATACTAAGACATTATTTGCCCTTTCTACTCCCATTCTCTCCCAAATATACGATGGAATTTTCCAATGGCTCTGTGACATGTAACATCACAACAGGCTGAAAGTAGAAGCAGCTGTCTTCTATTTAGCCAAAAATTAACATGTGATGATTTCTGTACATAGTCACCGTAAAAAATGTAAACTAATGTCACCATTAATACTATTTTATTACAAAATGGACTGTTAAATTTAAGTTACATTTATCTGTAATGAGTTTATTGTTACTTTAAAGGAATTAATAAACATTTTAAGTATTTATCCGTTTTAATTTAAAATATAGCAAATTTGAGAGCACTTTAGTGTTCTCAGTATTTGAGAATATTTGAGAACACTTTAGTGTTCTCAATAATTTTGACGAGTGCAGATGGGTCCTAAGACCCTGTTGGAGGAATTTTGAGAACTGTTGCCCTCTAAGGACTAAATCAGATGTTATCTTCTGGAGTAGATCCTACACAGAATAGGCATTCAATAAATGCTTTTTAAAAGGACATAGGCAACATATATTGATTTTATTATGCTGTATTTCCTGTCTTTATAAGTTGTTAGGTGATAACAGTGTAAAGATACAAAAAGAGAACTGAAGTATAACTAATTTGTGTTGAGTAGAGGATAGCCTATATAAATATTATGACACATTGACCAAATGAAAAAATAAAAACACTACAGCTTTTGTTATTTCCTCCTGGGAATGCTAAGGCATGACAAGATATAAATTACTTTGAGGATACAGTCAGATTCATAAACAATTAAGAGATGGTTTAACAAATGAGAAATGTTAAAAAGTATTAAAGATTATCTACTTCCATTATTTTCATTTTATACAACTATTTAGTATTCAGTACACTTACTTGTTCATTCATCTGTCCTTTTAATCAACAAACATGTATCGCTGACATACTGTATGGCGGGTGCTATGATAATTTCTAGCATATAGTGACGCACAAAACCCTACTCCTGCCCTCATCAACATTACAGTTCAGCTAAAAATAACAACATCAAAAGAAAATGACTGTAACCAGGGCTAAGCTATAGATTCTCTAACTTGTTGCCAAATTAAAAAATAGAAGACATAACCTTTTTCCCAGTTACACCTCTGGAAACCATGAATATCATGGGGGGGGGGGGAAAGAAGCAATATGGAGTAAGGAAGTGGGATTAAATGAGAAAGAACAGGATGATAGCAGGCCAGCAAATCACATGCTTTTGAAAAGCATGAACATGTGAAATGAAATTATGACTGAAAAGATACTGTGTGTTTACAATAATTAGCCAGGTGTGGCCCTGATAGTGCTTGCCAGAATTATCTATAGAACAGAAAGGGAAACGTTGCAGAGGATTCTAATTTAAACAGAACAGCTACTCTGTGAAGGGAAAAGTGTAAATAGGGAACAGTGTAAATAACAGCTGGCAGTAGTTATGTGTCTCAAAAATCCAAATACTGTTCTGCTTTTGAATATAGGTTAAAGTGGATCTGATATGCCAGTGCTTTTTTTAGGATCTGGAGTCCTAGAATTCTGTAGAAAAAGAGACTGGTGTGATTTTGCACTCTGCAGAAGGTAGGCGCTCGTGGTTTATTGATTGGGTGAAACTTCCATAAACTACTGGGAAAGTGTTATTTCAGAACCATTTTATAGATTCAGTCTATTTCTTTTTCTATATCAGTTTTTCGAAGGCCATTACTGTTCTTGTTAATAGGAAAAGCAAGTCTATCACCATGTCTGTACCTTAGTGATGTTATCATACCTACTCTTTCAATGAAGAATGGTAGTGCCACTCGAGAAGCACTTGAAAATTTTGTGAATATTCTCCTTCCACTTACAATGAACAGTATTCCTGGAATAGCAATGTCTAATCTATAAAAGAATGTGACTCTACCTACAGGCCACTTATTATTCAAAGGGAATATGTGATTTCAGGTTCTCTATTATAATTTTTGGGCATACTGTCATTTTGTAGTTTGTCACTCCTGTAAAATGGATGATTCTTAGTGATCAATAGATATCTTTTTTGCTACTGTTTAGTAAACTACACTTTAAGGTTCTCAAATTACTTTAGGAAACACCTTTAATTTTGATAATTTCCTAATTTAAGATAAGGAATAACTGGCATTATGTGTGTTTGCCTGGGGAGTTGAAAATGGCTCTGTTTGGAGATTGCAGCAATCCCATTATTTTAGAAAACCAAGTCAACAATCATGCTAGTGTCAAAGATTCTCTACATTGGAAGGAAATTCAGAATTTCCCTAGCTTAACAATTCACATTCTACTTGATACAATCATTGGCTGTTCAATTATTGAACATGTATGGTGCCAGGGAATTCACTAATCGCTAAGACCCCCAATTCTACCTTGAGATGTCTCCAGTTTCCACAACTTACAAACTCAGCAGTTGGCATTTTCTCTGTAACTAAAGTAAGTTGTTGTGTCTTTTCTCTGCTGCCTTATAGTACTTTTTTTTAAACCACTTCCCAAAAAGCAGTCCAGAACATTCTTAGAATTTTTGATATTTACATAATGAAGAATAATAAATTTTCCTCTCTTTGACATTTTATGCTGTTATTGATACTTGCCATTTTTATAAATCCATGCTCGTCCTTTGTAGTAGTCTTTGATCACATGCATGCCTTTTCAGAATTAGTCATTTAAAAAAAAATCAGGGTCCACTGGAAATATTTCTAAGTACCTCTCCTACATGTTTTTAAAGTTGTATCTTCTGTTCACCCACCTTGAGATAAAAAGTGGTTTTTGTTTTGTTTTGTTTTTGTTTGGAGTTATTTTTTTTTTCCTTTTAGTCTCAGAATAATGAAGCAGATATAGGAATTTTTAAACAAATGTGTCCCCTAAGAGTTGAAGTTCATACCTTTGCTTATGTGTTTTTGCCTCCTGCCCTCTCTTATAAAGGAGTTTGTTTCTGTATTACACTAGAATTTATTAGCTTCAAATAATAATTTCTAATGAAAACATTTTTCCCACTTGTAGACAAATGAAAATATTATAACATATATTTCATAATTATAGTCTAATTTAACAGAGATTCTCCAACACACTAAGTTAATTTGTTTTCCTGCTGTTTAAGAGCCACTGGAATTATGTCTCATGCCTGGCTATTCAGGAATGCTGCACTGGAGTATACAATATAACCTTTGCTAATATGCTTTAAATGCAATTAGATTCTACTTGGAATCATGTTAAAAATATCAAGTAAGGGAACTTTTTTTCCCCCTTAAGTATTCAGTAGGTTATTTCTATGGTGCAGCTGAGTTTTCTGTTACTGTTGTTTTTAAAGATTTATTTATTTATTTTAGCGAGAGAGTGTGAGAGCAAGTGGGAAGAGGGGTAGAGGGAGAGAATCTCAAGCAGACTCCTGCTGAGTGTGAAGCCTGACACAGGGCTCGAACCCATGGCCCATGAGATCATGTCATGAACCTAAAAAAGAGTTGGATGGTCAACTGACTGAGCCAGCCAGTCACCCCTTGTTGTTTTTAAAAATCAAATACTGTTTTTCAGGTGACAAAAATGCCAATAGAGTGATAACTCAGCTTTTTAAAAATAATTCATCTTCCATTTTTTTTTTCACCACTCTGTTCTGCCATGTCTTATAACAAATCAAAAGCTTGGAGATCTCAATTTAGAATTTGGTCACTTCTAAGACAATATTCAACATATCAATTATGTATTAATTATCTCCTCATCTATAGGTATCCTTGAATACTTTTATTTAATATACAAAGCAATTTATTTGCCTTAAACTAAGAAAGTTAATATAAAATTATAGTCTCCTTTCATAATGTGGTATGGACGTACTAAAATATTAAGTTCGTAAGACTTTCAATGAGGTTTTTTTTTTTTTTTTTTGGTTTTTCGATGGTTTAGTGAGTGACTTCTAGTCATTCAATTTAGAAAGTATTTTAACAAACTTATATTAATACACTAACATCTATTTCTTCTTTTATGTAAATTCTGATAGTGAATTTTTCTTGTAACTCTAATTTTGTTGGGTTGTTAGCTGAGACACACTTGAAAACGGCTATATGTTCATTTTCCTATAACTCCATGAAGTAATTGTTATCACCATACTTTCCAGAGAGAATGTTATGTGCATTTTGGTTCTCATCTGACAATCCAAACTAGAATCGCTAGTTCTCTTTGATCCTTAACACATTTTTTAAAAAAGATTTTATTTATTTATTAGAAAGAGAAGGAGAGAGATTGAGAGAATGAGTGAGACGAGGGGCAGAGGGAGAAGACTCCTGTGAGCAGGGAGCCCTATGTGGGATTTGATCCTAGCATGCTGAGATCATGACCTGAGCCGAAGTCAGACACTTAACTGCCTGAGCCACCCAGGCACCCCATCCTTAATGCATTTCTACTTTATACAACATTGTTGTTCCACTTCAAAGAATCTTTAAACATAGAATAAGTGTTACTTGTATTTGTGTATACAGAAAACACAGTAACCTCTATTATTATCAAGTTCAATAAAGGGAACATTGTTACCCTTCACCCTAACATGTCCACTCATATAACTCCCTACCATTCCCCACCACACCCCACTTGTGGAAATTCAGTTCACTTTTTTTCTTTTTGTGGTTTAGGCAAAAATATGTGTCACAAGTTATGAAAGCCTCTAGGCAAGGATTTCCATTGGTGAGAGGTTGCGGTGTAGAGGGAGAAGGAGAAGAGAGAAAGGGGCTGATCGATGAAATTAAGAAATTATTTTCTTTTTTATCCCAGGACATGATCATTTCTGTAGATAATGCTCTGGGTTACAGTGACCATCTGATTCTGAGATAACTAAGCCAAAATGCTGAGGGTGACAAGGAGAAAGAATGAATCTGCATCCTTGACAATGTATTGTCCCATAACCATCCCTAGAGCTGCTCTGTCTTTAGTAATTACTGTTTTGTGAAATAATAAATCACCTTATTATTTTAAGATATTTTGGTTCAGTCTTCTGATACAGTGAGACACCCAACTCTTTTCGTCATGGGTAAAATTCTTAATTTCTATAACCCTATTCATTTCCTCATGATCAGAGCTTCCATTTTGTTTAATCTTGTTGAACTTTAATCATTTCATTTTTATTTCCTTCTCTCCCTGTTACAAGAAGAGAAGATGAGAGGCACTAAAAAGTCAAGGAATGATAACTGGAAGGAAGGATTTGGAGTGATTATAGCACTTTACTTCAATTATAGTTAATAGTGTTGACTCTGTGAAGAACATTATAGAAATCAAGAAATAGAAGGCAATGAATTTTTATCATTTTTCATATCACTAGCCAATATACTAAGGGCATATCATACTATATATATATATATATATATATATATATATATATAATTTTCTAGAAATGGGTATATAGCTTTTCAGAACTGTATTGAATAAAAAACACAACACTAAAAAAGTATTAGAACATTTTAATGGCCCAAAAACTCAGTAATACAAAAAAAAAATAGTGCTTTTTAAAGTTTTCTGAAACCAGGCTTAATCTCTGCCTTGGGCCCCATTCCACTTAGTGGCAAACAACTTTCTAATATCTTCCAAGAAAATCTGTTGATAATATTGTGTACTTTAGAAAAAAACAGTATCAAATTCAGGCTTTTTCCTCTTTACTTTTTTTTTTTTTTTTCCTGTTGTAGAGGCTGTGTCCCTGTAGCTTTCATGACATTGTGCTATTTCATGAAGGACTATACCCACGCTCATTCTGTAGTAGCATCTTGTGAGAAATAAAATTACTCAACCATAAATGTTAGTCATTAGCCCCTCTTCGTATTGCCCGTTGTCAGTAGATCCATCATCTTTCTTGTGCTTTTGGTGATGCTCACCTGCCTTTCTTTAGCATGATTTACAAATCCACTTGAGTCACTGGCTTGTCATCAATACTTCCTGTCTGAAGGTAGTACCTTAGTACCTCCTGCACTAAGTAGTCTTAGGGACAGTTCCCCAAGATATTTGAGGATACCAACAAGGCCTCTCTGAGTCTAACATCGCATACAGTTATCTTTTTCTAGACTGGAACTCAAGACATGTAGGGGGAAGCTGTCTCCTGATCTTTTTGAGATCTAGAATTATGTTTTAAGAAAGAAAGAGTGCTTTAATATGCTCCCAAAGACTTAGAAAACTTAAAAGCAAAGTAACTACAGCATTGGAGGTAAGTTGGATATTCTTATTTATCATGAACATGTTAAAATAGAGCTAAGTGGAAACTTCAGCACATTAAGGTTGCCACTACTAAAGGCTTGCACTTGAAATGCAGGTTTCCTAAGAGTTAGAACCACCAGTGAGGGGTTTAAGTACAGATTTTTTATCCTCCTACTCTCATTGTTACTACATCTTGATCTTAATCAGCTCCTTTTTTATTCACCCACACAAATACATCTTTAAAATGCTTTTCATTACAACCAAATCTTCATGATTAAGCCCTGTTTACAAAGAAATACAAATATTTTCACTAGGAAATAAAGTGATGTTCAAATTTGCAGTTTTATTCCATGGTTAATAGATTAAATAAGTACATAGTCCTCTATTATGATGTTTATGTATTTGATTCTAACCTATTTTTAAAGTAAAAAAAAATAAAATCTTAGGAATAATCTCAATCCCACCTCTTACCTGCATGAGTAATTTAAAAAGTATTCCTAACACATTATTAGTCAGGGTTCTAGGATACCTCTGGTCAAATTACCTTTTATAGTCCTATAGTTTCTTAAAACTCATCTTATAATTTTTTTTTTGATCTCAGGGAAAATTATGAAAGAAGCTGCCACTGTTAATTCTAGTTATCAAGGAAATAACATCATCTATGTGCAGTTTTCTCAGAAATACATTTCCTATGATAGCAAATGACATTTGCAAATATTACCAATTCTTAGAAAAAATGTTTATTCAAAAATTGTCCTAGCTAGATTTTTATTTTTGTTATTAATTAGCTTTGAGTACACCTTGAAAGAGATAAGGGAACTGGAATTGGACATTATTGCTACCAATCACTTCTGTCTCAGGGAAGAAGACTTTAAAAACAAAACAGCTTTCTTCTTTTGAAAGCAGATTTTTTATTTGAGACAAAACCAGAATCTACCTGGTCATCTACAGCTGATATAGTATGGTAATATTTGAACTTCGCATTATATTTTTTTAGCCACTGAATTCATTCTTAGTCTCTCTGTATTCTGATATTTCTACCTCATTGCTTATAGAAACAAATAAACAAAACAAAATTGGACCTGGATTACTGAAGCTTTTCCTGATTTGGGCAAGCACTTCCTTATATTCAATTTCTGAGAACATTTTATTTTTAGAGCTCAAAATATTTAATACTTTTGTCATCTGATAGCTATCTTCCTATGATACACACTTGCATAGGTTTGTCTATATTGTCTTTGGAGCAACAGAGGAAACACACATTATTTTCTATGCAAGTCTATTTCTGGAAAACTACCTCCTGGCTACTCTCTGAGTTTTCTCCTTTGCTAGATTGCTATTTCTTTGTTTTTCAATCTTATCTGAAACATTTGCAGGATCCTCACCATTTTCAGTAGTCCCTATGTTGTTGATATTTCAGGAAATACTCTAAATGTAGATTAATAGATAGACATGAAGTTAGACTGTTAAATGCAAATAAACATTTCAAAATACATATGAGTTTTTTATCTTTTCTATTAGAAAAGTTTTCACTTTTTTCTATTCCTATCAAAATAAAAAATATACCTAAATATCTTTGCACCTGTATGAGTAATCAATTGCCACTAATGCTGAGTAACCAGCCACTATAAACCTTTTCAGCATAGAGAAATAAACATTGGTTAATTGCACATTTGGAGTAAGCTGAAGGGAGTGGGGAGATGATTCTGCTGATCAAGGCTGGACTTGATCAAAATTCTGGAGGTTGACTGGCTATTGGTTGTTCTCGATGCTGCTGTGACCAGAACAGTCTGCTTTGCTCCCTAATTTATTTTCATTTTGGCTAAACCAGGATCTGTTTTGGCTATTCCTGGCGTATTTAAAAGAGTGTGGCAAACACACAAGAGCATAAAAAGGCAACTGCACATGTGTAAGCATTTTTCAAACCTTTGTATGTACATTTACTAACATCCCACTATCTAAAGAAGTTCATAGAGCTGCGCCTAGAATCAGAATGACAGAACAATACAAAGTTATGTAGCAGTGGCAGAGGAGACAGAGAAAGGTGAACATGTGAGGCCACTTTTGCAGTCTATATATAAGTGCTTAAATCAGAAGGCATTAAGAGAGTCTGTGCATTCATCTCTGTACCAGCAGCACTGGACAATTTAAAAGAATAAAACATATTTTCTACAACCAAACAAGTTCATATTTATTGTTTAAGGTGATGATAGATTTCAGATACTGACTTTTGCTATTTTCATCAGCCACTGACATATTACATGTCTGTCAATAGTTAACCCAAATTTCAGCTTGGTTGCAATTTTACCGTAAGGCATTATGATGGAGGGGTGGGGTGGGTGGGAATGAAGCAAAACTACCAGGTGTTTGGTTAAACCCAGAGTTGAAAAACCAAACAGAGGTCTCAAAGCTATACCATAAAGAGTTAATGACCATGAAATTATGTTAAATATCTTTCCAATGGTTCTGAATCTTTAGATTTTTAGAAATTTAGATTTTTAGGCCAACCATGTAATAATATTTATGAGATAAATCTAGAAGCATGACTTCTACCCTCCTTCAATCCCCACTTTTCTCCCTCCCTCCCTCCCGCCACCCCATCTTGTGGTTTCAGGAGGAAGTCAGTCACCATTCTGTCAAGGTGATGAGCAAGTTGGCCAATAAGCTAAAAAGACGGGTTACACCCCAGGGTTTCAGGAATCTCAATGATAGCTGTTGTGTCTCTAAATATGGAGGTGGGCACCTAGGTTTTATTGTTAATATCAAATTAAAAGTAAATAATATCTCATTCTTCTCACATTAGGAGTAAATAATACATCATAGACCAAGTGTTTTATCTCAAAGGGGAACATACTTGTAAAATTAGCATGAATTTTAGTCGTCTTTCCAAAAGAACACTTCGTTTTCCTAAACACTGTGAGAGATGCACACATCTTTGGATGCCTGAGGATGACCTCAAAATATGGGAAATATAAAATTCCTGCCCTGAACATTATTTGAAAGAAGATGGATCTAATACAAGTGACAATAGATGTCAAGCAGTCAAATATGGATTATAAATAAAAGTCCTTGGCAATAATGCCTTTAAATGGTGATTTTTTTGATGTGTCATTTTTATATTGTTTAAACTTTATTTTAACTTGTAGATGATTTGAACATGACTTGCTATTGATATTTACCTACAATATATAGCATATAGGAATTTTAAATATACAATGCCCGGCCCTTTAAAATGCTGTATTTGTTCCATAAGGTGTTTCAAAGATTAACATTAATTATAAGCTATGTATCTACTAAATATCAACAATAGTAGCCGTCTGCGTAGCTCCAAATTTAGAGTGAAAGCTTTGTAACTAAATATTTTTAATTAACTCTTATTTTGGGCATTATTTAGATAAAATAATGCACTCAAATTTTTAGTATTAGTTTGAGAAATTTTAACAAATATAGTTATTCATGTAATTGTCACCCACATGTGTAAGTTAAATATTGACATGATCCCAGAAAGTTCTTTCATGAGTACTTGCAGTTAATTCTCTACCACAAAAAAACTACTGATTTCTGTTACTATCACTTAGACATTTCATACATGTGAGGTGCTTCAGCGGTGCAGTCAGTTGAATGTCTGACTCTTGGTATTGGCTCAGGTCCTAATTTCAGCATCATGAGACTGGCCCCACCTCAGGCTCTCTGCTCAGCATGGAGTCTGCTTGAGATTCTCTCTCCCTCTTCTCTGCCCCTCCTGCTCATGCTCTCTTTCTCTCTCTCTAATATATAAATCTCTAAAAAAAATCATAAAGGTATGTACATTTTTGTATTTTGTGTTTTTCAGTCATGTACTATTTTTTGAGGTTAAACTTTTTTCTTATATCAATAGTTCATTTGTATCATTAAGTAATATTTTAATTTATAAATATATCCCTATTTGTTAGCATTCACATGTTAATGAGTACATGGATTGCTTCCAATTTTTTCTATTATGAATAAATCTATTATTAACATTCTTACACTAGCCTTCTGTGGACATATGTTTTCATTTCTCTCTTGCTAAATAAGTAACAGTGAATTATAACTCATATCTGAGTTATAAGAACTGCCAAATAATTTTTGAAATTGATATTTTATATTTCCAACAGGAAAATATGTATGCTCCAATTACTCCACATCATTGGAATTGTCAATTTTAAAAATTAGTTGGTATAAAGTGACATACCAGTTTGATTTTAATTTGATTTTCTCTAATGACTGACAAAGGAGATATTTATATGTTTGTGGTGCAACTGCTTTGCCAAGTATATGCATTGTAAATATTTTCCCTTAGGTTGCTATTGCCTTCTCATTATTTTAAAAAGATTTATTTATTTATTTTAGAGAGAGAGAGAGAGAACATGAGTGGGAGAAGAAGAGAGAATAATTTTTTGAGAACATAATCTTTCCTGATCATATTACCTTGGCACTTGTGTCAAAAACCAATTGACCATATATGTTTAGGTCTATCTATATCTGGATAACCCACTCTGTTCTATTATTTGTCTTTCCTTATGCAAATAAAAATACTCTTTACTCAAGTAAAACTTGAGAAAAGTAGTATAGACCCTCCTAGTATATTCCCCCCACTGAAACTTTTAGCTGTATTAGCCTCCTGGGATTTCTGTAAAATTTTGAAGTTACTTTATCAGTATCTGCATAAAAGATTGCTGGGACTTCCATTTCTAGAGAAGGACAGGGAGTAACAACAGTTTTATTCTCTCATATGAACATGATCCTGCAAGGATGGGAAACAAATGTGGGGAACCTAGAGTTCCCAGATTATAGTCTTAAGAGTTTCCTCAGACAGTGGTATGGGGAGAACACAAGGTGGAAACCAATGAGTTGAGGATTTGGAGCTGAGAATTTGGGAAGAATAGGGTGACTATAGTTCACAAGATAGAATATTGAGAGGGAAAGAGCTATACTGAGAGATTCTGGAAATCTGCAGATAGCTCCCCATCTGCAGAGATGCTCAGCACTTTCCAGAACTGAGACTATATCTCCACGTCAGGCAGACTGAAAAACTTCACGTTTCATGAGGATTTGGGTAGAATCTGCAAAAGTGCCTTGGCTCAGTCGTGGGGGATAATTAGCTCTAGCCTGAGCGCTGCTTTCTTTATTCCCACTTAAAAACAAGACACAGAGTAAGCAGTTTCCACATAACTGTGTCCCAGAATAACACTACAGAATGTTTGTTGGAAAATAAATCTATCCAGTACACAATAAGATAAAATTCACAATGTCTAACATCTCAAAAAAATTGGCAAGGCACATAAAGAAGCAGGAAAAATGTATTTCCATAATGGAGATAAAAGACAATCAATTGATATACACCTAGAACCGGTGCCTAATTTATAATTAGCAGGAAAGGGCATTAAAACCATTATTATGACTGCATTTCAAATGTTCAAAAAAACATGTAGACATAAATAAGACATAAAATTCAAATAAAAAATTCAGAGATAAAATCTACAAGTGTATGATGGAAAATACATTAGATGAGATTAAAGTCTGATTAGATACTAAATAAAATACTGAATTGAAGTCCTTGTAATAGAAGTCATCTACAATGAAACATGAAAAGAAAATAACAAACAATGAAGAAGCATCAAGTGAGAAATGGATAAACCTTACTCAGCTTAATGTAGGTTTAAATGAAGTATCTGAAAGAAAAGGACAGGAAAAACTATTTGAAAAAGCAATGGCTAAAAATTTCCAAATTCGATAAAACATGAAAAAAATTACACCAGGTCTGAATTAAATTACTTGATACCAGTGATAAAAATAAGATCTTAAAAGCTTCCAGAGAAAAAGTTACAGTCTGATTCTAAGGAACAAAGACAAGGATGACAACTGATTTCAGACAAAATGATGCCAGATGAGAGACTAAGGATCCATATATTTAAAGTGCTAAGATGTACTGTCTACAAGCAATTTTTTACCAAGCACAAAGATCTTTATAAGAGAAAGTGAAGTACTCTCTTGGGCATACAAAAAAATACAAAAATTGAAAGAACTTATCAACAACATATCCATATTAAAATATTTAATGAAGTTCTTCAGGAAGAAGAAAAATAATGCCACATGCAGGTCTGATCTATACAAAGGATGATGATCAGTAGAAACAGTAATCATATGCATGGATCTAGGCTTTTTTCTTTTCATTTAAATCTCATTAACAGATGATTGGCAACTTAAAATAATAACGGATTTGGGGTTTATAAATACATGAAAGTAAAAGATATGGCCATGATCAAACACAAAGTAGAAACGGAGAAATTCTATTTAAGAACTAGTATAGAGTATACTGTTTTAATATTCTTATACATGAAATGGTTAATATTAGTTAAAGATAGATTGTGATACATTAAAAATGGATAATTTTGATTCAGAAGCAATGAATAAAATCATGCACACACAGTTTTAGTTAGTAACCCAACATAGGAGGCAAATAACAATAATAAAAAAGATAGTGCAAGACAAACCAGAAAAAAAAAAAAAAAGGAAAAATGGAACAATAAAACAGAGGGAATCAATAGAGAATATATAGCAGAATATTAGATATATACTTAGCCATATCAATAATCAGGCTAAATGTAAATGGTTTAAACATAAAGATCAAAGGGAGAGCTTGTTAGATTGGATAAAAAGTATTCATAACGATGTGCTACCTACCAAAAAAAAAAACTTCAAATGTATATGCAAGTAGATTAATAATAAAACAACAGAAAACAAAATATCATGCTAAACAGTAAAAAATATATTGTTGATGGTTATATTAATATATATTCATATATCTCTAATGAAATAAAGTTTGAGAAGGATAACAGATTTGGAGAAGTTGATAGGATGAAGAGTGTGTTGAATGAAATAAAATAATACGTAGAGGGTCAGAGGGAGCTGAAATTAAAAAAATACAGAAGGAATATTTTTACTCTTAAAGACATTGATACATGACTACATGGTACTTAATTTTATCTAGAATTTAGCAATGTAAAACAGTCTATTTGAAATTTAAATAACTGCCTTTGAAGAAAACTGAGTTTTCATATCTGTCCTCTTTAAAGCCTTCGAAGAAAAGAAAGGTTGGGAATGTACATGTTTTACTCCCTTTGCTCATTAATTTTTAAAGTCCTATCTTTGAAACACCTGCCTTACAATGATGTTTCACCTGATTGGTTATGGCAGACACATTACTGTCATGTCACTAAACATGATGCTTCAGAGAGTTGATTAATTTTGAATACTTGGTTAGAAATGAGAAAACATTGGTAGGTTGATTTTAGGATGAAGAGTCGATGTGAAATTAATAATGTAATCTGCAAGTTAAAGCAAAATTTTCCTATCTGCAGCATTTATGTTAATCTTAGAGTCACTGGGGGAAATTTGCCCAAAAAGCATATTGGTAAAATAGCTAAATTATTTCAGACATCAGGGACATAAGAGTTAATGTTTCATTTATTTTCACCAAGCTGAAAAAAATTTACTTGTAAGACCATATTTGGAAAGTATTGGAAATATTACTTGACATATAAGTAATAGGTATTTAATAATTTTAGTTTTAACAATAATCTCACTTTTTAAAACAATAACACACAAAAAAACACAATAACATTTCATAGGTTTCAATATTCTTTCCAAGTATATTCTTTGTGTAATCATCAGTATCAACTCACAAGCTTAATTCCATTTATGTTTTAAAATGTGAAGCCTTCCCTTGTATGCTGTTAAATAGATATCATGAGAGAAGGCAGATTCATTAGCAGGAGCTAGAAAGTTGCTTTGAATCATGGTGTTTAAAGTTCCATATTGTGTGTGGAAAGGGGTGAAAGAAAAAAGAATGACGGTATGATAAGAAAATGAACACACTCAATTTAAAGTGAATAGGAGATCAGGAAGAAAAAAAAAAGTGATTTGGTGCATTGATTCCTTTCCTATTCCAAAGTTGTCTTTTCTTTTTTTCATTCACACTTATCTTTTGTTTTATCCTTCATTCTTTAGATTTTGCAGACTAGGATTCAGAGATGGATATCCTTAATCAGTATATAAGATTCAGAAATCCTGTTTCTATAGCTCTAGGGTTTATACGTACACATTCAGTCAACTTTTTTGAGCCTCAGGCAAAAAGGTTTTAGCTCCCTTCACTGGGACATTTGTTTTTGTTGTCAATATATGACAACACTCAGAAAATTCACTTTTTTTGTTGTTGTTGTTGCCATTCACCAAAAAGGTAGTAGTAGTATTTGAGAATGAAAAATATGTAATGTATAAAGTCTTTTTTTTAATATTTTTCTTCATTTTCTTGTTGCTTGCATGCTTTGATGAGAAGTATGGTGTAATTCTTATCCTTATTCCTGTATAAGTAAGGTATTTTTTTAAAATTTCTTTATTTTCAGAAAAACAGTATTCATTATTTTTTCACCACACCCAGTGCTCCATGCAACCCATGCCCTCTATAATATCCACCACCTGGCTTTCTTATACACTATCAATGAAAATACAGAAAGGGAAATTAGAGAATCGATTCCATTTACTATAGCACCAAGAACCATAAGATACCTGGGAATAAACCTAACCAAAGAGGTAAAGGATCTGTACTCGAGGAACTACAGAACACTCATGAAAGAAATTGAAGAGGACACAAAAAGATGGAAGACCATTTCATGCTCTTGGATCAGAAGAGTAATGTATAAAGTCTTAAACCAGTAAGGCCTAGTGCCCAATACCAACCAGAAGACTTCATGCAATAGTGTAAATATACCCTAAAATATGTCTCACAGGTTCTTAAGAATTCTGACCTGATACATGACAACTAGCCTGAATAGCATGTTTGATCCAAAAGCTTACCAAGCTGAAACATGTTTACCTCATGCCCACCATATTTTTTATTTGTTATTAGTGCTCTCTAGCCAAAGACTATCAGGCACTCACTTATAGTTACAGAAGTTGTGTTTATTACTCACCACATTTAGTGAGAATGCACTCCAGGGGCAACAATGGGGTATGTTAGGTTGGACTTAGGAATTTAGGCTTGGTAAGGGGATTTTGGGCACAATCTGATGAAGCTGGGGTTCACTCTGAATTGGGAGCTTTCAGAAAGGAGAGAAAATTTAATGTGGGATATCTCAACAAATTTTATCTGTAGATGGAGCAGACTAGAGCAAAGTTAAAACCTCAATTGATAAATAAGTAACAGTCTTTCCTATTAGCTAGAGTGGGAGTGTTAGGAATTTTGTGGGTTGAACAGTGTTCATGTTCTGTCTGTGTTCAAGCATAATAGTAGGATGTTCTTATTTTTGTCTTGATCCATCACGGTCACAGAGGGCCCTTGTCTGATGTTGATGTTTTGTGAAATTTTTTATGTTCAGCAGGGGAATGCCAGTTCCTAGCAGTGATGCTAAGTCAAAGCCTGAATGTTAGGGGCTATTTTTCTTTCTCATTGTAAACACAGAGTCTCCTTCTTAGTGCCCTGGAACTTAGTGTACCATTATTCTTATTTTTTTCTTCATAACAATGGCAGGGACATATATTATATCTTATCTCTTCATTTTAAGTTTAGCTTCATGATAGGCACTCAATAAGTAATAGATAAATAAAAATGAGTTAATAAATAAGTATTGAAACAGACACATAAATCAGAAGTTGGACTAAAATGAGTTGAGAAGAGAAAAAGATGAGGAATTAACCCAAACACGTCGGTGCTAAAAAGTCACCGACTTTGCAAAGTTAATTGAAAAGAGAATAATAATGATTATAACAAATAGTTAACATTTATTAAACATCTGTTGTATTCTAGGCACTTGGCTGCATTATCTATTCAATTCCTCAACAACCATTTCAAACTTAGTGTCTCTACTTTTTCTTCAAATTATGCTCTCATTTTCTCTTTACCATTTCCATCATGTGGATTTTTCTTTCTTGACTGGGCCTTTTGGAAAATTCCTATTCATGTTAAAAATCAAGATTTACTGAATGCTTCTAATATTCCATCATCCTAATAAGGCCTTTACATGGATTTTTCTCATTTAATCTTCAAAACAACCTTGTGAAGAAAACACTTTTATATTTCCATTTTACAGAGGAGGAAATTAAGGCCTAGTGTGGATAAATACCTTGCCTATGTATGTCACAATCAGTTAGTAAAGCTTGTATTTGAACCCATACTTTTCACTATAAGCTGTATTAGTCACTTCAGGTGGTAGCTCACATATTTTCTCTGTAAATCCTTTCATATTCCCCATCTGCCCTTACAGTAATAGTCATTATCTTTCTTAACCCCAGAACATACATATACACTTCTACTGTAGAATCTGAATACTTGGATTGTTGTCAAAATGTCCATATAACCCCTGTGTGGAATAGATAGATTTAAGCCTTTTATTTTATCTTTTTTTAAAATTTAAGCCTCTTGATGCAGCTATGGTATCTTACTCATATTCAAGTCCATTATTAGCTCATGGTAGATAGTAAGTCTTATTGAATGAGTACTAAATAAAGGGATGACTTACAAGAAAAACAAATATAGTACTTTGTTTACTAACATGATGGTTATCATATATTTATTTTCTCTTTTGTAAACAAAGTGGTGAAATACTAGAGAAAATCTTGTCTCCTATAAGAGTTCTTATGCATCTGGGTGGCTCAGTCAGTTAAGTGGTTGCCTTTGGTTCAGGCCATGATCCCAGGGTCCTGGGCTCCCTGCTTAGTGTGGAGCCTGCTTCTGCCTCTCCCAATGCCTCACTCTCTCTCCCTCTACCTCTCTCTCACTCGTGCTCTCTCAAATAAATAAATTTTTTAAAAAAGAAGAAACAAGATGGGATTGGGAGGGAGACAAACCATAAGTGACTCTTAATCTCACAAAACAAACTGAGGGTTGCTGGGGGGGGGGGGGTTGGGGGAGGGGGGGTGGGGTTATGGACATTGGGGAGGGTATGTGCTTTGGTGAGTGCTGTGAAGTGTGTAAACCTGGCGATTCACAGACCTGTACCCCTGGGGATAAAATATATGTTTATAAAAAATAAAAAATTAAAAAAAAAGAAGAAATGTGTGCGTTAAGAATTTCTAAAGTACATTACTATCATAATATATAGTATATTACATTATATTTATATGTAAATATATAAATTTATTTTAACTAATTGTTTAGTTTATATATTATGTAATATATAATATATAAATTATTAATTTATGTAATTATATTATAGTTATATATTTATGTATAAATTTTTAAATTTATATATATTATAAAATATTATATTTAGTTTTAAAATGCTCATTTATCTTACTATTTGAGGAATTTTTAATACATGAATTTTCTTCTCAAATAATGTAAAATTTATGGAAAAAATTGTATGAGGCATCCAAAGTTGCAGTGTCAAATTGCTTTAAATTGCTTTAAAACATTTGTGAGTAGATAGGCAACCCACTATGTTCTTGGAGTTTTCATCTACTGACCAGTGTACATTATTATGTAGGGAGAGGATTAGGCATGACATAGAAATATCACTCTTTTCAGTAACTCTTCTCAAAGCCTTAGACATTTTCAAACACTAAATCACCTGGAAAGTGGAAAACCAATTTTTCTCTCAGGTGACAGCCAAGTAACTTCTCTAACATGTTCAGAAATCAATATAGAACTTATCATCTGGTATACAAAGTTAATCTGTCTTTACTCACCTCAAAAAACTTCATCTTTAGTTGCACGGTATTGGGTAGTTTAAAAAAAAAAAAAAGTCAAGGGACCAGGATTTCCACAAAGCAATCTTATATGACTCTATAGATTCTAAATAAAAGGGCATAATACGTGAGTAGACACTTTTTCACAGAGGACACACAGATGGCTAATAGACACAGGAAAAGATGCTCAAAATTGCTCATCATCAGGGAAATACAAATCAAAACCACAATGAGATATCACCTCATACCTTGTCAGAATGGCTAAAAATAACAACACAAGAAACAACAGGTGTTGGTGAGAATGCAGAGAAAGGGGAACTCTCTCACATTATTGGTGGGAATGCGAACTAGTACAGTTACTCTGGAAAACAGTACAAAAGTTTCTCAAAAAGTTAAAAACAGAATTACTTTATGACCTAGCAATTGCACTACTAGGTATAGAATACAAAAGAATACAGAATACAAAAGAATATAGAATACAAAAAGAATACAAAAATACTGATTTGAAGGGGCACATGCACCCTGATATTTATAGCAGCATTTTCAACAATAGCCAAATTATGAAGAGTCCAAATGTCCACCAACTGATAAACAGAGAAAGAAGAAGTCGTATATATCTATGATGGAATGTTACTCAGCCATCAAAAAGAATGAAGTTTTGCCATTTGCAATGATATGGATAGAATTAGAGTGTATTATGCTAAGTGAAACAAGTCAGTCAAAGACAAATACCATATGATTTCACTCATATCACTCATATGTGGAATTTAAGAAAGAAAACATATGAACATAAAGGTAAGAAAAAAAAAATGGGAGGCAAACCAAAGAGACTCTCAACTATAGAGAAGGAACAGGGTTGCTGGAGGGGAGGTGGGTGCAGGAATGGGCTAGATGGGTGATGGGTAGTAGGGACATCACTTGTGATGAACACTTAGTGTTATGTACAAGTAAGGAATCACTAAATACTACTCCTGAAACTAATATTATGCTATATGTTAACTAACTAGAATTTAAATAAAAACTAGAAATATTTTTTGAAAAGATTATGAAATAGAAGTTCTAAAATCTGACTTCTACCAAATCATCTATAAAGATTTAAAATACATATTCTGGGGTGTCTTCCTGACCTAAAGTAAGATAATCATTAAAGAGAGCATCTAAGAGTTGTAGATAATTTTCTCCATCTAAGTACTCCAGGCTGTTCTGCACACTAATATCCTTTGAGTACTAATGTAACTCACTTAGGACAGAAAACAAATGAGAAATCAAAAGAGCCATTGTTATAATAGTCAACTACACTTCCTTCCTGGTGTATGGAGTATTTTGATAAATTGAAAGAACACTTAATGCTCTTAAATTTTTAACCACAAAGAAGACATATGTCCTTATCTTCTATGCCTGAAACTATTTGAATTTGTACTAAATTTATTTCATCATTTCCCATCTAAACTTGTGTATAAAAAAAAAAAAGCAACAGTTTAAGTGGATATTTGGGTAGTCTAACTTTACTCAATTGTAAAGATAAGCAGAAAATTGATCAGAATTTCTAGAACAGTTCTGGGTCTATTTGGAACTGGTTCTTGCTGGTTTTGTGGGGAGTGAAGAGAAATGTCTTGATGGCATAATGCACCAGAAAGCAAAGGACCGACTTTTCTTACATGAATCTTAATCATTCTGTTGATAAATTCCAAAGCAGGAGTCATCCATCATTGCTTCTGACCAATAGGTTGATGTGCCAAAGTCTCATTAATCAAAACTTCCTAAATTGCAATGAAGGGTAACTGAGATAAGGTCTATAGAAAACTGCTTTGTACTATCTAGAGTATACATATTTCAAATATCAAATATATATATAAAATAAAATTTTATGAAATTTTATAAAATTTTATTTTATAAAAATATTATAAATATATAAAAATATATATTTTTACCAAAAGTCGTGTATTAATCATGTGTGCTTGTTTTCTTTAATCAAATTATAGGTTATCTCTAAAACAATGCGATTTTGTTGGTGGAGTTAAAATTATTCAAGAAGGGAAATATTCCAAGAATTTATAAGCACAAATAGTTGTTAAAATTGGTAAAATAAACTATTTGCCAATAACTCTTATGCATTCATTAGAGCATCTTCTTTAAGAACATTTTCTGGGCAGCATTTCTACAGTCATATTTTGGCTAATCTTTTTTCTTTTCCAATTTATTTATTTATTTAGAGTGTGTGAACTAAAGGTAGGGGTAGAGGCAGAGGGAGAGGGAGAGAAAGAATCTGAAGCAGGAACTATGTCCAGCATGGATCCCATTACAGGGCTTGATCTTATAACATTGAGAGAATGCACGACCTGTGCTTAAATCAAGAGTCAGATGCTTAACAGACAGTACCACCTAGGAGCCCCTTGGCTATTCTTTATATTGGAAACTTAAAAATCTTAAATACAATGTGCAGCATCTCACAAGCTATTGTTTGATCAGTTTTCTATTTTTTTATTTTCAAATATCAGTTTTCTAAGATTCATATTTCTTAATATTGAATATATTTATTTACACTTTTAATATAAATATCTATCCCTTAGATATGTGATATGATATTCTAAATATGATAGTCTAAGTTTATGTTTTGAGATTTAATATTTTAAAAAATGTTCATTAGTTTGTTGACATTAAGCAAATTCATGGTAGAAGAGGAATATGCCTAGTTGCATCTGGGTATTGTTCTAGAATGTAATGGAAAGGTTTGTGACTGTTTACCTCTGTGACCTGGGCTTGAGATGTTTAATTGCCCTCTTCTGTCATATAGATGACATCGTCTTGTGTCAGTAAATTTTTCTATTCTGAAAGCCAAAATAAGTCTTTGTACTCTAGGATCCCAAGTAGACATTATTAGTATGTAGACATGTTTTTACTTTTTGTATTAAGGTTCAGTTATTCAAAATTTTATCTTTGCTTGTTCTCCCTCTTTGTGGTTGCTGACTATAATTACATCCAAAGTTAACTGAGAGAAGTATTGAACAGGCTAACATTCTTGCCAAATGTATTTAAACATAATTCATTAATATCCACATTTCTCTGTTAGGGGCTAAAAAGACAGTTAATATTATTTACTCTTAATTCACATGTGTGTGTGTGTGTGTGTGTGTGCAATGGATGAATTATTGCCTCAGGAAGATACTCCTTAAGCTTGTATTGTTACACAGCCTTTAGGATATTGAACACGATGACAATTTGACTTTTATTCGCATTTGAAGTATTGACTATCTTACAAGACAAAGCAAATTAAAGGAGAAAAAACATTTCTTTACAAACACTTATTTCATTTTGCTTTTCCACTCTTAATCTATTTGATCAGAGAATCAAATTTGCAATCTTTCCTGACATGACTTTTTATTTTCATAGAGAATTGTTTTTTCCAGTGTCATTGAAGCTTTTAAAATGGTATTTTAACTCAGTTCTATGCTTTGGAAGATGAAAATATGATATAGCTCTCTGTTATCATTGTGGATATTTTACTTTACTATTTAATTGAATCCATTTTCAATGAGATTTTATCTACTTTCCCCTCAACTTGGATGATATCACTATTAAGTTTCTAGATATTAGTTAAGAATATAAAAATTATTTTATGTAATGTGGTAGCAAAATGTTTAAAAATAAAAGATTAATTGAAGAAAAGAAAAAGAAACAACTCCCAGCTAAATGTTAGACAATGTAAGAAATGACAATTGGTCCTTTTTTTCTGTAGACAATCTTGTACAAGATATGAACCTTCCAGGCACCTGACTATGATCCTATTCTTTAGTACTGTTTTCTCCTTCTAAGGTTTTCTCTCCTACCTCACCTTATTTAAGCTGTGAGTTCTTCTCTTGGCTCCACAGTTAATTGGAGAAAAATGAGAGCTGCCATCCTCTTATTGATAGAATATAAATATTTCCCCAAGAACATACAAATGGCCAACAGACATATGAAAAGATGCTCAGCATCACTCATCATCAAGGAAATACAAATCAAAACCATAATGAGATACTACCTCACACCTTGTCAGAACGGCTAAAATTAACAACACAGGAAACAACGGATGTTGGTGAGGATTCACTTATGGAAAAAGTAGAAGAAACATTGCATGTATAGATTTGTGGTTTACAGAGTGTCTTTTCCAAGAGATGATTTCAGAAAGCACAGATGAAAGACTGGGAAAGTGGCAGACAGTGGGAGACTGGATGAGAGACAAGGAATCACAGGTAGTATAAGGAAGAATGCATTGAGAAATGGACATGGCAGGGGTAATGAATGCCCAAAAATGGTGGTGATTTTTTGCTGCAGTGATATGACCTTACAGTTTGGCACTCCTTTATCACCATCCTTTATACCATTCCTATATAATTGCTCCTTTTGAATTCTTCAAAAGGACAGGAGAAACTCAGTGCTTGTTGAGAAAAAATGAGCCTCACTCTGGTACAGGCAGGTAATTAAGCCAATTATTTTATAAGAACCTCACCATAATTTAGAAATGACTCTAGTACCTAGACAAACTAGATTAAACATTCACTCATTCGTGAATACTGAGAACATCCTCTCTGCCACACACCATTTGGAGACTATGATTGCAAGAGTTCAAAAGAAACCACAGACTACAAAGGGTATCGTATAGACCAAGTTACCAAACTGGGGCTTAATACCCAATCTGTTGCAGTTTTAACCTCCCCTAGAAATGAAAGTCTTAACTGGTCAATCAAGAATTTTACCATTAGCACCAAAGAGGTTATCTATCATATGGGCTCTCTTTGATGCACTGATGCTCACTAGAGGAAGATGAGGCAATCTACGAAAGACCCTCTGCTCTTCCCTCTGTGGGAATGTGACCTTGCCTGGAACAACTGTTTCCCTCATGAATAACATTCTTGCCCCACCCTCCTTCCTATAAAAACCTTCCATTCTGTACAACTCCTCAGAATTCTCCTCTACTTGCTAGACAAAATGTTGCCTCACTCATGAATCATTTAATAAAGCCAATTAGACCTTCAAAGTTACTCAGATAAATTTTGTTTTTTAACAGCAGTGAATCAGGCAAACAAGGTCTTTGCGCTAATGGAGCTAATCCTATGAGCTCATATTGGTGTGAAACCGCCCCCTCTGTCAGGCAGGGAGTTGCAAAGGAGCCATTGACAAAAATCCTTGAGTAAGGAGAGACTGATTTTTTGGGAAAAACTCCTTAGGCCCACTAAGGAGGAATAATTAGCTGAACACTTTCTCACACTGAAATAAAAGTTTCTGGGAATGGAAAACCTTATATTTATGTATGTTTCCTACTCCTAGAGAAGTGTTTAGAATGCATTTATCCCATAGATATAAGTCTAATACTTAGGACTTTCTGTAGCACTGGACTCTTTTGTTTGTTTATTTTTTGTAGCACTCTGACTCTAATTAATGAAAGAAAATGATTTTCTTTTTCTTATTTTGGAAGGCACCAGAAGTTGATTCTAGAGTTTGGAGACATTGATAGGAATAGATGGTAGGAAAATGAAAAGTCTATATTTCTTCATAGTGTTACTCAGCCAAGTATATGGAATTTTTTTATGTGCTAGATACCTCCATTAGGTCTCAAATGTGAAATAGAATATATGCTGATTCCCTATTATGTAGTTATTCAGACATTTGTTTGACTTAGACTTCTTTCTTTTATGTTTGTTTCTTATAGAATCCTCACAGAATTTTTTTTTTAAAGATTTATTTAATTATCTGAGAAGCAGAGAAAGAGAGAAAGGAGGGCAGGGAGAGAGGGAGAGAGAAACTTAAGCAGACTTCACACTGAGCATGAAGCCCAAGAATGGGGCTTGATCCCATGACCCTGATATTAAGATCTGAGCTGAAACCAGGAGTCTGAACCTTAACTGACTGTGACACTCAGGTGCCCCCGGAATTTCTGAATACAAAAATAAAAAACATTTTTCTTTCTCCATGTTATTTCTATACAATTTTTTTTCTGATATGAAATAACTGATTTATTGCTATCAGAAATTTCCTGAATGAAAATTATTAATTTATGTAATGGGGAACAAAAATAGATAGATACTGGTAATAAATAGATACTGGTTATTTCATACTTTGTTTTAGAGGTGACAATAATGGCTTCATCCTTTCTTTACAACCACACTCTCACTTTTTTCTCGCTCTCCTTTCTAAAGTCTGTAACCTGTATAATTTATGAAGAGTACGTAGAGAAGGTGCTGCCCTGAAACCCCAGCATGGAGTAGATTATCAGAGCATTTGTGTAATTGCTCCAACACTGAGCAGCATTAGATTTTTACTTGAAAATGAAGGTGAAACTTGAAACAATCGTAATGTGAATATCAACTTTGATTAATCCACAGAATTTTCTCTTTTTAAAGCTGGGCATATATTCTTGGTGTTTTTTGTTATAGATGGCATTTTTCAAAGATTTAAAGAATTTCCAAGGGAAGAAAATATTTTCATCTAAGAGACTCAAAGCCCAGTTAGTTTAGACATGTATTACATTTTTGCATAATTCCTTATTAATTAAAGAGTGAAAATTCTCAAATATCAGTGTGTGTGTACATCCATATCTATGAAAAAATTGGAAAGTGTGAATAATCTCAATTTATGTAATATTTACAACATATTTTGTTGTAAACTTGCTGCTGACTTATTACTAAAACTCAATTTTATAAAATGGTCATTTACTTTTCTCCCTTGTAAGTACTCATGTTTACAAAAATAGTCCCATGCTCTTAAAAAGGGTATGTGCTTATCAGCAACACAACAGCATTGACTTTCACTAACTAAATTAATTTTTACATTTTATGCTTTTAATTCTGATAGACAAAAATTTCAGAAACTTTAGCAACAGATTTAGAAAAAGCCACAAAGATACTTTTAAATGATATAATTTTTTGAGGTTATAATTTAGGGGAATTAGATGGAAGCACTCTGATTTAAAAAGGCTAAATTTTCTTTATTCCCAACCTTTTTATGAATCTGAAGTGCTACTAGAATTTGTCTATTATCTCTGTTACTGGGACTTTATATACCGAATGCTTCTTGAAAAAAAAATCTATATTTAAATTTAACTCTGTCTCAAATAGAAGCTTCATGGTATATGAACTGAAAAACTATCAAATGATAGGTATAATTTTTTTTTTTTTTTAAGATTTATTTGACAGAGAGAGGTCACAATTAGGCATAGAGGCAGGCAGAGCGAGAGAGTGGAGGAAGCAGGCTCCCTGCTGAGCAGAGAGCCCGATGCGGGACTAGATTCCAGGACCCCGAGATCATGACCTGAGCCGAAGGCAGCGGCCTAACCCACTGAGCCACCCAGGCACCCCTCAAATGATAGGTATAATTAACACTACCAATGATGTTTTACAAATTTCAAATAATTATTTAACTTTTTTCTTAGATGAATATATTCCCTTTATGGTCAAGAAATATTACATAAAGGGGCACCTGGGTGGCTCAGTGGGTTAAAACCTCTGCCTTCAGCTCTGGTCATGATCCCAGGGTCCTAGGATGGAGCCCCACATCCGGCTCTCTGCTCAGCAGGGAACCTGCTTCCCTCCACCCCTCTCTGCCTGCCTCTCTGTCTACTTATGATCTCTGTCTGTCAAGTAAATAAATAAATCTTTAAAAAAAAAAAGAAATATTACATAAATGTCTAAAAGTAATAAGAAATGAAAGTGAGAGCATGTGCCTCCTCTTAAATGCATTGGAATTAACATTTAAAAAGAAAAATCATTCTGCTGGTCATTTTTAACTCCTGATTTGTTGCTTTGCTAATTCTATAGCTTCCCTTACTGTTTTGAAATAGATTCTTTATGAAATGACACTTATTTGGGAATTAAATATTCTAGTTGAAAAACTTGATTTTTTTTCCTGTCCTAAAATACAAAAGAAGTCACTTATACATTATTCTTGAGAATATATAATCTTCTTTATGAACTCTGTGTAATTTTTCTAATAGAAGAGTTTGAGGCATAAATATGAATCAGACCATCCTTGCTCCCTGGTCTCTTTCCTTCCACCTCAATCAGAACATATCACCATCTCTGTGTTTGAATTTGCTTCTCAAACATAAGATGTGTTATGTAGTTATATATCCTTAATACAAATATGAAAAATCATAATTATCAAGCTCTGGTCTCTTATATTTGAGCTCTTCCCCTCAGGAAGAATTTGGTTCATAATATATTATATGAATTTTTGCATTTTAAACATGCATCTGTATCACTCATCTGAGAAGCTCTTCAGTGCTAATGATGTTGTGTAATTGAGCTTTGTCTTTTAGAACTTACTGCAATTTCTGGCATTGAGTACCTTCTCTGTTTTAGACACATTGGTAATCATTGTATGTGAACTTATCTAATGAATTAGTTTAATTAATACAAGTTGAGTTAAGTTTTGTGTTTGATAAGTAAAAGAAAAAGGAAAAGGGGATTTATTCTGAGGATGAAAAGATGGGTGTAACTGGAAATGGGCAGAGCTACTACCAGAATCCCAGTGGCTGGCATGTCATAGTACCTGTGCTTGTCTGCTGTAGATAAAGAAGGAAAGAAGCCATAGGAAAGGAAACAACTTGTGGGGTCATAAGTGATTACAATTTTGAAACAGTTTAATGGAATTAGAAATATAGAAAAAATATAGAAAAATACAGGAAAATATACAAAACAGAATATTTTTTAAAATTCAAAGAAAATATAAAAACTTTAGACTATTGGAGGACAACTTTTCATGCAGAACTCCTTTGTCTGCATGTTTCACCAGGGAGGCACTGATTGCCCTTTGTTTTGGACTGTGTTTTCAAGGATATTTATAGAGTGCTTGGCTTTGGGAGATAGAGATACTGTTTACATCTGGAGCAAAGTGCTGGTTTGTTTACATTCTTGGAAAACAGAGATGGTAGTTACCTCCAGAACAGAGAACAAGCATGTGTAAAGTTCGACATATTGTTTTACTCAAGAGAAAAGGATTATAAATTATAATAACTATATATTTATATATAATAATTATATATAGTAATATAATAATTATTAATAATGGCTTTATTGAACAAGCATTTTATTTAAGACTACCATTCTAGGAAATTCTTCTAAAATGCAACCCACTGTGTGTATGATCTTTGGTCCTCTTTATGTCACCCTGTTTGTGTTGGGGAAAAGAGATCTAGTGTAATTAATAATATTAATAATGATAGTACAGTAATAATGAGCTACTGCTATTGCTCTTAGCAATAAACTATTTGATTCTGACAGAAGTCTTATGTCTCTTGTAGCCTCCATGAAATGGTAAATTAACAGGATAATTTGCAAGCAGAGTAGAATCTCAGTCCCTATAGAGTCTTGATACAAGTCTTCCCAAAGTTGGGTATTTTTTAACGTTGGTTATGTTTGGCAATGCATAACCATCCTTTATTACTACCTTTTCCTAGTTCTGAGAATTTTCAAGAGGTGGATAAATGTAATAATTACTAACTTACATTTCCTAATGAAAGCATAATTACCTGTAGAATTATCCACTTTGGTATCAATATAGAATTTTTATGAAGAAAAATAGGACAGTGAGGATAAATTGGTATAGAAAATTCATCATGGATTTAGATATTGAGCCAGATTTACATTTTCAGTGGCACAAGTAAAGCAATCAGTAACTACAATGATCTATTTTAAGTACATAATTGAAAGACTGTTTTGATACTTAATTACATAAGCGATATTTATAATATATTTGTTAAAGTGAAAAAAAATTTGAAACAATGTGTACATCTGGTACTTCTAAATCTATATATAAGTAGTAGGCTTAATGATGATTTTATTTTACTTTCCTTACTAAATTATAGAAAATTCTAAGCAAGTATGTTCCTTCTCAATGAGAGAAAAGTTGTTTTCAAAGAGTTTCTATGTTGAGCCTGTTAAATCTGTACGTTTTTACTGCTGTGGTCTGTAGACCACAGATCATGGCAGATTCTCACATTGAAACTGTGAAGCTAAACATTGTTGTGAATTACTGCAACCTAGAATATTTTTGTGACCTAGTCTCCCACCTCTAATAATAATCTTGTTATAATTGCTCCACAAAGGTGCTAGTTTTAAAACATAAGACTATTAAGAAAAATTGCAGTTTGACAATCTAACTTTTTTTAAATACTTACACTTAAAAACCATAAAGTAGATTTTAAAACAATTTAACTTTCTTTTAATTGTATTTTAAATCCCCCTCTTTTCTTTTGTTTTGTTTTTCCTTCTCAATGGTATACTTACTATTTTGAAGCAGTATCTCTAAGGAAGTTCCCTTCAGGTCACTCTGGTTAAAAAGCCAATAATAATACTATATTGTGCACACATTCTACATTTCTTTCAAAGAGCTCAGCATATATAATTCATGTATAATTAACATATAACCTCTGTGAAGGCAATCATATAGTAATGAGTAAGACCAGTCTTTGGGCTCCCTCCCTTACATTCAATTCTCTTTTTCTGTTAGACTATAAAAACACAGGGTCGAGAGTCTAATGTTTATGGAACAATGTGTTCTAAGCACTGTACAATTATTTTCTGTACATTACCTTATAACATGAATCACTTGGGGTACTCAAGACCCCATTCAGGCTTGATGATTTACTGGAAGGACACACAGGACTTCGAAGCTAGTGTACTCATGTTCATGGTGTATTAAAATGAATGCACATAGATCAAAATGGTAAAAGGAAAATGTATTTGAAATAAAGTATAGGAAAAACCCGAATCTAGGTTCTAGTTGTCCCCTCCTAATGATATCATACCTGGATGTGCTTAACTTTCCTGGTAATAATATATGATGACCTGTGTGAGGTGTTAGCACCTTGGGAAGCCCACGTAAGATTTTTATTGGTGATTCAGTCATGTAGGCATGACTCAGCTACTCAGACTTCAGCACTTTACCTTCTGCTGACCCCTACCCTGATATCTTGAGCAAAAATAAGGATTCATCATAAATCATGATGTTAGAAAAACACCAACCATTGAGAGAGTCTAGACATTCTGCCAGAGGTACTTAGTGAATAGAGACTTACTGATATAAATGATATAAATTTGTTGACTTCCTTATGGTAAAAATAATTAAAATACCTCAGAAGAAATGATGCTGGTAAAAAAAAAAAAAACAAAAGCAGCAACATGTTTTACATTAAAGGATCTCTTAGATATTTTCTTAAAAAAAGTGCAAAGGATAAGTGTTGTAAGATGATCCAAATGTAGAAAGAACATTAATAATTTGTCATGGCATAGAAAAATTCTCGCTTCATACTGTATATTATGTGATGTGCACTTATGCATAAGCACTATTCAGACTACTCTTGATAGCTTTTTTTTTTAAAGAAACAGTTTTTATGGTACCTAATGTTTTAACCTCCAATGTAGTAAATGAACATTAGTTTTATTAGCATTTTTATTTCCCTCTACATTTATAACTGAAATGGGAGTTTCTAATATCTTGACAAAAATTTTTAAAAGTCATGGAACAATTGTATTTTTCACACATTATTTTTAAATTATTTGTTTTTAATTGTGATAAAAACACATAAAATTTGCCGTCTTAACCATTTTAAGCATACTGTTCAGTAGTGTTAAGTATATGCACACTGTTGTGCAACATATCTCCAGAACTGTTTCATTTTATAAAATTGAAACCCTCTGTTCTTTAAACAACTCACTTCTGCTACTCCCTGGTATCCACGATTCTACTCTGTTTCTAAGCTTTAGGTACCTCATATATGTGAGTCATATAATATTTACTTTTTATGACTGGCTTATTTCACTTGGCATAACATCCTGAATGTTCATCCAGTGTCATAAAATGCAGCAGGATTTTCTTCCTTTTTAAGGTTGAATGATATTCCATTGTACACATATACCACATTTTGTTTATCCATGCATTTATGGATGGACATATGGGTTGCTTCCACCTTTTGGCTGTTGTGACTATTGCTGCAATGAACATTGGAATGTTAATATCTCTTTAAGACTTGGATTTCAATTCATTTGCATAAATAGCCAGAATTAGGATTGATAGATCGTGTGGTATTTCTGTTTTTAAAGTTTTTTGAGAAATCACCATACTGTTTTCCATGGTGGTTATACTGTTTCCTATCAATTTTTTTAAAGTTTGATTGTATGGCTCCAAGTTGCATGTTTTTTTGTAAAATTAATTGTCCCACAGTGCTATGCAATGTGAGAATTGTATATGCAAATAAGAACATATGTGTAAACATGCATGCACATTCATTCAGAGGTAATGCCAAAGCCAGCTCTTATTCCTTGCAAGACTTGATTATGTGACTCTTTCCCAATTTCCAGCTATGCTGATAGCTGATAGATTCAAATTGACCAGGGTGAGAAAATTTACATCATAAAAGTCAGCAAGTGCTTGCTCCAAATAAAGGTGTTTTAGAGTTGTTAGTTTAACAGCACACATTTCTAAGGAATATACTTAGAAAATAAGTTCTATTGAATGTTCATGTGGCCCTATGGGGAAATTTTCACATTTGAACACATGCATATATATATATATATATATATATATATTATAGATATTCCTTTTACTAATTTATTAATGCTTAATGTTAATTTCAAAATTAATCATATAGTCATCACAATATGGATTCATTTACAGCCATTCATATTTTTAGGATTAATGTTTTAATGTGTTTGAATATTCCTCCCACCAATGTTTGCTTGACCTCCACTGCATTCCAGGTGCTACTATGGTCACTTGGAAAACATGGGTACTCAAAAGAGATGAAGATCTCTGTCTTCTTAGAAATTAGAAATTTCTAGAATTAGGAATTTTAGCATGGGAAGACAATAGACAAGAAAGTACAATAAAGCAAATTAAATAGTATATAAGATGATAGATACCCTGGAAAAAAATAAAAATATAAAATAAGATAAAGCATATTAGATGGGTAAATTTCATTGTATAATAGGATGGTCATAGGAAGCTTCATTGAGCAAAACTTGAAGGTGGTTAAGGCTTTGTCCTTGTGGATATAGAGTGAAGACAATCAAGCATGAAGTCTCAAGACTGGAACAAATCTCATATGTTCAAAGAAAGTAGTAGTAAGTCCACTGTGGCCAGAGCAGAGGTAAAGTTGAAAACTCTCGTAAATGAGGTCAGAAAGCAGTGTCAGATTATTGAGATGACTGTGGCTTTTACTCTGAGGAAAATGACAGGGAAGACATGGTAGGGTTTTGTGTAAAGGGCTGACATGAACAGATTTATTTAATGACTCACTGTACCTGCTCTGTTCAGAAAAGTCTATAGAGGTGATGGACAGACCTGGAAGTGAGAAGACTACATACACTGGAGATACTGTAGTTATCCAGACAAAAAGATTAAGTTGCTTATAATAGAAATGGTGAGGCTTCACAGATAGTAGATATATTTGGAAAACAGAAAAAAAAAAAAGTGGATTTCCCGAATGAATGGATTTGGCATGTGAGAGAGAAGTAAAGGATGAGAATAAAAAATTTGGGGCTGATTATGTGGCTATATGGATTTGCTATCACCTAAGATGGGTAAAACAACTGGAGGAACAAGTCTCTGGGAAAAGATCAATTGTGTTTTAACAATTTGACTTTGAGAATGTTTTTAAATTATACAACCAAATGGAGATACTGAAGAGTTAGTTGGCTAAAGAAATCAAGTTCCAGAGACAGGTCTGAGCTGTCTTTGTAGATTGATATTTGGAAGTTAGAAGAATGCAGACATCTTTGAAAGCAGCACCAGGTAGATCATTTGTGATAACCAGGGCAAGAAAATGTGGGTTATCTTGCTTTAAAAGTAGATTTTTTTTCTTTCTGCAGGATCTCAACCTATCATGGTGTTTTGTTTTTTAAAGATTTTATTTATTTGACCGACAGAGATCACAAGTAGACAGAAAGGCAGGTAGAGAGAGAGGAGGAAGCAGGTTCCCCACTGAGCATAGAGCCTGATGTGGGGCTCTAAGACCCTGGGATCATGACCTGAGCCGAAGGCAGAGGCTTTAACCCACTGAGCCACCCAGGCACCCCTATCATGATGTTTTTAATTTGCTGTTTCATGTCATACTCCTTTGACCACAGAGTGAAGGCAGACCCTCACAGATACCTGGGGCCCCACCTTGTGACTTGGCACAAGGGCTGCATGCATTCAACCTCAAACTGCCTCACCCCTACACCCATGTCCCTCTCAGAGAACAAGAGGTGGGAGTGGTTTCTGGGTGGGGTTCTAAAACAGAAGGCAAAACACTCATTCTTGTGTTATTGCCTGAGTGGTGGGAAGAGGGTGGAATGCACAGAAGTTATGGCCTCAGGTGCCATACTCCATTGGCTCATACTCCATTATTATTTTACTCAGTTTTCATTTATAAAACACAAATTGAAAGGTAAAATTATTAAGAATTTCAATATAGACACTTCAGACCATTTAATCCAGAGAAAGGTCCTGTGCATCTAACAGAGTTGCACACTTAAACTACATTGAACTGAATGAGGTCCTTGAGGAGTTGGTGTGAGAAGAGAACCAAAGAATTCACTCTGGAGCTCTCAAGCTAAGGAAGTAGAAGACAGAAGGAACAAGCAGAGGAGACTGAATTGGGGGGAAATGTTGGGGACATACAAGGTAAACTAGAAAGTACATTATCTTGGAAGTCAACATAAGAAAGCTGTTGGTGATGAAGAATATGAACTAAAAAATACTGTCGTGAGGCTGAGTGAAAATTAAAATGCAAATGGGCCTTTGGATGCCATACCCAGATGCCATTAATGCCCTTGACAAGAGTAGTTTTAGAAGAGTGTTGAGGGTGGAAAACTTAAATGGTGAGGATTTGAGAGTAGATGGTAGGAGAAACATTGGACATTGAGAATGGACTGCTATTTCAAGAGTTTTTTCTAGAAAAAGCCAAAAGCAAAGAGATGAGTCTTAGATCATGGTTCTTTTTTTGTTAAGAATGTGAGAAATGTCACTAATTATTATTTCCTATTAATCATGAATATTGGCAAACTGGGAGCATCCTATTCATTTGTAAGTGGAGAGTGAGGCACTGAATTATTTACAGGTTGTTGGTAATTGAGTCTCATACCTATTTTCAAATGTGGTTATGAAGTCAAGGCAGTGGAGTTGAACATTCAGATATAAAGTCTTAGCACCAGATCTCAAAATGTATACACCATGCTTTAAGTGATCCTTATTCCTTAGTGGAATTTTACATAACAAATTATGGTTTTACTCAAGGAGTTAGCACATGAATGTGTTTCTGAACATTTGGGTATCCTCTGTTTTAAATGAAATCCTTTGGACAAATGCAACCTAATAATATATTTGTTCTTCTCCAAATACTCTTTCTTCATCATTAAATATAGTCTTCATATCCCCAGGATAAATTTTAATAGAGGATACAGTAAAATTATGTAATTGACATTTATATAAAAAGTGCTTCTTCTTTCAGTATGGGTAACATACTAATATAAACGTCAACCTTTTTCATAGAAAAGTTGGATACATACTATAAAACCTCAGTCCCCTATGTCAAAGTAAATATCTTAATATTTTGGTGTTTCTTTTAAATTTTTCTTTATTACAATATTAACAGCCTTCTAATTTTGTTTACTACCTACACAACAGTTTATTAATGTGTAAATCATAGGTTAAAATAAACCTACAGAACAAACATTTATGCAATGGCAGTTACACTAAGAATGTACTGAAAAGTCTCATTTCTAAACTTGCTTTATCACTATTGGCTTTATTTTTTATTTATTATTTTTTATTATGTTATATTAGTCACCATACAGTAGTACATCATTAGTTTTTGATGTAGTGTTCCATGATTCATTGTTTGCATATAACACCCAGTGTTCCATGCAATATGGTCACCATGCCAACCTATCCCCCCCACCCCTCTCCCATCTAAAACTCTCCATTTGTTTCTCAGACCTCATAGTCTCTCATGATTTGTCTTCCCCTCTGATTTCTCCCCCTTCATTCTTCCCTTCATTCTCCTAATATCCTCCATACTATTCTTCATGTTCCACAAATAAGTGAAACCATATGATAATCGACTTTCTCTGCTTGATTTATTTCACTTAGCATAATCTCCTCCAGTCCCATCCATGTTGATGCAAAAGCTGGGCATTCATCCTTTCTGATGGCTGAGTAGTATTCCATTGTAAATATATATACCACCTCTTCTAGATCCATCCGTCTATTGAAGAACATCTCTGCTCTTTCCACAGCTCACCTATTGTGGACCTTGCTGCTATGAACATTGGAGGTTATATGGCCCTTCTTTTCACTACATCTGTATCTTTGGGGTAAATACCCAATAGTGCAATTGCTGGGTCATAACGTAGCTCTATTTTTAATTTTTTGAGGAACCTCCACACTGTATTCCAAAGTGGCTGCACCAACTTGCATTCCTACCAACAGTGTAAGAGGGTTCCCCTTTCTTCACATCCTCTCCAACATTTGTTGTTTCTTGTTTTGATGATTTTTGCCATTCTAACTAGTGTAAGGTGGTATCTCAGTGTGGTTTTGATTTGAATTTCCCTGATGGCTAATGATGGTGAACATTTTTTCATGCGTCTGTTAGTCATTCGTATGTCTTCTTTGAAGAAGTGTCTGTTCATGTCTTCTGCCCATTTTTTGACTTGATTATTTGCTTTTTGTGTGTTGAGTTTGAGAAATTCTTTATAGAACTTGGAAATTAACCCTTTGTCTGTAGTGTCATTTGTAAATATATTTTCTTATTCTGTGGATTGCCTCTTTGTTTTGTTGACTATTTTCTTTGCTGTGCAGAAGCTTTTTATCTTGATGAAGTCCCAAAACTATTGAATTTAAGATAAATATGGACCTTTTTCTAAAAATTTGTAAGGAGTTGCAAGGTTAAAAGCACATAGTAGCAAATGTTCTATGGTAGAATACATTAAATTCAAAATGAAAAGTGGTGGTGGTGTAGGAAACAGTTCTAAAGATAAATATTTTTTCAGGAAATAGATTTTTTACCAAAATAATTCTAAAATTAAGTATGATTATTTTAAATTATGTTATAGTTAATTCTTCTGAGATATAAACATCACCCTATACATTTGTTAGGTTTTATGTAATGATACATATTTTGTTTTTATATTTTTAAAGATTTTATTTATTCATTAGAGAAAGAGTGAGAGCAATGCAGGGCAGAGGGTCAGAGAGAGAGGGAGAAGCAGGCTTTCTGCTGAGCAGGACCCTGAGATCATGACCTGAGCCATAGGCAGACACTTAACTTACTGAGCCATCCTGGTGCCCCATAATGATACCTATTTTAAATGCAACATTGTTCATATACTAAATAATGCTTTGATAGAAATAATTATATGTTAGTGGTGAAAATATGATATCAGCAGTATTCTTATATTATTATTCTAGCATCAGAATAATATGTGGTAAAATCCAGTTCTGATGTAAACAATCTAATTTATTGAACTTAACACTGGTCATTTTAAATTTTGATTATATTTTAGAAATTGACTAAAACCAGTCTTTTTAATTAAAAACAAGAAAAAAACCAAGACCATTTGCCATTTGTCTTCCTCCCAACCGCCTTTCTTTCTTCCTTCCCTTGTTCCCCCTTTCCCCTTTTCTCCACTATTTTTCTGAGAGTATCATATTTATCTAAGAGATGTGTTCTCTGGTCTTTTTATGTATTTGTATTTATTTATTTTGTTGGCATAGACAATGTAACATTGTATATTTTTGTATATTTTCAAAGTGAAATTTTTACTTTTCTTCAATTATAATTTCAGATAGTCTGTAAGAGACAAAGATTTATTTATTTTTATTATTTAAAAAATTATTATTGATGGTCTGTCTTAACCTCCCCCAATTAATTTGAATGATTATCATGGATTGTTTTGATAAAATGGATAAAAGATAACTAGTAGAAAGATTATGATTTGATTATACTCATTAAATACACCTAAATTTTAGAGAAATGATAAATATTCTTTATGACAGAAGTAATTAATGATGGATTCAAATTATTTTCAAAACCATAACTCGGATTTACAACATGACTTATATACTACTGGTAAATCATTTGATGAGTTCATATGGGTCCATAATTACATTACATGCTCCCCTTTTCTCAGCAGTTACAGGAATTTCTAGATGTGTTCCACTTGTTCCCACAAAGAGAGGTGCCCAAGAACTGTATTTTGAATGAAAACTCATATTTATGTACATGGAACTATTAAGTCATATGTTCTCATAAATATTTTATGCCTTTTCAACTTTAAGGGGAAAAAAGCAGAGAATATGTGTAATCAACCAGTGAATGTGTTTTAATTCTAACATCACGTTAAGTTAGAATTTAAGATTTCCCTAATATAGCTAGCCTGACACTTCTATATGTAGCAAAAATATCCCAGATTCCTAAGACTTTTATAATTTAGGCTCATTTCCTCCATTTTCTTTTAAATTGAAAGCACTCAGCCCTGTATGTAAAACACTCTTCTTTCCTAAGAAACAAAATCAAAATCATGGCCGTCTAAAAGCAGAAAATTTAGTTATATTGTGAGTGTGACCCATTTAAAGCAGTCCTATTTTATGCCTTGCAATTTTAAATGGACCGACTTATTTAAGTAACCGAACATAGCCTTAGAAGGAAAACCTAACAACTGGAACAATGCGATGATGATATCTTGTAAATTTCCTTCCTCTGTGATCCATTGCCTTGTCTTAGCTTTATTTTTATTTTTTATTTTTTTCCTCCTCTGTGGAGATTAGAGACAGTAGGAAAAAGTGAGGGTTGTTTTTATGATCTTGCTATTAAAAAAATTCTGTTTCACTTTCAGTGATTTTACTGCTTTAGCTAAGTATCTTAGGTAACATGCGTATCTACTTTATAGTTATCACCAAAGCATAAAATAATGTAAAATAAAATTTATGAAATAGGTGAAAAATAGCTTTTTTTTGAAGAAAGTATCAGTGTTTATGAAAACAATTGATTGCAGTAGCTAGACGAGTTCAAGTTTTTTTTGTTTTTGTTTTTGTTTTTCCCTAACAGAATTACTGTTGGATGAAAATTCCAACCAGAAGCATCCTCACTAGAGGTCTTTCTAAGCCTGTAAGTGATGCCAAATTAAGAAGTGTGGGCTAATGTTCTGAGACCTTCTGTATACTATAGCCAGGAAAATTGGCTTCAGTCAAATGCTCAGTTCTTGCTAATGTTAGATGGGCTGTATAAGCTTTGTCTGGCTGGCTTGGAATATTATCTTTCCAAAAGAGACAAGAAGGGTGGAGACGTTATTTAAATAAGCATCAAAAGTACCCTCTGCTTAGTTATTCAGAGCCAAAAAATTAGCATGAAAATCCTAATGCTCTGAAAAAATGTATGTTTCCTCAAACTGCATCAGGCAACCCAGAAGCTTTAGACAAACAACTGGCACATTTATTGTGACATGAAAAATGATCCTCAATCAGAATAACGGAAAGCACATACCAACTGTGATACTTGTCTTCTCATCATGGATCATAGCTTTGGCCTGGAGTCTTCCATTCCTCTTTGCTGAAGCACCAGCCATGGGAGAAGCCGGTATCTTGGGGCTTTCAGTTGTGTTCAGGTTTTAGTCATGGTCCTGTGTAGGCAAAAATGTGTCAGAGTAGTTGGCAATATAATGACCCAGAAGTGTTATGCCTCTTGGCAAAAGGCAAGCAGACATAAGGTTGCTCCATATGTGCTTCCAACTAAATGCTGATTTGCTGAATTTGTCAAGCAGCCACACACAGATTTGAGGGCCTATCTATGAGTCTCACTGGCATCGGAAATTTATGATGATGGTGAATGAAATGGTAAAATAACCACCCCCCATTTCAATTTAGGCTAAATTATAGGTTATTCCAATGCCTTACTCAGAAATCCAGTCAAGTAATTTATAATTGATAATGATTGAATTTTTGGTCAGAAGGGAGTATTTGGCATAAATTCATTTTAAGTTCCTCATATTTTGGATGAGGAAACTAAAATCCAGAGATATAAAATATAGTATTCATAACACAAAGAGTTAAAATGAAATTGGTGCTCCCCAAATCATGGGTTACAAACTCTTCTAACTGCATGAAGGTCGCTTTCACATTGCTGAGTGTTGAGCTATTGTTAATTCATTTATTCAACAAATAGTAATTGGGATTAACCACCTATCGGTTACTAAACTAGAAATTGCACATACAAAGGTAAGTAGGACAGGTTTCTTAGAGTGTACTCTTTAGAGTGGGGAGACAGATGTGTTATTTTCAGTAAATATATTTATATATATTATATATATTTATGTTATATATATAAAGTATGCATTTATATGTATGTTATATATATAAAGTAAGTAAATAAATAAACACATTTATAAATACATAAATAAAATATTTATTAAATAAATTACATAATTTCAGATGAGGATAAATATTCTTAAGCCAACGTACCAATCAATTAGATTAGTACAAAGACAGAATGAGGAAGACTGTTTTTGATTTAATGGTCAAAGAAGGCATTTATGAAAAGGTGATATTTTAGTTGATATGTGAATAATAAAAGCAAATCAGACTATTACCCAACCTTGGAAGCATTCTAGATGAAAGAAACACAAAGCATGAAGGCTGTCCTATGAAAGCAATTCTCATGTGTAATGGAAGAGTTAGAAAGCAAGGGTGACAAGAGTAGAGTTGAACTTGACTTGAACTAGGATTTTAATAGTGGAAATAAAAAATAGAATGAAGGTTAGATTTATTTTGGAGGCAAAGTTGAAGAACTTGTTGATGGATAAATTTTGGGGGATGAAAAAAAGTAACTCCTGGGATTATTTGGCTTGAGTAATTCAGTAATATTGGCTTGGTAAATAGAAATGGCATTTATTTGGATAGAGAAGACAGAGGAGAAGCAGGAATTTTTTGGGGAGCAGGAGAAGACAATCCAGAGTTCTGTTTTGGCCGTAAAAAAAAAAAAAAAAAAAAGATGTAGACAGCTATTCAGAGCCCATGGGAAAATGTCAGGAAGGCATTTGGGTATAATAACATGCAAGTCAGGGAAGCAATCAATGTTCCACATTCAAGTCAATGAGTTGTCAGCGTTTGGCAGTCATATCTTGAAAAGTACTCCCAGGTATATAGTACATTTGGTAGGAGGCGCCCTCTTTTGTCACTGCTTCCAGAGTTCTCTCTCTCCCTAATAATGTGTAATTTTGAACACAAACTTACTGGCTATACTACCTGCTACTGCTTGTTGTTGTAGCCTCTACAGATTATCAGATAACTCTTCTTCATTCCCTGAAGGTTTCAAGACACAATTTACTTTCTCTCTCTCCATTGCTATTCTTGTCACAATTATTGTAATTTAGAATATCCACATGGACAATCATTTCTATACCTGAGCTTCAGAGTTTCTTCACATATCCTGACCTTCTCCTCCAAGATACCTATTTGCTTAGTCACTGTCTAGATCTTCTAACTCCCTCCACTGACTCAAATTTGAGCATTTTATTTTCCAAACACCATCTTCTCTTTTTATATCTTCTATTTATGCTCTTCCATCCTCTCTTTTTTCCCCCTCTAGACTTTAAGATGTAATTGACATATAATATTGTATAAGTTTAAAATGTACAATGTGATGATTTGATACATGTATGTATTGCCAAATGATTACCACAATACTTTATGATATTGTATTGTTTACTATAGTCACTGAACGATATATATTAGATCCCTAAAACTTACTCATCTTATGAATGGAAACTTGTACTCTTTGACAAACATCTCCTCACTTCCCACACCCCCAGCCCTTTGTAACCACTATTCTGCTGTCTGTTTTCATATGCTTGGATTTTTTTTTTTTGATTCCCCATATAATTGGGAGTCATACAGTATTGCCTTTCTCAGTCTGACTTACTTAAGGTTTTCAAGGGCCATCCATGTTGTAGCAAATAGAAAGACTTCCTTTTATTTTTTGTAATGGCTTTAAAAAAATTGTTAATAATTCTGTTCAATGTATGTACTGCATTTTCTTTATCTAGTCACCTGTTCATGGGCACTTAGGTTGTTCCTATATTTTAGCCGTATTATCCTTTATCTGCTGCACTAAATGTGGCAGTACAGCTCTCTCTTCCCACCCAAAGTAGGATTGCTAGATCATGAGGTGGTTCTGTTCTTAATTTTTTTATGGATGTCCATACTGTTTCCCACAGTGGCTATACCAATTTGTATCTCCACCAAGAGTACACAAGGGTTCTCTCTTCTACAAATCTTGCCAACACATGCTATCACTTGCCTTTTGATAATAGCCATTCTACCAGGTATGAGGTGATATTGCATCGTGGTTTTGATTTGCATTTTCCTCATGGTTAGTAATGTTGAGTATCTTTTCATGTATCTATTGGCCATTTATACGTCTTTTTTGGAGAACTGTTGATTCAAGTCCTCTGTCCATTTTAAAAATTGGATTATTTGTTTCTCTGCCATTAAATTGTAAGTGTTCTTTATATATTTTTGACATGAATCCTTTATCTGATATATGGTTTGCAATTATTTCCCTGCATTCTAAGTTGCCTCTTCATTTGTAGTATGTTTTCTTTTCTTTTTTTTTGTCTGGGCAGCTTTTTAGTTTGATTTAGTCCCCCTTGTTTAGTTTTGCTTCTACTTTTGCTATCATATCCAAAAACAAAACAAAATAAAAAATAAAAACAAAAGGAAAAAACATATTGTCAAGACCAGTGTTATGGTGCCTTTTCCCTGTGTTCTTTTCTAGGAGTTTTACAATTTCAGGTCTTACATTTAAGTCTGTAATAAATTTTGAATTAATTTTTGTGAGTAGTGTAACATAGGGATTCAATTTCATTCTTCTGTATGTAAATATCCAATTTTTACACCTCCATTTATTGAAAAAACTATCTTTTCCTCATTGAGTTTTATTGGCTCCCTTGTCAGATACTAGTTGGCTGTATATGCATGGATTTATTTATGAGCTCTTGATTCTATTCCACTAGTCTCTATGTCTGTTTTTATGCCACTATCGAACTATTTTGGTTACTACTTGATGGCTTGGTAATATAGTTTGAGGTCAGAAATTGTGATTCCCCAGGTTTGCTCTTTCTCAAGATTGCTTTGGATATTGTGTGTGTGTGTGTGTGTGTGTGTGTGTGTGTGTTTGCCAACAGATTTTAGGATAGGTTCTTCTATTTCTATGAAAAAGGCATTTGGGATTTTAATAAAGGTTACATCATATCCATATAGATAACTTTGGGTAGTATGGGCATTTAAACTATTAATTTTTCTGATCTATGAACTTTGAGTATCTTTGCATTTATTTGTGTCTTCAGTTTCTTGCATCAGTTTCTTACAGTTTTCAGTATACAGATCTTTCATCTTCTTGGTTAAATTTATTCCTTGGTTCTTTATTGTTTTCAATACTATCATAGATGAGGTTATTTTATTTATTTCTCTTTCAACTATTTTGTTTTTAGTTTATAGAAGTGCAACTAATTTTTATATATTGACTTTGTATCATTTAGCTTTACTAAATTTGTTTACTAGTTCCAGCAGTTTTTGTGTGTGTGTGTTTGTGAATTTATTAGGGTTTTCTATATATAAGATTGTGTCAACAGCAAACACAGTCTATTTACTTTTTCCTTTCCAATCTCGATGTCTCTGTCTGTCTGTCTATCCATCTATCTTGCCTAATCACTCAGGCTAGAACTTCCAGTACTATGTTGAATAGAAATTCTGAGATGGGTCACTTCTATGTTATTTCTGATTTGGGAGGAAAGCTTGTAGTTTTTAGCTTTCCACCATTGGGTTGATATTGGCTATAGGTTTCTCATATATGGCCTACATTATGTGGAAGTATGTTCCCTCCATGTCCAATTTGTTGAGAGGTTTTATTACAAAAGAGTAGTGAATTTTGTCAAATGCTTTTTCTGCCTCTGTTGAAAGGATACTATGATTTTTATCCTTCAATTAATGTGATGTATCATACTTATTGTTTTGTGTACATAGATGTAATTATAATAATCGTGAATTTGTTAAAGCTTGCCTTGTGTCCTCTGGTGGATTAAAATTTGCCTGATTCTTAGTGACCCATGTAGCCTTGAGTTTTCTGTGCATTTGAAGGGGCAAAATCCTCTTTATGTCCTTACAGTCTGATTTTGGCAGATAAAGACTTTTCCTTTTGGTGCCCCAGGGCCAATGGGACTATCTCGAATTACAGTCATCCTGGTTTCAGCCTGTTACAAGAATGTTGATGGGTCTGTAGTGGGGTCCATGGATCTTGTCTGGTCCAGAGATGGATAGGGCTGCTTCTAGTACTTTGTTCAGTGCAATGGTGCTAGGACAGGTATCTGCTTCTGAGTTCACAGTTGGGTTCCAAATAGCAGGCTTATGACATAGATAATATAGCTCCTGCTAAGTTGCTGTTAGGGGTCCTGCCTGGTATTGATGGATCTTTGAGTGGCAGGACTGGGGCTGCAACAAAGTCTCAAGGCTATTTCAGATCCCACAGCTAAAACTGAGGTCTGAAGACCTGGCTCTGGAAGCATAGAAAGGTATGTCTCCTGTCATAACCAGGGCATAGGAGTATAAGAGGTCCCAGTTTCGGCCACTCACTGCTGACAAAATCCAAAGGCAGAGAAGTGAGTGGCAGTGAAACAAAGAAATTTATTTCAGTGAAGCCAATACTAAGATGATAGCAGACTAGCATCTCAAAGACTGTCTCCAAAATGCCAAAAATACTTCCAGTTTTATAAGGAAATTGTAGGGCAAAGATGGGTATGGATATGTGGGTAGGCAGCCAAGGTCAAATAGATTATTGCCTTAGAATTAATCATGGGGAGGGGCTTGCTGGCTTAGGACTGTCCTTATTGTTTGAAGGAGTAGTTTCAGTTCTCATCAGGGCTGCTTTGTTTGAGCCAAGAGACAAGGTGGAAATCAGAGCCCAAGTAGTAAGTTTGAGGTCAAAGTGGAGGAAGCTGAAGTCCTTTTCCACTGTCTCCTTCTGGTACTCTGGATGGGCTAGACTGCTCCTTGACAGTGGCTGGAAGGGCTGGATCCAAGAATAGGATTTTTTTTTCAGGATCTCTGGAAGCATAGACAGCAGAACTGCTCAGGGACGATAACTGGGAAAAGAGTCAAACTGAATATAGGCCCTTTCAGGATCTCCTGGGGGTACAGATGGGATTGTCTCTTGACTGGTCCCTGTCCCAGCAGCAGTGCTTGTGGACAGCAGCTTTGAAAGCTAGAGCCATCATAGGGCCCCTTCAAAATCTACAGTTTGGCAGAGTTTGGCAAGTTTACCTCTAGAGGCTCTTGGATCGTGGCTGAGTGGATCTGTTGGTGGTTGACAGGCTACTTCAAGATCCACAGCTGGGATCAAAGTTTGTATATCTATTACTCAACACATAGGTAGGAATAACTCTTCCTGGGCTCCTTGGCCTATGGTCCTGGTGACAGATCCAAGACCAGACAGAGCTGTAGCTGAGTTCTTAGGGGTACAGAGCTATTTCTGGATCTGGGACCACAGTTGCTGAGCCAGCCACTGGGTTGCAAGCCTATTTTCCCAAAATAATTTTGCTTGGTCTTAGACTGCACTTATGTTTCAAAGTTTTCTACCTGGATCCCCAAACTCCTACAAAGTCACTTTTGTCTGTAGATGGATGCAAAATTGTTGTTGGGTTTATAACTGAACCCAAGGGATTCACCACTTGGGGTGAATTACATTGAACCTAGCCCACGAAACTGTTGAAAGCAAAGAATTTTTTTTTAACTTGTTACAAATGCAGAGACAGTGAGATAGCTTTCAAAGCACTGTTTCCCTGTGAGGTTTGTATAAGAAGATTTACTTACTGTAAAGGGAGCCAGGGCAGAGACCTTGCTTAGCCACTTTGGTTCAATTGCACATGTGTACCTTCTTCAATGTGCTAGTGTGTACAAAGGTTCAAAAAATGGTGGAAGAGTCCACCCATGGGAGGAGATATTAATATTATAATGAGTTAAAGGTGACTTCAGGACAACTCAGGAGGCTTTCTGTGCAGGTCCTTAACAACCCTTCTGGTCAGACTGGCTCATGTAAGGGGCTATTAGGTGAGGCACACCTAACAAAGGACTATCAGGTGAAACACCTAGCCAGGTATCTTCTTGGCTAAAACTGTTAGTTCTGCAAAGCAAAACACATTCTTTACCTATTTTTGTCCCTTCTCCTTCCTCCTTTGCACTGATAGTTTCAGCTTTCTGATTTGAGCAGCTTTCTAGTTTATCCTAGCTAGAAGGTGGTAATATGAAGAAAGATCTCTTTTTTAGTCATCACGCTGATGTCACTCTTCATTCTCTCTCGAATCAACTCCAATCAGAGTTCTACCACCCATCTACAGATACAACTCTTACTTGGAGTCGTCAGGGACACCCAAATTATGAAAGTCAAGCAATGGCTGATCATTTTATTTTTATTGAAACTTGCTACTTGGGGCATTACTATCTTGAGAGTATCCTAAATTACTAGCACTCCTTCTCTGCCTCTTGTGTCAGTTCCTTCTAATTTCCATTATTAAATTTGGAGTACTTTGGAGCCCAGTCTTCATCTGAGGTACTCTTGTTATCTACAGTAATCTATTGTCTTTAAATATCCACTGTATACTAAAAATCACAAATTGATATCTTAAATACACATTTCTTTTCAGGACTCTAGATGGTACATAATATTGCATACTTAACATCTTTGACAGCTAAAAGAAAAACCCTTAAACATTATAATTTGTTGAAAATAAAATATATCTAATTTCAGTGTAAACTTATTCTATACACTCTATTCTCCTCCTCAATAAAGGGCATCACTATTTCTTTGATAGTTCTGATCAAGCCTTTGGAGTTAACTGCTCTTTCTCTCATGTCCCAAATCCAAAACATCTTCAAATCTCATCTATTGTTTATATAAAATATTTACCTATTCTCACTCCACTACTACCTCTGTTGAAACTGTTATGTTTTTTGCCTGTAGTATTTTCTGATAGTTTCCTAAATGGTATTTCTAATTTCTACCTCTGCCCTTCTATTGTCGTTATTGTCTATTCTTAAAGTAGTACCCAGGTTTGTCCTCTTTCAAAACTGAACTTGGTTCATGTCACTTTTCTTCACATAACTCCACTGTAAAGCCAAGGTGTTTAGGATGACCTACCAGTCCTCCCAGAATTTCTCTGCTTCCTTTTCAGGGTCATTCAACTGTGAAGCCTCTTGCTCAACCTGCTTCTCCCATCTGGACCTCCTTGCTCTTCCCTGGACATGTAAAGCATGCTCTCATCGCACAGTTTTGACAGTCTTTCTGGTTCCTCTTCCTCACATTTCTGAATGGTTTACTCCTTCACCTCCATGTTGTCTTTTTATCAGAAAGTTCCTCCTTGAACATCTTACATAAAATGACCAATCCTACTAAAGATTCATCCCAGAATTCCCTCTTCTCTTTAATATACTTTATTCATGCCTATAGCTGTTGAACATCATGTATCAAAAAAACCTTTTTTTCCCTTTCTTTATTATTATTATTATTATTATTATTATTATTATTATTTACTATCCTTGCCTTCAAACTAGAGTATTAGTTCCATGAGGGAAGGAATTTTGTCTATTTTGTTTACTGCACATTCTAGGTGCCTTCAAGAGTCCCTGCCACTTGGTGGACATTCCACAAATCTCTATTTGTGCAATGAACATTCATGGGTTTTAAAACTATATGATTGTTAAGGCAATGTTTTCCAATCTTGCTGTAGTTTAAAGATTAAATGGGGCTATTTCTTAGAAATTCTGATTAAGTAATTCTTTAATGCTGCCAGCACACTGCATTTATGATCCTAGGTGATTCTGGGGTTTTCTAATATTAAGAATTGAACAGAAAAGGAAGACCTAGCCATGGAAACTGTTCCATTTTGTGACATCATCCAATAATTAATGCCGTTTTTTATATCTCCTGTCACTTTGAATTTTCTGCTCAACTTGGTAACAAACTGGATTCCCAAACTCAAAATTCAGTATCTGATATAATGGATACAGCATTTGATTTTCATATTTAAGGTAATTGTGATTTTAGTTTTGTTACTGTATTAATTAAGCAATTAAAGCAGGAAATAAACATTTATCAAAATTATTATCTATTATATGCTTAAGCCCTTGCAGTTTTATTTTTAATTAATGGCAATGTAAAAGAAAAACTAGAAATTTTATATTTTAAGATCAGGTTCTAAATTCAATTACCACAGAACTATTTGCTTTTCATATTTTTTTCAGTCTTTATTGTATTTTGGGTAGTTGGTTTTCTTTAGAGAGTGTTATCTTGGCATTCAAAATAACATCCAGGACTCCAGTGGTTATTCAGTTTAATGAGCTATTTACCATAATATAAAATGGGAAGCCATACTTAAAGAGAGAAAGAAGAGTAACTTACTTGATGGTATAAAGCAGCCTCGTAGGTAGAAATAGGATAATTATTCCTATGAATATTCTTTCATTTGTCATCCATCTGAGACTTACTGTCAGGAATTTTTTTTGAGTGTGAGATAGGTAGATAGATAGATCTGTAGATCTATCTACTTCCCTCCCCCTGCTCCCATTGTTCAATATACAGATTACGAGAAAACAGGTATAATTGCCTGACAGCTGAATCACCATAGCTCTATGGTAGGGTTCAAGAGTGGTAGCTGCAAGGACAACTTTGTAATTCCAGATACTCCGTAGTGTTTCCCCTTTCCTGTAAATTACAATGTAAGTAGTTCTTTGTCATCACAACCCAACGGCTGATTAAATGTCAACTCAGAAAATATTCCGGGTAACGTGAAAGTAGTTCACTCACAGCTGCTAATAATTTGTGATGTTCAGATGCTTTGAAATTCTAAGCTTTGCAAAAGACTTGCAGATATCTTCCAAAGGAATGATGGAGCATTAATTTTTACTGAGATTTCTTATTTTATTATTCTTAGAAAATTAATAGTCCTATCAGTCTATTTTATTTACATTTGTAATTCTTTAAATTTATTTAAAAATACTAGACACTCATACCTAGATCTTCTCAAACTAATTTGTGACAGCTCCATTAGGTCGAATGTTCCTTTTATAGATTATGATTGCGTTATTCATTTGGCCCAATTTATATTAAGCTAGAGGGTATATGAAATAATACCTAGCTAGCTCTCTATCACTAATGATAATTGATTTGTGAGGAGTCCTTATGCATGAAACTCAAATTTTTATTTTTATTTTTTATTATTTTAATTTTGTATTATTATAAATATATCAATATATTAATGACATATATTATTATGTTTATATATTATATTTATATATTTTAATATATTGTATTAATATTATATTATTTATTATTTATTTATTTTATTTATTATTACTATTGAATTTTTATTTTAATTTACTATTTTTGGATTATAAGCTTCAAATAAATTCATATAATGCATCAATACTGATTAAATTGTTGAAAGGTATTATGGGAAAGGACTTGCATTTCCTCATATTAATAATTATGTAATACTCATTATATGACTTTTTTTCCATTTATGTCATATATTGATGTTGGTCACTGCAGAATATATGTAAGTGCACTTTTAGCCATTTAATTTACACCAATATGATATATTTTTCTTATTCTTTTTTTTTTCCAAGCTCTCTTAATTTTTCTATTTTTTTTATAAACATATATTTTTATCCCCAGGGGTACAGGTCTGTGAATCACCAGGTTTACACACTTTACAGCACTCACCAAAGCACATACCCTCCCCAATGTCCATAATCCCACCCCCTTCTCCCAAACCCCCCTCCCCCCAGCAACCCTCAGTTTGTTTTGTGAGATTAAGAGTCACTTATGGTTTGTCTCCCTCCCAATCCCATCTTGTTTCATTGATTCTTCTTCTACCCACTTAAGCCCCAATGTTGCATCACCACTTCCTCATATCAGGGAGATCATATGATAGTTGTCTTTCTCTGCTTGACTTATTTCGCTAAGCATGATACGCTCTAGTTCCATCCATGTTGTCACAAATGGCAAGATTTCATTTCTTTTGATGGCTGCATAGTATTCCATTGTGTATATATACCACATCTTCTTGATCCATTCATCTGTTGATGGACATCTAGGTTCTTTCCATAGTTTGGCGATTGTGGACATTGCTGCTATAAACATTCGGGTGCACGTGCCCCTTTGGATCACTATGTTTGTATCTTTAGGGTAAATACCCAATAGTGCAATTGCTGGGTCATAGGGCAGTTCTATTTTCAACATTTTGAGGAACCTCCATGCTGTTTTCCAGAGTGGCTGCACCAGCTTGCATTCCCACCAACAGTGGAGGAGGGTTCCCCTTTCTCCGCATCCTCGCCAGCATCTGTCATTTTCTGACTTGTTGATTTTAGCCATTCTGACTGGTGTGAGGTGATATCTCATTGTGGTTTTGATTTATATTTCCCTGATGCCGAGTGATATGGAGCACTTTTTCATGTGTCTGTTGGCCATCTGGATGTCTTCTTTGCAGAAATGTCTGTTCATGTCCTCTGCCCATTTCTTGATTGGATTATTTGTTCTTTGGGTGTTGAGTTTGCTAAGTTCTTTATAGATTCTGGACACTAGTCCTTTATCTGAGCGTGTGAAAGGAATCCATCAAAATCCTTGAGGAGAACACAGGCAGAAACCTCTTCGACCTCTGCCGCAGCAACATCTTCCTAGGAACAACGCAAAAGGCAAGGGAAGCAAGGGAAAAAATGAATTATTGGGATTTCATCAAGATCAAAAGCTTTTGCACAGCAAAGGAAACAGTTAACAAAATCAAAAGACAACTGACAGAATGGGAGAAGATATTTGCAAACGACATATCAGATATTTTTCTTATTCTTGTAAACTTTTTAATTATAAGTTACAACTTTTGGGAAAATTATACTTACTGTTAAAACTACCCATAATTATAGACAGAACAACCTATATTTGAAGCATATCACTCTATATATAATTCAGAGCCTTAGAAGACAGTCTAAATTAATGAAATATTTTCAACTCGTGGGATTGTTCTCTATAGAAAAATTGTTTTTGTCTCTGTTAATATTTTTTACCATACATGTGAGTTCAAACATCTCAAAATCAGTTGGCTAAAATATTTGAGTCAGTTGTATCATGAAGCCTCTAGATATTTACAGAGATTGACAGTTTCTTATGCCTGTTGTTTGTGAGATATGATTATCTAGACCATCTTTTTAAAATATGTTTTTACTACAAAAAAGGAAAAAATTGCTTTGGGTTCCCTCTTCTAGTATGGACTTATTTGAAAGCTGAAGTTATTGAAAATGATAATAATGGACTATAACCAATTTACATAAATAGAAAACTGAATTTTGAAACTATGGAGAAAAAATGCAGCATGTATCAGAATATGTATTTATTAAAAGGACAATTGAAAAAATATATTTATGTATAAACTATGGCATAGCAGACAGCATCACGGACCCACCCCATATCCCCTCAGAACCATTTATTATTTTCACATGCCTGCTATGATATGTTTGCTCTCCCAGCAGCAAGCCCCTGCATCTCCTTATCTGGGGGCTGCCCCCAGGCTGCCAAAAGCTGCTTGACCAGCCTGCAGAGAGAACTGCCCCTTGACAGCTGAAAATATTTTAGAATTTACAGCTTCCATAGAAGCTGTTAACCAATGACTGACTGGTATAGGAGTGTAAATACTAGTTCTCCCTTGTCTCCTGTGTTATAACCCATACTTCCTTCAGAATTGCCCTACAAAACTGAGGCAAATTTACTTAAATTTCAAAGACTTCAACCTGATAACCCACCTAGTTCTACTATGCTGCTGGGTTGGCTTTGGGAATCCAGAAATTGAAGGAGACTAAATTTTAATGATGTGCAAGTTCCAGAATTGCCTTGAAAGAATGTTGAGGAAGGAAATGAAAAGGTTAAGAGAAAGAGATATGTGAGAGAAAACCTATTCTATAGAAGTTGCCAAGCTCTTGCTGGCTGCTCAGTGGAAGTGTGAGCAGTGTCTTGCTGGCCCTGTTCTGCCATAAATGCTATGGTTTTCAGCACCTGCTGGCTACCGACTCCACCCTCTTCCAGGATCAGGTCCACGGTATCTTGGATAGTAGATCAGGACGTGATCCTGATTTACTTCTGCCTGTAGAAGTTCATGGACTGCACTTTCATGCAGTTCAACAACTAACTGAGGACAAACTAGCACCCAACGCCACATAGTATGATTTTTGCTTCCATGGATTTAATAAAAATTCACCATTTAAACAAAAAAAATAAAGATGGGCCCAGAGATTTTGTTCATTAAGGAGATAAGGAGTGCACCTGTGCTGGTTACACCATCATGACTAACTTGCTCAGTTGTTGCTATCTTCTCAGGTCATGACTGACAGCAGAAAGCTTTAATGGAATTGGGCTTCTTAGTCTCAATGAAGATGATACGATTCCAGAATATCTTTGTTTCACATTCATTTAAAAAGTACCCTTTTTCTGATTAAAAATATATGTACGTAGGCAGGTTTTTAAAAAGCCATTTAGAGATATCATTCTTTGTCTTCTAGTTTCAGTCCTTGCTGTTTACTGGTCTCTCATGGGTATACATTGGGACTTTTCATGATATTGCACATAGTCTTTTATTATTTTTCCTATTTTCAGAACTTTTGTACATTTTGTGTTTCATCTGGAAACTTTTACTGTTGGTCTTTTATCCAGTTCATAAAATCAGTCTTTTATTGTACATAATTTACTATTAATCTTGTCTATTAAGAGCTCAAATTTTATTTTTCAGGTTTAAATTTAAGACTTCTTTCATTGATTCTCTAATGAACTCATTATTATCATAAGTTTTAACTTATTAACTCATAGTTTTATTTTCTTGTGGTTGGAAAAGATACTTATAGTTTTGTTTTCTTGTGGTTGGAAAAGAAATGATGATTACATGATTTCAATCTTAAAATTTATCGACTTATTTTGTGAGATAACATGTAGTTTATTCTGGAGCTTGTTCCATGTGCAGTGGAAAAGAAATGTGTGTTCTCCTGTTTGGGGTAGAGTGCTCTGTAAATGTCTTTTCGGTCTGATCGGTTTATAGGATCATTCAAGCTTCCTATGTCCTGCTGTCTCATTGTTTTATCCATTATTGAAAGGAGTGTGTTTCAGAATCAGCTCTTATTATAGAATTACTTCTTCCTTAAATTCTGTCAATTGTTGCTTCATATACTTTGGGCCCCTGTTGTAAGGTGCATAAGGGATTATAATTGTTTTATCTTTTGTTGAATTGAAACTTTTATTAGTATATAATATCATTTTTCATTTCTTTTAACAGTTTTTGACCTAAAATCCATTTTTTGATAATAATAAATTTGCTCATGTATCTTTTGGTTACAATGTTTAAGAAATATCTTTCCCTGTCCATTTAAATTTAACCTCTTGTGTCTTTGTATCTTATGAGTCTCTTGTAAATAGTACAGATTAATCATGCTTTTTATTTACTCTACTAATTTCTGCCTTTTAATTAGAAAGTTCAGTCTTTTTACTTCTTAAGGAATTACTGATAAGGTAGGACTTACTACTGCCAGTTTGCGATTTGTTTTCTCAAATTCTACATTAATGCCTTTTTTTGGTAACTAATTTTTTGCAATGCATCATTTGATTTCCTTATTCTTTCCTTTTCTGTATATTTTTTAGTGATTTCTTAGTGGATTCCTGGGGATTACAGTTAATATCTTATTATAACAATGTATTTTGAATATGAACAACTTAACTTTAATAGCATACATGCATTCTGCTCTTATGCATCTCTAACCTTCCCTTTTATATCGTTATTGTCACATATTACATTTTTATACATAATGTGCTAATTAGCATAAATTTACGACTATTCTTTAATACATTTGTCTTATAAGTTATATAAGAAAAAAGTTGATAAATAAGTTACCAAAAAGTGCAAACCTACTGGTTTATTAGAATAAACAATGAATCTTGGAACACTGAAAAAATTTTTAAAAAGGAAAAAAAGGAATTATCACATGACCCAAAAATATTATTATACAAACACACACACACACACACACACACACACCAGGAATTAAACAGATCTTTACAGTGAATGTTCTAGCAGTATTATTCATAATAGCTGAAAGATGGTAACAATATCAAGATGAATGGATAAACACAATGTAGTATATACATATGATGGGATATTATTTAACCAGAAAAATGAGTGAAAATTTGATGTATTCTACAACATGGATGAACCTTGGAAATGTTATAAAAAGTAAAATAAGTTGATGCAAAAGAAGAAATTGATTTTGTTTATAGAAGAAAGTCTAGAAGAATCTACTACATAGAGATTGAAAGTAAATTGGAAGTTACCAGGGGCTGGTGGCAGGAAGAAATTTGGAGTAAAAAGAAAAACTAAACATTAATTTAGCTTTTGGAATTTTTTTATTGCAGGATGACCATGATGATATTCATAGTCCCTCAAAACCAAAAGAAGAAGAGTTGGTTAAGGAGGATTTAGGAATTTAAGAGAGAGTATTTAAGTATCCCTTTCTTTCTTTCTTTCTTTCTTTTTTTTAACCCTCCTCTCTTAAATCCAGGTGGTCTTGGGTGGATAGAAGGTGGGGGCGGGGAGGTAGGAATCCATTAAACCTTTAATCTTAAGACCTATATGAATATAAAATAGGATGGCTTGGAATAAGATGATTAGTCCTGTTCGATGCAAACTTCTTGAAGACCGAGAGCTTATGTATTCACTGTCCTATCTCCAGAGACTTAGAGCATCTTGGAACTTTTACTGACTCTTAAAAGATTTTAATTAGATGGGTAAATGGATTAATGCCATTCATGAATGTTTATAATTTGGTTTCAACTTTTTAAAAATAATGTGTTATTGGAACACAAACATGCTTATTCATGTACATATCATCTGAGACTGTTCTCACTCTACAATGACAGTGTACTTGAAGCAGAAACTATATAATCTGCAAAGCCTAATTTTTTTTAATTAATTAATTTGTTTTTGGTAATCTCTACACCCAACATGGGGCTTGAACTCACAACCCTGAGATCAAGACTCATATGTTCCTCCAAGTAAGCTGGCCAGGCACCCCAAAATAGGTAGCTCTTTTTAAAAATTTTTTTAAATTTTTTATTAACATGTAATGTATTATTAAGCCCAGGGGTACAAATCTGTGAATCGCCAGGTTTACACATTTCACAGCACTCACCATAGCCAACCCTCACTCACCCAACCACCCTCTCCCTACGCCCTTCCCCCCGGGAACCCTCAGTTAGTTTTGTGAGATCAAGAGTCTCTTTGTTTGTCTCCCTCCTGATCCCATCTTGTTTCATTTTTTTCCTTCCCTACCCCCAAACCCCCTACATTGTCTCTCAAATTCCTCATATCAGGGAGATAATATGATAATTGTCTTTCTCAGATTGGCTTATTTCACGCAGCCTAATACCCTCTAGTTCCATCCACATTGTTGCAATGGCAAGATTTCATTTCTTTTGATGGCTGCATAGTATTCCATTATATATATAAACCACATCTTCTGTAGTCATTCATCTGTTGATGGACATTTGGGTTCTTTTCATAGTTTGGCTATCGTGGACATTGCTGCTATAAACCTTCGGGTGCATGGCTCTTCAGATTGCCACCCCAGCTTTCTTCTGATGTCCATTAGCATGATAAATTGTTTTCCACTCTTTCACTTTAAATCTGGAGGTGTCTTTGGGTCTGAAATGAGTTTCTTGTAGATAGCATATTGATGGGTTTTGTTTTTTTATCCATTCTGATACCCTGTGTCTTTTGATTGGGGCATTTAGCCCATTTACATTCAGGGTAACTATTGAGAGATATGAATTTAGTGCCATTGTATTGCCTGTAAGGTGACTGTTACTGTATATTGTCTCTGTTCCTTTCTGGTCTACTACTTAGGCTTTCTCTTTGCTTAGAGGACTCTTTCAATATTTCCTGTAGGACTGGTTTGGTGTTTACAAATTCTTTTAGTTTTTGTTTGTCCTGGAATCTTTTATCTCTCCTTCTATTTTCAAGGATAGCTTAGATATAGTATTCTTGGTGGCATGTTTTTCTCATTTAGTTCTCTGAATATATCATGCCAGTTCTTTCTGGCCTGCCACATCTCTGTGGATAAGTCTGCTGCCAATCTAATATTTTTACCATTGTATGTTACAGACTTCTTTTCCCGGGCTGCTTTCAGGATTTTCTCTTTGTTGCTAAGACTTGTAAGTTTTACTATTAGATGATGGAGTGTGGACCTATTTTTACTGATTTTGAGGGGGGTTCTCTGCACCTCCTGGATTTTGATGCTTGTTCCCTTTGCCATATTAGGGAAATTTTCTATTATAATTTCCTCCAATATACCATCTACCCTTTTCTCTTTCTTTTTCTTCTGGGATCCCAATTATTCTTATATTGTTTCATCTTATAGTATCACTTGTCTCTCGAATTCTTCCCCTGTGGTCCAGTATTTGTTTGTCTCTTTTGCTCCTCTTCTTTATTCTTCATCATTTGGTCTTTTATATCACTAATTCTCTCTTCCACTTCATTTATCCTAGCAGTAAGAGCCTCCATTTTTTATTGCACCTCATTATTAGCTTTTTTAAAATTTCAGCTTGGTTAGATTTTAGTTCTTTTCTTTCTCCATAAAGGGCTTTTATTTCTCCAGACAGAGTTTCTCTAATATCTTCCATGCCCTTTTTGAGCCCAGCTAACAATTTAAGAATCATTATTCTGAACTCTAGTTCTGAAATCTTACCAATGACCACATTGGTTTGGTCCCTAGCCATTGGTACTGCCTCTGGATCTTTTTTTTTGTGGTGAGTTTTTCCACCTTGTCATTTTATCCAGATAAGAATACATTAATGAGAGAATAAAATAGTGAAAGAGTGGCAAAGAACCCAGAAAAATGTGCATTAACCAAATCAGAAGAACCCCCAAATCATGGGGAAAAGAAAGGGGGTAAAAAGAAGCTCAGAAAAAAAATTAAAAAATATATATATATATATATATATATATATGATCAGACTGGTGAATGGAACAGAGCCACCCACTTGATTTGGGGTTTATTTTGGTCTTTTAGAAGAAACTAGCTCCTTAAATTTTAAAGAAAGGAAAAAATATATATATGCTCACAAAAAAAGGGTAAACACGATGAAGGGATGGAATATGACTGTAAATGTGAAAATTTTTTTAAAAATTCAAAAAAAGGAGTTGATAAGAAGTTGGCTGGGAAAAGAAAGAAAAAAAAGTGGAGAGAATTTGGTCAGGCTGGAGACTAGAACAAACCCTGTGCTAGATTTAGGGTATATTTTGATCTATTAGAAGAAGTTGTATCCCAAAACTTTTTAGAAGAAAAAAACTCTGTATGTATACAAAAAATAAAGTTAGATACTATGATAGATAAAATATGACAATAATAAGGTTCAAAAAATTTTTTTAAAGAAAGGTATTGTTAAGTAAACTAGTTAAAAAATGTTAAAAGAAGAAAGAGGAAAAGTTAAAATAATTAGAATAAGAAAAAAGTTTTTAAAATTTAATTAACTTTGCAAGACTAAAGAATCATGGGGAGAAAGCCATGAATTCCATGCTTTGCTTTCCCCTTTTCTGGAATTCTGCTGTTCTCCTTTATCAGTGACCTTGGTCTTGCCTGGATGTTCTTGCTGATCTTCAGGGGCGAGGGGCCTATTATAGTGATTCTCAAGTGTCTTTGCCCAAGGTGGAATTACACCACCCTTGCCAGGGGCCAGACTAAGTAATCTGCTGGGTTTCACTCTTGGGAGTTTTTGTTCCGTGAATGCTTTGCTTTTTGTAGTGCTCTGGAGGACGGGAATGAAAATGGCGGCCTCTCAGTCTCTGACCTGGAGAACCCAAGAGCTCGGGGACCCACTCCTCTGTACACCCTTGGATAAAAGTGCTTAATCACTCCTGTCTCCTTGGTTTCTGGCCACACTCCAAGCTCACCTGGTCTGTGATTGAGCGTTTCTGTCTCTGGCACATAGTCCCAGTTGGAGTCTCCAAACCCAACAGATTCCTGCCTCCAGAGAAGGAAGGTGAGTGTCCCCAAATCTGCCACTTGTGGGGTCCCTGCCCAAAAAGCAGTGGTCCAACTGTGCCACAGATCACAGTTTAAGGTTACTTTAAGCTGAGAGCTCACTCCTCAGCTCCATCTCCGTAGTCAGCTTCTCAACTCTAATACTTGTGAGCCCTGCTACACTCAGACATCCCCAATCCTTCTGTGACCCTCGAGGACCTGAGATCATGCTGTCCCTGTGAGGGCTCCACCCCTGCTTAGTCTCTGGAGCAATGTCCCTCAGTGGAGCAGACTTTTAAAAGTTCTGATTTTGTGCTCTTTTGCTCTGCCACTTGCTAGGAGCCACCCTTTCCCCCCATGGTCTATCTTCCCATGGCTCCAGATTCACGTCTCTGCAGGTCCTCCCTTTCATAAAGTGGTTAATTTTCTGTTCCTAGAATTGCTGCTTTTCTTCTCTTCAATCTCCTGTTGGATTTGTGGCTGTTTGGAATTGTTTGATAAATATCTAACTGAACTCCTGTGACCTGATGTCATCTCAGCCTGCTATTCCTCTGCCTGAAAGCTTAAAATGTTACTAACTGGTTCATTATAGAAAAAAAAAATTGCTGACTCTTGGCCTACTGTGTCTGTTCCATGATATCTGTCTTCAATTTTCTTACCCTCTATGATTTTTTCACAGGTTCATTTCTCTCTTTCAAAAGTTTACCTCAAACCATGCCAAAATTCAGTTCCATATTTTCCTAATTGGAATAAACTTTTCCTTCTTTAGCTTTGGTTCTTATCACACTTTGACACTTTATTTTACTTACTCCAGTCTCTTATTATTTGTTTATATTTTTCTTCCCTATTGTAAATATCTTTAGACATAAAGTTATATTTAGGGGAGTGTCCATACCACTCAATAATTGCCTATTGCAGATGCTCAGTTCTGATACTTAAATAAATGAATGTGGTATGCTAGAAATTATCTGAGCATTTTTTTTTTGGTATTTTATAAATCTTGGGTAATAAATGGATTTTGCTAAAATAATACTTTAATAACTATATGTAATGCATAATTATAAGAAAAATTTATATTAAAAAAGTATTACCGAAGAATTTTTTTAAAGATTTTATTTATTTATTTGACAGAAAGAGAGATCACAAGTAGGCAGAGAGGCAGGCAGAGAAAGAAAAGGAAGCAGGCTCCCTGCTGAGCAGAGAGCCCAATGTGGGGCTCAATCCCAGGACCCTGAGATCATGAGCAGAGCTGAAGGCAGAGGCTTTAACCCACTGAGCCACCCAGGCACCCTTACAAAAGAATTTTTTGAAAGAGCATACCACTTTCGTATCTTCCTACAATGTATTTGGTATATTTCACTTATTTTTTCCTATGGGTGAAAACTACATCTTTCTCTGTAGAAGTTTTACTTTCTCCCTTAAGATGGAATGAGTAAAAGACTATCTAAATTTATACACTGGCAACTACATTTTATTGTTTTGTGGTTTTGAGAACTGCTTCCTTTTTAGATGTGTTCCTTTAGATACTAAGACTAATTTTTTATCACTAAAATGTGGATACTCACAGAGATTTCAGAGCTGCATTTTTTTCTCTCAACCAGATGTTCATTCTAAAATCATCCACTAACACTGAATAAATGCATTGCTTTTTCCTTTCTGTGTTTATACATATTAATGCGGTGGAGACTTTGAATTGGACATCCAACCCATTAAATAAAAATATGTATATGTAAATGAAATAATGTTACTATGAAGCATTTACTTTACTTTCATATGAAAAGGAAAATTGTATGAAAATCTCTAAGGATGAATGTTTCTATCACGTAAGTGACAAGAATTATTTCCCCAAATTACAATCTCTGTGTAGATTTTTTTCTGTCTTCTTCTGAGTTTATTTTATTTCTTTACATTTCTTACTATGATAATTAAGAGAGAGTAACACCTTCTGTGTTGACAGAAAAGATTATTTATTCTTTTCACTTAGATTTGCAGGAATTTTTTACTCAAAATTTTTAGATTGCCTAAAAATACAATCCATATGCTGTTTCAGTTTAGTAGCATTAGAAAACTTCATTTTTGAAGTGGCTACAAGTATGTGACTAAAATTAGATTCAAATATTCACTGTATCTTTGGTAAGACATTTATAAATACAGTAGTTCTTTTTAATTCTGTATAAAAATAAAATTCTAAATATGCTTTTATAGTATATATATTACTTTGCGCTGGTGGTATATTCCTTTAGAATTTATGTCTGTTGTTGTGATTAATAAAGTTCTCTGTGCTTTTAGTGTCAAAATTGCAGATCTTAAATGTTGAATTAAAATGCTCTATCTTTCAAGACTTTGAAAAATGGAATCCCTTAAAATTATATGTGTGTCCTTAAAGCTCCATAAATCATTCTTTTTCAATAAATAATTCAGTTATAATTTTATTCACTTACAGAAGAGAATAACCCCAAACCATTAATAGGGTAATTACTATTTTAAAATGAACTGAGTCCAGAAGGTCTATAAAGCAATCTTTTTCCAGTGAAATTTCTAGGTAAGCTTAATTAATATTAACTGAATAGATACTTTAAACATCATGCATTACTTCAGTAGTGGAATTATACTCTTGAATAGGCAGATTTATGCAGCCAGAGTAGCAAGTAGTGGAGATAGCTACTGTTAAGTTCTAAACTAGTGCCTTTTTTTAGAAAAGAGCAAATAAAAGATATCAAATATTCAAACCTGAAGAGAGAAATTTGACAAAAAATTGTAAGTGAAATAAATATTTTTCCTGGTTCAATATTGGCAACTCAATAATCTCTTCCTGTTAAAGGTAACAATTCATTCATCATTGCTCTTTAGTACTTGATTGTTTACCTTATCCTTTGTTCTCTCTGATTTCACATCTATCAACTAATTAAAATTACTGTACTGAATTCTAATCAAGTGTCTAGTCTCATTACTTAAGAGGAAATCAAGGTGAATCATGTTGAGCCTTGAGTTTAATGGCAGTCGTTGGAATGAAAAAAATATTAGCACTGCAAAGGAATAATAACTGATTAATAAATAGGTAAATTTATAATCCTTGCACTTTATCTAAAGGACTATGGCAAACCAGTCAATATTCAGGGAGTTCTTTCAGGTGGGAGGGACCAGGATTTGATTAACAGGTTAACTGTAATATCATGGTCCTGCCTAGGAAGTAAATTTACTATATTTCAGTAACTGAAATATAGTTACTGGAAGGTTACTAAACTGGAAGGTCTATAGAGTAGAAACCAGCCTCCAGTGAAATGATTCAAAAGGAATAAATCAGAGTGGAATGTCTCCAGGTCACTGAATTTGTGTTCAATATAATGTTCAAGCCAAGCTCCAAGGAAATTAACATGCTAGAGATGGGGAAATTAGGCCAAATGAAGTTAATAGACAGACTCGACATGTGAAATAGAGGCGGCTTAGTTAGAATATAGGTGGCAAGTACTTGCCTCTGATAAACAATATAATGGATTTAAAAAAATTATGCAAACATAAATCCTAATATACTTTTTAGAAAAGACTGAGTTGTTGCCTCTTTGTGTCTAAGATGATAGTTGTCAGTCACACCTAGCTATTTATATTAAGTATAAATTAACATTAAAATCCAGTTCTTCAGCTGTATTAAACATTCTCATATCCTCAATAACTTCTTATGTCTTTGGATACCGTATTTTTCAGTATGTATATAGTTATTTTCATCACTTAATTTTTAATTAAAAAAATTTTAAATGATTTTATTTATTTGAGAAAAAGAATGAGCAAGAGAGAGAGCACAGGAGCAGGAGCAGAGGGAGAGGGAGAAGCATGAGCAGGGAGTCTGACATGGGACTTGAATCCAAGACCCTGGGGTCATGGCTTGAGCCAAAGGCAGATGCTTAACTGCCTAAGCCACCCAGGTGTCCCTCATCACTAAAAGTTTTATTAGTACTATTTTAGGAGAAATAATTTGGTGACACAATTTTAGATAGACTGGGGCTGTCATAGGTAATATTCATGACTAAAAAATAACTTATACTAATGAAGAATATAGCCTACTGAGGGCCAAAATGGCAAATACAAATAAAGCAATGCAAGAAAGTTAAAAAAAAAATGAAACTACAAATTTGGTTGTTCATATTTCTAGGAAATGCCATTAGGGTTTAAGCATTTTTTTTTTCTCACAACCCACTAAAAAGAAAAAAAAAATAAAAAAGAGGAAACTTCTATGTTGAAACTGTAGATTTTAAAAATAATCTTGAAATTAGAACCAAATGAGAGAATGCTTACAGTTGATGTATCACAAGTCAAATAGACTGCAGTATTGTTTAGAACATAACCCAGCAGAAGTTTAGTCCAAAGGGGAGCTGTTTATTTTTCTGCCAAGACTCTCTATCTGACTTTTGCTGAATACAATGGTGGTAGAATAGGAGACTGGAGTGCGGTGGAGGGAGGGGGTATATTCCACAAAGAATGGAGGGAAAGGAAAGGAGAGAGAGAGAGAGCGAGAAAGAGAATGAATGAATAATGGCTTGAAACCTCCTTGAGATCTTCCTGGGTGTAAGGTGAAACAGGCTCCCATAAATGGAAGTTGGGGAAAGAAACAGGCAGGCCTTTCCATATTGGTAGAGGGCAGGCTTGATAGGCCATGGAAATTATTGCAAGGCCTGTATTGGGCAGCTGTAAGACTTGTAGATCTATTCACCCATCTGACAAGCTGTAAAAGTTTATATAGGGTCTTATATAGGGTTCAATCACGGGAATCATCCAGATGGTTTTAGCACCACATCTCTCTCTCAAAGCTATGTCCTTGAGGCAGCTTCTGGGAGTGGGGAAGAAGATGAATGAAATTCACATTCCAAGGGCAGGTGAGGAACCTCTCATTGCAGGGTCCACCTCACACATCAACTTGTGGTTATATCTTCTCAGTGACCTCCTGCAAGTGAGAGAGAGAAAGAGAGATTAAGATCTTCATAACATTATAATACTTAGATACAAAAGCTCTGCTGGGGGGAGGGTCCTATAATATACACAGTATAGAATTTGCCCTCAAGACAAAGCAGAAGTAAACTTAATTTAATTGTAACAAATCCTTAATGCAGTAGAACTCCCATATAGATGAAAATGGTTAGCATCGCTTACAACTTGATGAACAAAGGAAAGAGCACCAGATGGTTTTCTTTAGTGGCATTATGGGGTACTGCAAGAGAGAATTATAAGCCAAAGAATAAAATGTTCAGTTTGCAAGCAGAATTTAATGGGTTAGAATATTAAACTGTTCTTGTTTTCAGTTACCCCGGAAGGCAAAAGATTCTCACAATAAAACCATATAAAAATAAAATCCAGATTTAATTGAAATATTCTTTATTAGGAACTATGAAATATTTAGTAGACTCTATCAGCTAAAACAGAATTTCTTTTTTTTAAATTAAATTTATTTATTTTCAGCATGACAGTATTCATTATTTTTTCACCACACCCAGTGCTCCATGCAATCCGTGCCCTCTATAAT